>NC_041344.1:7485885-7842869 GCF_004354835.1 Perca flavescens | reverse complement strand
ACTTTTGTTGACATACTATACTATGACTACTTTTTCATTATTTTTTCTACATGCTATAATATGACTTTTTCATATTTTTTCCACATACTATAATATGACTTTTGTCATCATTTGTTCGACATATCTATACTATGACTTTTTCCATAATTTTTCGACATACTATACTATGACTTTTTTTTACATACTATAATATGACTTTTTTCAACATACTATACTATGACTTTTTTCAAAATTTTTCGACATACACTATGACTTTTTCTATAATTTTTTCGACATACTATACTATGACTTTTTTCATAATTTTTCTTCATACTATACTATGAAATTTTTTGACATACAATACTATGACTTTTTCTATAATTTTTCGACATACTATACTATGACTTTTTTCTTAATTTTTCGACATACTATACTATGACTTTTTTCATATTTTTTCAACATACTATATTATGACTTTTTTTTGGCATACTATACTATGACTTTTTTCATATTTTTTTGACATACTATACTATGGCTTTTTTTTACATACTATACTATGACTTTTTTCGACATAGTGTACTATGCCTTTTTTCCACATACTATATGACGTTTTTCACAATTTTTCTGACATACTATACTATGACTTTTTCCATATTTTTTCGACATACTATACTATGACTTTTTCCACATACTATATGACCTTTTTCATTATTTTTCTACATACTATACTATGACTTTTTTCATAGTTTTTCGACATACTGTACTATGACTTTTTTTATATAGTGTACCATGACGTTTTTCATTACTTTTCTACATGCTATACTATGACTTTTTTTGACATATTATAGTATAACTTTTTTCATATTTTTTCAACATACTATACTATGACTTTTTCTATAATTTTTGACATACTATACTATGACTTTTTCTATAATTTTTTACATACTATACTATTCCTTTTTCCACATACTATATGACTTTTTTCATTATTTTTCTACATACTAGACTATGACTTTTTTCATATTTTTTCAACATACTATACTATGACTTTTTCTATAATTTTTGACATACTATACTATGACTTTTTTCATAATTTTTCGACATACTGTACTATGACTTTTTTCATAATTTTTTGACATACTATAATATGACGTTTTTCATAATTTTTCGACATACTGTACTATGACTTTTTTTTGACATGACGTTTTTCACAATTTTTCGACATACTATACTATGACTTTTTTCATATTTTTTCGACATACTATACTATGACTTTTTCCATAATTTTTCGACATACTATACTATGACTTTTTTTTACATACTATACTATGACTTTTTTCGACATATTATACTATGACTTTTTTCATAATTTTTCAACATACACTGTGACTTTTTCTATAATTTTTCGACATACTATACTATGACTTTTTTCATAATTTTTTGACATACTGTACTATGACTTTTTTTTGACATAGTGTACCATGACGTTTTTCACAATTTTTCGACATACTATACTATGACTTTTTCCATAATTTTTCGACATACTATACTATGACGTTTTTCATAATTTTTCAACATACTATACTATGACTTTTTTCGACATACTGTACTATGACTTTTTTCATAGTTTTTCGACATACTATACTATGACTTTTTTCGACATACTATACTATGACTTTTTTCATAATTTTTCTTCATACTATACTATGAAATTTTTTGACATACAATACTATGACTTTTTCTATAATTTTTCGACATACTATACTATGACTTTTTTCTTAATTTTTCGACATACTATACTATGACTTTTTGCATATTTTTTTGACGTACTATCATATGATGTTTTTCATAATTTTTCGACATACTGTACTATGACTTTTTTTTGACATGACGTTTTTCACAATTTTTCGACATACACTATGACTTTTTCTATAATTTTTCGACATACTATACCATGATTTTTTCATAATTTTTTGACATACTATAATATGACGTTTTTCATAATTTTTCGACATACTGTACTATGACTTTTTTTTGACATGACGTTTTTCACAATTTTTCGACATACTATACTATGACTTTTTCCATAATTTTTCGACATACTATACTATGACTTTTTTTTACATACTATACTATGACTTTTTTTGACATACAATACTATGACTTTTTTCATAATTTTTCGACATACTATACTATGACTTTTTTCATAATTTTTCGACATACTGTACTATGACTTTTTTTTGACATAGTGTACCATGACGTTTTTCACAATTTTTCGACATACTATACTATGACTTTTTTCATATTTTTTCGACATACTATACTATGACTTTTTCCATAATTTTTCGACATACTATACTATGACGTTTTTCATAATTTTTCGACATACTATACTATGACTTTTTTCGACATACTGTACTATGACTTTTTTCATAGTTTTTCGACATACTATACTATGACTTTTTTCGACATACTATACTATGACTTTTTTCATAATTTTTCTTCATACTATACTATGAAATTTTTTGACATACAATACTATGACTTTTTTCTTAATTTTTCGACATACTATACTATAACTTTTTGCATATTTTTTCGACATGCTATACTATGACTTTTTTCATATTTTTTCGACATACTATACTATGACTTTTTTTTACCTACTATACTATGACTTTTTTTGACATACTATAATATGACGTTTTTCATAATTTTTCGACATACTGTACTATGACTTTTTTTGACATGACGTTTTTCACAATTTTTCGACATACTATACTATGACTTTTTTCATATTTTTTCGACATACTATACTATGACTTTTTCCATAATTTTTCGACATACTATACTATGACTTTTTTTTTACATACTATACTATGACTTTTTTCGACATACTATACTATGACTTTTTTTTTACATACTATACTATGACTTTTTTCGACATACTATACTATGACTTTTTTCATAATTTTTCGACATACACTATGACGTTTTCTATAATTTTTCGACATACTATACCATGACTTTTTTCATAATTTTTTGACATACTGTACTATGACTTTTTCCATATTTTTTCGACATACTATACTATGATTTTTTTCGACATACTATACTATGACTTTTTTGACATACTATACTATGACTTTTGTCATATATTTTCAACATACTATAACTTTTTACATACTATGACTTTTTATATAGCGCTTTTCTAGACGTAGACAACTACTCAAACCTGCTCATTAGATAAACATTCATGCACATTTACACTCCGATGGCGCAGCATCAATCTTAACTACTACTCAAACCTGCTCATCAGATAAACATTCATGCTCATTTACACTCCGATGGCGCAGCATCAGGGGTCACTCGGGGTTCAGTGTCTTGCCCAAGGACACCACTTGCCCAGGGATTGACCCACCAACCTCCCGATTGGCAGGCGACCGCTCTGCCACTTAGCCACAGCCGCTCCTATACTATACTAAGACTTTTGTTGACATACTGTACTATGCCTTTTTTCCACATACTATATGACTTTTTTCATTATTTTTCTACATGCTATAATATGACTTTTTTCATATTTTTTCGACATACTATAATATGACGTTTTTCACAATTCTTCGACATACTATACTATGACTTTTTTCATATTTTTTCGACATGCTATATGACTTTTTTCATTATTTTTCTACAGACTATACTATGACTTTTTCTATAATTTTTGACATACTATACTATGACTTTTTTCATATTTTTTCGACATACTATGACTTTTTTCATTATTTTTCTACATACTATACTATGACTTTTTCTATAATTTTTTACATACTATACTATGCCTTTTTCCACATACTATACTATGACTTTTTTCATAATTTTTCTTCACACTATACTATGAAACAATACTATGACTTTTTCGACATACTATACTATGACTTTTTCCATATTTTTTCGACATACTATACTATGATTTTTTTCGACATACTATACTATGACTTTTTTGACATACTATACTATGACTTTTGTCATATATTTTCAACATACTATAACTTTTTACATACTATGACTTTTTATATAGCGCTTTTCTAGACGTAGACAACTACTCAAACCTGCTCATTAGATAAACATTCATGCACATTTACACTCCGATGGCGCAGCATCAATCTTAACTACTACTCAAACCTGCTCATCAGATAAACATTCATGCTCATTTACACTCCGATGGCGCAGCATCAGGGGTCACTCGGGGTTCAGTGTCTTGCCCAAGGACACCACTTGCCCAGGGATTGACCCACCAACCTCCCGATTGGCAGGCGACCGCTCTGCCACTTAGCCACAGCCGCTCCTATACTATACTAAGACTTTTGTTGACATACTGTACTATGCCTTTTTTCCACATACTATATGACTTTTTTCATTATTTTTCTACATGCTATAATATGACTTTTTTCATATTTTTTCGACATACTATAATATGACGTTTTTCACAATTCTTCGACATACTATACTATGAATTTTTTCATAATTTTTTGACATACTATAATATGACTTTTTTCATATTTTTTCGACATACTATACTATGACTTTTTCCATAATTTTTCGACATACTATACTATGACTTTTTTTTACATGCTATACTAGACTTTTTTCGACATAGTGTACTATGACTTTTTTCATGTTTTTTTGACATACTTTACTCTGACTTTTTTCATATTTTTTCAACATACGATACTATGCCTTTTTTCGACATACTGTACTATGATTTTTTCATTATTTTCTACATACTATACTATGACTCTTTTCATATTATTTCGACATACAATTCTATGACTTTTTTCCTATGTTTTTACATACTATACTGTCTTTTTTCATATTTCTTTGACATACTACACTATGACTTTTTCTGACATACTATACTATGACTTTTTTCATATTTTGTCGACATACTATACTATGACTTTTTCCATAATTTTTCGACATACTATACTATGACTTTTTTTACATACTATATGAATTTTTTCGACATACTATACTATGACTTTTTTCATAATTTTTCGACATACACTATGACTTTTTCTATAATTTTTCGACATACTATACCATGACTTTTTTCATAATTTTTTGACATACTATAATATGACGTTTTTCATAATTTTTCGACATACTATACTATGACTTTTTTCATATTTTGTCGACATACTATACTATGACTTTTTCCATAATTTTTCGACATACTATACTATGACTTTTTTTTACATACTATATGAATTTTTTCGACATACTATACTATGACTTTTTTCATATTTTTTCGACATACTATACTATGACTTTTTCCATAATTTTTCGACATACTATACTATGACTGTTTTTTTACATGCTATACTAGACTTTTTTCGACATAGTGTACTATGACTTTTTTCATGTTTTTTTGACATACTTTACTCTGACTTTTTTTTATATTTTTTCAACATACGATACTATGGCTTTTTTCGACATACTGTACTATGATTTTTTCATTATTTTCTACATACTATTCTATTACTCTTTTCATATTATTTCGACATGCAATTCTATGACTTTTTTCCTATGTTTTTACATACTATACTGTCTTTTTTCATATTTCTTCGACATACTACACTATGACTTTTTCTGACATACTATACTATGACTTTTTTCATATTTTGTCGACATACTATGACTTTTTCCATAATTTTTTGACATACTATACTATGACTTTTTTTTACATACTATACTATGACTTTTTTCAATATACTATACTATGACTTTTTTCATAATTTTTCAACATACACTATGACTTTTTCTATAATTTTTCGACATACTATACCATGACTTTTTTCATAATTTTTTGAGATACTATAATATGACGTTTTTCATAATTTTTCGACATACTGTACTATGACTTTTTTTTGACATAGGTACCATAACGTTTTTCACAATTTTTTGACATACTATACTATGACTTTTTTCATATTTTTTCGACATACTATACTATGACTTTTTTTTACATGCTATACTAGACTTTTTTCGACATAGTGTACTATGACTTTTTTCATGTTTTTTTGACATACTTTACTCTGACTTTTTTCATATTTTTTCAACATACGATACTATGCCTTTTTTCGACATACTTTACTATGATTTTTTCATTATTTTCTACATACTATACTATGACTTTTTTCATAATTTTTCGACATACACTATGACTTTTTCTATAATTTTTCGACATACTATACCATGACTTTTTTCATAATTTTTCGACATACAATTCTATGACTTTTTTCCTATGTTTTTACATACTATACTGTCTTTTTTACATATTTCTTCGACATACTACACTATGACTTTTTCTGACATACTATACTATGACTTTTTTCATATTTTGTCGACATACTATACTATGACTTTTTCCATAATTTTTTGACATACTATACTATGACTTTTTTTTACATACTATACTATGACTTTTTTCAACATACTATACTATGACTTTTTTCATAATTTTTCGACATACTGTACTATGACTTTTTTTTGACATAGTGTACCATAACGTTTTTCACAATTTTTTGACATACTATACTATGACTTTTTTCATATTTTTTCGACATACTATACTATGACTTTTTCCATAATTTTTCGACATACTATACTATGACTTTTTTTTACATGCTATACTAGACTTTTTTCGACATAGTGTACTATGACTTTTTTCATATTTTTTCAACATACGATACTATGCCTTTTTTCGACATACTGTACTATGATTTTTTCATTATTTTCTACATACTATACTATGACTCTTTTCATATTATTTCAACATACAATTCTATGACTTTTTTCCTATGTTTTTACATACTATACTGTCTTTTTTCATATTTCTTCGACATACTACACTATGACTTTTTCTGACATACTATACTATGACATTTTTCATATTTTTTTGACATACTATACTATGACATTTTTGAAATATTTGCCATATTATACTACGACTTTTTTCCATATACTATACTATGACTTTTTATGACTTTTTTATATACTATACTATGACTTTCTGTGGCTTTTATGACATACAATATTATGACTTTTTATGACTTTTTTTGACGACTATACTATGAAATTTTATGACTTTTTTCAACACACTATACTATGACTTTTTATCACTTTTTTGACATACTCTATTATAACTTTTTATCACTTTTTCGACATAGTATAAAATGACCTTTATTCAACATACTATACTTTTTTTTGACGGACAATACTCTATGATTGTTTCATGACTTTTATCGACATACTATATTATGAATTTATATTACTTTTTCAACACACTTTTTTATCACTTTTTTGACATACTCTATTATAACTTTTTATCACTTTTTCCATGACCTTTATTCAACATACTATACTATTACTTTTTTATGACGTTTATCAACATACTATACTTTTTTTTGATGGACAATACTCTATGATTGTTTCATGACTTTTATCGACATACTATATTATGAATTTATATTACTTTTCCAACACACATTTTTATCACTCTTTTGACATGCTCTATTATAACTTTTTATCACTTTTTCCATGACCTTTATTCAACATACTATACTATTACTTTTTTATGGCTTTTTTCGACATAATATACCATGACTTTTTTGACATACTATACTATGACTTTCTGTGGCTTTTATGACATACTAAATTATGACTTTTTATGACTTTTTGATTTTCTTTTTAACATACTATGCAATGTCTTTTTTCGACATACTATACTATGAATTTAATGACTTTCGAAATACTATGCTATGAATATTTATCAACATACTATACTATGACTTTTTATGGCTTTTTTCGACATACTATACTATTCCTTTTTTATCACTTATTTCAACATTTAAGTGACTTTTTATGAACTTTTGTCAACATACTATACTATGACTTTCATGACATTTCATGACTTTCATGACATAATATACCATGACTTTTTTGATAAACTATACTATGACTTTCAGTGGCTTTTATGACTATATTATGACTTTTTAGGACTTTTTGATGACTTTTTTCAACATACTATACTATGACTTTCATGACCTTTTCGACATATGATGCTATGACTTTTTTGACACACTTACTATATTATGACTTTCTATGGCCTTTTTCACCACACTATACTAGGATTTTTTATGACTTTTTTTTAATACACTATATTATGACTTTTTATGACATTTTAATGACATTCTATTATATAACTTTCATGACTTTTTTGACATACTATACTATGAATTATAAGACTTTTTTTTGAGATACTTTGACATATTTATGCCATATTTTATGACTTTCCAGCGCTTTTCATGGCATACTATACAATGCCTTTTAAATGAATTTAATGACTTTTTTTGGACATGCTATACTATGACTTTTTATGACTTTCAATGTACTATACTCCCTTTTTATGACTTTATTTAACATACCATACTTTTTTCAACATATTTTACTCCCTTTTTTATAACATTCATATTACATGCTATATTATAGATTTGTATGACTTTGACATAATATACTATGATTTTTTACATGACTTTTTATGACCTTTTCAACATACATGACTTCTTATGCTTTTTGACATACTCTAACTTTTTATATTACTTTTTTTTTCGAGATTACTTTTTGATACGATATACCATGACATTTTTATGACTTTTTTCGACATAGCATAATATACATTTTTACATTTTGACATATTATA
This sequence comes from Perca flavescens, assembly GCF_004354835.1. Classification (NCBI taxonomy): domain Eukaryota; kingdom Metazoa; phylum Chordata; class Actinopteri; order Perciformes; family Percidae; genus Perca; species Perca flavescens. The sequence goes on along the minus strand of NC_041344.1, from coordinate 7,834,132 downwards.
CAATGACCTTTAACATGACATTTTATGGCATTCTATACTATGACCTTTTACATAACATTTTTATAATTAAAAAAATATCAGCACACTCAATTGTGAGCAAAATCTATTTAATTTAGCAAGCTTTATTCTTGGAATCAAGGGTTCTTAGAAGTTCCTTAACCACTCAGGCAATGAGCTCCTGTTCCATTGCTTTGAGGTAGTCTTCTGGTGTAAAATCCTTATAGCCGCCTGTAGTACCTGCTAGGAGCTCACTGTTGGTTGTAACAAGAGACAGGTGACCTGAGGGCTGAACAGCTGAAACACATCAGGGTGGGGCAGACAATTACAAAGGTGAGAAAACACACAAGGCAAGAAGTCACTCAAGATATGACACCTGAGAATTGACCCTACAAAATAAAACCGTAAACTAAACTAAACCCATAATCATGATCATGGACCGTAAAATTACATCATCATGACTCATAGTACCATGACTTTTTTATGACTTGTTTTACTTGTCTTTTTTGACATGCTATACTAAAACATTTTTACGGCATCCTATACCAGCTGTACTGTACACAGTTTGGGCTGTACAGCAAGCTTGACAATAAAGGACTATAGCACAACCTTAAAGTGTCAAAGTATTATCATGTTTGCATTTAAAGTTATGTAAACAAGATTGTATATCCAAGTAATGCCGTTTTGGATATTTTTATAGTCCCCTCAGTTTCGGAAAACTGCTTTAACTCACACCAAGGCTTTTATATGGACTCCAAGTGGTAGGTCATGTCATATCTATTATTAAAACTACCTGCTACTGAAGAGAACTACTGATGACAGGGTTTTGGAAGAAAAACAAGAGTCAAGCAGCTCTTTTTAAAAGATTATATATTACAGAAACAAGAATTTTGAAAAATTACTTACACACATTATAAAATAATACTTTTTTCTCTTTACAGCACCATATTTTTTGTTGAAACATTTGTCTTCAACACAATAAAAGCAAATATTTGAGGTCATTCTCTCTGGAGAATCCCAAAGTCAGATTTATTTTGAAATATTTACGTTTTGGCCCACCCCATTTCCCTGCTGTAGTGAGAAAAAAAAGACGAACAAATAAAAAACCAGAACCCATAGCCACGTTATACTTACAAACAATAATCTTCTCCTCCCTCTCACAACCTTTCTCCTGCCCGCTGTAATCTCAGAAATTTGAAAAAATATGAGGATTGTGTCAACATTTTTAGCACCTCAATGTATATCAATGCAGGGGCTGACTCCGTAAACTGTAAATCTGGGATTCATTTCAAAGCCTAGCGCAGCAATTACCTGATCTTAAAACTAAAATACGCCAAGTAGAAACAGTAGCAACAACAAGGAAAAGTGACAGAACTGGAGAGTCACCATTTAATCATTACAGAGGAAGCAAAATTTAACAGCACAGTACAGTTGTTGAAAACACTAAAAAGGGATATTACAATAAAATATGGCCACAGATTCTTTGGTTCTACAAAAGGAGTTTGGAAAGGGCGTGAACAGAAGCACCATAACTCAGGCTGGCAGTGAGTTTAACATGTGAGTCACTCGCTTCACTTTACCTTCAAGTGTCAGCTACAGGAAATAAATACAAATGAAATATACCACATTTGACTGGAATATTTGGTGGTCCGTGTATTTCTTTTATCTCAAAGCACCCTGTTTGTTTTAAATAAATACAATAGAATATCACTATTTCTGTACAAATGGAATGTAATGCACATTTTCCCCCAGTTAAAGCTTTATGAAGAGACTAAAGAAAAATAAAGGACTCAAAGTCAATACTAAAACTTTTATGCTTTGGTATAATTAGCACCTTGCCACACAGTTTCTTTCAGTAAAGCATACATTTTATTCACTGCTGTATGAAAAAAAAGAAGGAGGGAACTTTGAATCTCATATACATATTTAAACCCTGATGATGTTCTGCGCTTGGAGGCTAAATCAGAAAATGCATTCTGGATGGAAAACAATAATCAAAGTACCCAAAAGTGACTCAGCAAATACTGGACTGGTGTGTGGTAGCGACCCTGGTAGCCTGATCCATGATCTAAAGAGGAGGAATCAGCCCTTTTAAAAAGGCACCAGTTAATATGCAAGTACAATAGCATCAAGTTCAGCACAGTTTACAAAAATAATGGCTTTTAAATTCACTGATCTAGGATCTTCTATCCTGCCTCTCTGCATGCAGCAGGTTTTGTTCCATGGTAACAAATAAACAATTCCAAGAGATTCTGCTGCTCTCAGGGCTGAGAAAAGATTGTCCAGTTAAATTTTTTTTTATAAATAAATCCTGCATCACACTGGACACTGGATTCTTAATCATCATTTTTAGACTTTTTTAATAAAACTGCAAGGTGGCCATGAAGAGAATATTACAAATAATAGAAAATTCACTTGGCAGCTTAAACAAGACAACCCTCATTTTATTCTGGGTGGAAACTGGTGGCTTTAATTCTTTAGTTGTATTCTTTGATGTAATAAGATACAAGCTGAGAGTTACTTTGTGTTTTCAATGTGAGCAACATGATTGACAAGTCACTTGACTTTTGCATATTTCTTACAAAACTAAACGACCAGAGAAGTTAACCCTTACAGAGATGGCCCAAAGGTTTATGTTGGCAACAGCTGAACATTTCTGACCACTGGCCGCCATTTTACCGGACAGTTTGGTGTCTACTGTAAAATAAGTGAAATAACTTCTGGCAAGTGCAAAACGGATAAAAAGTTGATTTCAAACTTTTCAATTATAAATGACTTTTTATCTGAATGACTAAAGGATGAAATGCCAAAGCAGTGAACCAAAACACACCACTTAACCGTCCGAAACGTCATAGATGCAGACGGCTACATAGGAGCCATTTGCACCTCTTGTTGATCATAAAAAAAAGTGACTGTCACGACCACGTTGCTCGCAGTTTGAACGTGGGATTAAAGAAATGGAAATAATGTCCAAGTGTGACCCATTTGTGGGAGGAGGAGGGGGGAGGTAGAGCAGGTGAGATGAGTGGAAACAAGAGACAGCGGGGAGGAGAGAAGAGTGAGAGGGGGATCGGAGACGGGGGGGCTTCAGGCCTCAGGTTACCGGCTTGCCCTCTTTGTCAGGGCGGTCCCTTTCGCTGCTGGTAAAGAAAACACCGTTTTGTTCCGAAGAACACTCTCCTGGTTTTTTCTTCCTTTCTCGCGGTCGTGCACCCAAACGATGGTCTCCTCTCCGCGAGTTTTTTTTTTTTCTCTTCACTTTTTTTTTTTGACGTCCATTAATTGTTGGGAGGATGTTGCTTTCCCCAGGCACGTACTTGAGTGTGAGTGTGTGGTTGTCTCACAACAGCATCTGCGTGTGTTAGTGTGTGTGTCTGTGGGTTTGTGTGTGTGTGTGTTTCATATCATTTACAAGTTAATTTACAAATTACTGGGCATGTATGTTTATTATATAAAAGTGTGTCTCTAAGTGCATGTGTGTGTGTGCGTGAGTATTGGCATGTGTTGTTCTTTGCATGATGCGCGTGTGTGTGTGTGTGTGTGTGTGTGTGTGTGTGTGTGTGTGTGTGTGTGTGTGGTATTTTTAGCCTTGGAAACAGACAGGTCCCACTTCAAAGCCAAACTGCTGGTTGCTCTCCCCAAAGTCTGACACCTTGATATCCAGCAGAGGAAGATGCTCCACCTGAGGTGTGTTGATCTCCAGGACTGTCCTGTCAAAGCCCTTACGATACTGCAGAGAGAGAGACACACGTGTTGGAACCAAGATATTTACATGTGGCATGATCGTGGAAAAATATTTAATGTATAATTTTTATTATACATTATTTTTTAACTGCATAATAACTGGGGGAATAAAAACGAGAGTAACAATTCTGATGCAGTTGATATGCGGTAGCCTGATACTTGTGAAAAGTAAAAAGCACTTCCTGTGTGCCACTAAAATTTCAAGAAATATATTCCATAGACAGTATATCCAAACAGGTTAAGTTAAACTAAATTCTTTACTGTAAAAACAAAACTGGTAAATATTAGAGTCAACAACATATTTTTGGAAGCACTCTGGGCTTTTCAAGAGCATACAAGGGTAAATAATATTATAGACAATCAGTGTAAAAGTTGCAGTGGTTTGGTTTCTACTGGGATATGCAGCAAAATGAGGGAATCACATTTTTTTTTTAAACATTTTGTGTACTTTAAGTAATTGTACTTAATACTATATGACCACACAGTGTAAGCAGTCAACATATTAATTATCAAATCGTAGTCAGCAAATATCAATAGCCCGCTGAATGATTGCAGATGTAGGTGGGGAACCCTCCAAAGTTCTTAACCTTAAAGGTCCCATGAAACGGTATAATTATGTTCCTTATGTGATGTCTTTCCCGTAACATAATGATAAGGTGGGACATAACACACAAGGGATCAATTTGCATTGCAAACTAATGGGATGTCACTTAGAGAGAGAGAGAGAGAGAGAGAGAGAGAGAGAGAGAGAGAGAGAGAGAGAGAGAGAGGCAGTTTCATTTGATAAGACAGGAAGAAGGGCAGACTGTTAAAAAAATGCGTTGGCGTCACTGGCTACATGTTGGATGGCTTATGCGAACAAGTATATGTAAAGCATAAATTAAGTTTAATATTATTATCATTATAGTGCAGCATGGGATCAATATCAAATATACACTGTTTTCTAGAACAGAATATCACTGTTTTCTCAATAACATGGAGTCTTCAATGGGGTAGAATAAGTCTATGTGTGTAAACTCAGAGAGCAGAAAGATGGTAAAGTCCGCACAACAGCTCAATGCTCCAAAAAATACTGTAATAAGGCAGGTGTCAGGAAGGCCAGATTGTGGGCCGAAACATTGTGGGCCTTATTAAAGTATTTTTCGGAGCACTGAGGAGATTTTACCTTCTTTCTACGTTTACTATTTTGTCCTGCAACAGCAACAACATGGATGAGCACTACAACGTCTTTTTTCTAAACTCACAGAGCAGCCATCGACCAAAGCTTTGATGTAAGGGTTGGTCTCGTAGCTCAGCTTCTCGTCGTTGGCGCCCTGGAGGTGCAGCGCCCTGTTGTAGTTGTTGTTGGCGCTTCGGTCGGCCCAGGCCACTGAGCGGTGGCAGTGGTAGGTGAGGCTCTGGCGGGCCTGGACGCTCAGGAGACGCAGGAAGCCCAGCTGGACCACGCCCACAGGCTCACCGGCGGAGTCCACGTAGGAGAACTGGGAGGAGGAGGTGGAGCGTGAAGAGGACGAAGAGGAGGTAACAAAACGGGATTTGGAGGGAGGAAAAGGTGGACGATGAAAAGGAGAGAATGCACGCAAAGGGATGACAGTGAAGGAAAAAGGGAGCAAGAAGGGAAAATGAGTGGAGTCAGGAAGAGAAAATAGAAAACAAAAAAGGTAATTAAGTAAAATTAAGAACTAAACTATCATTTAAAAATAAGTTATTCTTATTGTAAGTCTTATTGTCACAGAGGGGTTACTAACCTTACTACCAGTGGCAAACTCACTGTACCAGGAGCCTGGAGTCTCATTGTCCCAGGAGCTCATCTTCACCTGCCACCAGAATGGTCCAAATCACACATTAGTTTGATCTTTTGCACAAATAAATAAATACAGCTTGTAAACCTAGAGTTTTTTTGAGCCATTATAGCACTGAGATCTTCTTAGTTTTATTACAAATGTGAGAAAACGATGTGCAAATGCAAATTTAGAATTTTTTTGCACACACAAATGCATCATTCCTATCCCTTACATTTTTAATGGTTTTCTTAACTGGCACTCAGGCATTAGTTTAGTTAATTATAGGATCGCCATGAGCTGGGCCCTCAAGCACAGCTAGTCTTCCTGGGGCCCACATTTAAAAACATACATTCAAATTTATTTTTACAACAACACAGCAGATTTTACAGTATAGCTGATTGGGTGGACTGACCGTGTTGATGCTCTGGCTGGGGTACAGGCACGTCTCTGCTCCGCTGGTGAAATTACAGAAGACCTTGAAGGAGTCTCTGGAGCAGCCCTGGTTGGGGTCGATCCAGTATTCTCCTGCAGAGGGCGACAGAGAGACAAAGCAAGGTGGAAAAAAAAAAACATAAAAACACCGCCAATATTCAATGAAAAAGAAATTGTTGTTCAACATCATGTTGAAATGACAATGATTGCCACATCGACAACCTAATGAGGACCTGAGGGATCATTAAGAGGGATCTGTGAGCAGGTAGAAGCTACATTGTTCAGGTTAATTCCCTCACCGTCTTTGAGCTCTGGCTGGCTGAGGTGCAGGTCTTGGCAGGTGCGGGCAGGGCTGTCCTGGGTACCCAGAGGGAAACGCATGGTCTCGATCTCCTGTCGCAGTGAGTTGAGAGAGCCAAAGATCTCCTCCATGCCTTCTGTGCCCATCAGGAACTCAGTGCCAGCGGCGTCAGATGCAGGCATGTCGGAGTCGGTCTCGGATAGCAGCTGGCTGGCGTCGATGGAACGTTTGGACTTGGGACTCCTCTGGATGGGCAGGGGCTGAATGACCTCGCCTGGTGGGCCCTGGGAAGCAAGTTTACATTTGAACCAGTTAATTGACTAAAAAAACCTGTGAGGTGCAATGAAGTGAGCAGAATTGAAATGATAGTGAAGTACTTACAGGAGGTCCAGGAGGTCCTTGCACACCCTTTTCTCCCTTTGGACCGGATCCTCCCTAAACACAGCAAGGAGAGGGCAGATCCAAGAAGCATTACTGCATCAGATCCACAGCAGTGCATTTTTCGTGAACAATTGCATTTATTTTTGTGTGGTGCAAACACTCGTAAAGTATACTCACAGAAGAGCCCTTGGCTCCTTTGACACCTTGAGGACCCTGTAAAAGATATGAGCCTTTAGTTTAATGCAGGTGCCCATCCTTCAGCGTCTTACTGCTGCCACTAATTACAATGGTACTTAATAACATCTCAGGGAACTGAGTCAAGAGGAAGAACAAAATGAGATGGCACGTTTATGGAATAAATCAGTACGGGCACTCACAGGCAGACCAGGAGGACCAGCAGGGCCGAAGGGTCCGGTGCTTCCAGCCATTCCCTGTAATAAAACACAAGACATGTCTAACATGAGAATAGTTCAAGTACATTATTAGCAAAATGAATGTGAATAAGGGTGGCTGAGTTGCCCTTCTCGAACACATGTGAGCGGTCACACTTACAGACTCTCCTTTTGATCCAGAGGTTCCCTGAGGCCCAGGCAGACCTCTGTCTCCCTTTTCTCCCTGCTCTCCAGGGGGTCCAATGAGACCGATAAGACCTGGGTGCCCCTTCTCTCCCTTGGCACCGGGGTCTCCACGCAGACCAGGCAAACCAGGAGGTCCCTGCAGGAGAAGAAGAGAACGAAGAGGAGAGGGAGAAGACAGTGAGGAGTTGAGGAGCATGAAGAGGGAGAGAGAGAGAGCATGGAAGAGATGGAAGAGATGGAAGACAGGAAGAGAAACGGAGGATTGAATGAGAAGGCAGTAGATGCTGCTGCTATTTTACAGAATGGAGTTTATGTCAAAGTAAATGTGTATGTAACAAAAAAAAGGCATTGCTATCTTACAAGAGGTCCAGGTGGTCCTTTCTGTCCAGCAAGTCCTGGAGATCCTTGCTCACCCTGAAACACAGTTAACAACATAATTAGCACTGGGCCATCCCCCCAAATAATCACTTCTTAATCGTGAAATATTGTTTTGTTTATTGGCTGCATTAACAAATACTTAAATGAATCAAAATATCTACTGACCACTGATCCAGGGAGTCCTCTGAGACCTTCTGTTCCGGGTTTTCCTGGTTGACCCTGGGGGCCGACGGGGCCGGTTTTTCCTGGGGGGCCGACAGCACCTGAGTCTCCCTGTAAATGAGGATTGTGAGAAAAATGTGTTTTAAGTTTAAGTTATCGCATGCAACAGTGTGTAACAGTCTAAGTTGTGTATCACAATGGCAGAACAAAAGAAAATGAGACGAGATGAGAAGTTTGAGCTAAAACCTTTGTGGCAGAAATAACATATCAAAAACTAAAAGAAATACATACTCAGGGTGCAAATGTTTTTCAGAATAAAAGCAGAGTCAGTGATTTATCCTGGGATCACTAATGGAAACCATCATCACCAGGAAGTGAGACAGTAATCTGATGTCAATTTTGGTACTGTATATTTATAGCATTTTTGTATCGTTTGCCCATGAGTTTAGATTTAACATTATCTACGTAGAAATGCAGAGAGTTGAATAATGTACTAAAAAGCTCCGGACTCACCTTAGTTCCCTTCTCTCCCTGACGTCCCTCTGGTCCTCTGGTTCCAGCAGGGCCCTAGCCAATAAAACAGTACATTAACAAACACACAAAATATAATATATTATGTACTTTCAAATTCCATAATTTCATCAAATCTGTAGCAAGAAATACATTTACTAGATTATCTCATTTAACCGTATGTCAAATATAGGCAATTATTCTAACACTGGAGAGAATCTATGTTGAATACAACATCTGTCTGCACTTATTATTGGATGGTGACTGGATTACTGCAGCAAAACCAAGTACTTGTGCGTTAAATGTTTCTTCTCCCTTTAACTCCCAAAGCATACATCAAAAGTTGGACTTAGTAAAACACTTCACAATACAAAAAGAAATGCTTTGGCCAGTGACATTGGAGATTAGAGGCAGAATGGATGCTTCCATGGCTGCCACTGTGCTTTTTTTTATTTAAAACACTTCTTGGTGGGACCAGGTGGCTGTCAGATAAAGATGGTGACCTTACCCTCTTTCCCAGTGGGCCGGGAGGTCCGTTCTCCCCAGGAGGTCCAGGTGAGCCCTGCGATAGGAGGCAGAAACAGCAGAGTGACGACACTGAGGCATTTTTATAACGTTCGGTTACAAGGTAACCTTGGTTCTCTGAGTGAAGAAACTATCTCTCCAGGGCAAGGCCACTCGGACACCTGGGCCTTTTATGCCCAAGCATGGGCCACGTAGTGGTGTGTCTGAAAGTGGTATCCACGTAAACTGCCCCAGTGGGTCAGTCCCCCAGTACATATGGAATATGTAACTCTGGAGAGATAGTCTCGACGCCATAGAGAACACAATGTTCACATATCTACATTGTTGCATCTTTTGAACCTACAGATTCGCCTGCTTCGCCATCTTCTCCTCTCTCTCCCTTGGCGCCATCTTGACCCTGAAGTAAAGCAGATCAGAGTTAGGGGGTTTTCTTCCTGTTGTTTAGTTAAGTTAAAAGCTCAAGACAACATGGTTATGTGCATGTATGTAAGCTGAACAGTCGGCAGCTGTGCAGCCACGTAGAAAACAGAATATATTACCGCTATGGTGGTTAAATATGATGCTGACATGTGTTCTTCAGAATAGGGTACTTACTCGGGGTCCAAGCTCACCAGGGGGACCAGGATCACCAGGGAAACCAACAGGACCCTGAAGTTAGAAGCAAAAACAAAACTCACAGATTAAACGACAGAGGTCAAAATGGTGTCTGAATTTATGACAATAGAATGAGGGCAAAGAAGAATTTGTCAGTGCATTGGAGTTTCAAGTTATTGGTCTTTATGGCAATGTCTTTGTGTGTGTGTATTTCATCATGGTAGCCATACAGGATTTCCTTTGGGTCCGTCATCTCCCGGTCGTCCTCTTCCTCCAGCAGGCCCAGCTGTTCCAGGCTGTCCGGCCTCTCCCTTCTCTCCGCGCTCTCCACGAGGGCCCTGCCAACAGGAGCGCAGAACTCTCGGTTAACTCATGGATGATATTAAGCAGTCAAAGTAAGTAAAGGCACAGTCTCCTGATATCTCACCCCACAAGGTGTTAGGGTCAGCCACTCACCTTCTTTCCGGGCTCCCCTACGATTCCAGGTGGTCCGCCCTCACCAGGCTCTCCCTGTGAAGCAAACAGTATTACTTTTAGCTCTCAGGATGAGTTGAAATTATTTCAGTTTTTATTTCTTTTGATACCATCAGACTCATGCAGAAATAGTGCTTCAATTTTAGCAAAAAAACGTGTGTGCACCTTCTCTCCAAGAGGTCCAGGATTACCCAAACCACCAGGAGGACCTTGAGGACCCTGAAAAAAAACCACACAAAAAGATTAAATAATTCACATCAAAATGGTTATTATGGGCAAAAAAGTAAGACCCATTCTACTTTTACATTTACCTACCTAACACTATTCATTTTTAATGTAACGTGATATAATCTGTTCACATAACTGTTAATAAGCAAACCATGGCAGTGTGGTGGTCTGTGTGTTATTCATAAAACAAAATTCAAGACTATTGCTGTTTTTGGAGCAGTTTTGTTCAACATGCTACCACTGTCAGTCGGTGTAACAGCTCCACAGCAGCTCTTTGCAGCGTGAATCATGCAGATAACATGTTGTTGTCATTTCATAAATAATAAACACTCACGTCGGCACCGCTGGGTCCAGCGGGGCCCCGGGGTCCTGGAGGGCCTGGGGGACCCTGGAAACATAAAGAGGCTCACACTTTTATCGTCATTCATGATTTGTATTGTTATAAAATAAGTCACTGAAGCCAAGTCATTATGATTGATGTCGTGTGTATTTCTGAAACTCACCAGAGGTCCAACATCTCCTGTCTCTCCCTTCTCACCTGGGGGTCCTGGCAATCCCTGCAGGACACAGGTGACAGTTACACAAACAATGAGCTATGCTTAGCAGCCTAGCACAATAGTGTAGCTCAATATTTATCTAAAAGTCTAAACCTCTGAAGTGAGTAACGTAGCTATTATCTTACCTGCAGTCCGATTGGTCCCGGGGCTCCTGGGAATCCTCTGGTTCCTTCGTCACCTTTAGCTCCAAAAGGCCCCTGCTGACCCCTCGGTCCAAGCTCTCCATCAGCACCCTGCACCACAGAAGAAGAAATAAATAAATAAAGACACAAGAGATGAGAATAAGTTAGCTGAAAACATTGTCTCCATATATTCGTGATAGTGATTGAATGTTCAGTGCCTTAACATGTTTGTATAGTTTTTATTTATTTGATAGTTTATTTTGTATTTCCATTTTGCTAAACCCTTTATCATATTGATAGCTCATGTATCTGGCAGTTATGTATTTTATATCCTAGTTTGTTTGGAATAAATAGAAAGACAGAGTTTGTAGCATGAGCAATGACAATCACCATAACTTAACAAATAAAAGAATGCCGCCTAGAAACTCAACTGGCACCAAATGCAGCAAACTGCAAGTTTATGCAATCAGGAACACCACAGTACAACGAAGTGGCACTGCAAACTGTCTGATTTTGTCTTCAACGTGTTCAAGTTTGTACTTACAGCAGGCCCAGGCTGACCGACAGGACCCATTGGCCCGGGTGGACCAGGAGGACCCTACCAACAGACACAAACACAAGCATACAAACAATGAGAAGAACCACAAAACAGCAGTGATCCGCTGAACTGAGAAACAGCAGCGTTAGACACTTTTCATTTACACAAATTAAATTCGGATCATTTCCGATCAGAAAGAAATCTTAGGGCTTGATGCACGTCGGCGTCACTCACATGCTCTCCTTTTCCTCCCTTTGCGCCCTTCTGACCGTGCTCTCCAACCTCACCCTGCATGGACAAAGAAACGCTACGTTACAGCAAAGACAAGATTTAAACAAAGCTCTGAAAGGAGTGATCATCAGATCCCGATAAGAACAGCGTGGAATAATGATGTAACTAACGATGTGTTGGAACTGTTATCTAGAATTACTGGCCTTGTCTCCGTCCTCTCCGGGTACTCCAGGTGATCCGGCAGGGCCCGGCAGACCGACGGCACCCTGCACTCCATCACGACCGGCCGGCCCGATAGGGCCTTTCTCACCCTTGACAGGAGAAAAAGAAATAAGAGGAGAATCAATACAGTGGTTGATAGTTTTTACTTTGGCTGGATTGACAATGTCTTTGGAATATTCCTCTGATTGTTGAGCACTAATGTACTGTACATAGGATAAAAATGTTCAGAATACTCACAGGAACTCCCTTCTCTCCAGAGGGTCCAGGAGGCCCCTGAGGGCCGGGTCTACCAGGAGGTCCAACAGGTCCAGCAGTACCAGCTTGGCCCCTCTCACCAGGAGACCCCTACAGAGGTATAAAATCATAAAGACAGTACCGATTACAGCTGGTGCTCATTAAGTCAGTACTTCATTCTTAAGTTGGATGCACTGTGATATATTATAATAAAATAATAATAATTTTCATATGGTTTGAAACGTACAGCAGGTCCAGGAGGTCCGGCAGGTCCTTCACTTCCCTTCAGTCCTCCACCTCCCTGAAAGAAAAGACAAGAAGGGATTAATCAGTACTTATCCAAAAGGTCAATTTACTGCTATCAAAGTGATCAATATCTGCCCGACGATCTACTCACAGGGGTTCCAGGCAGTCCTCTCTCTCCAGGGAAGCCTCTCAGTCCTGGGGGTCCGTCTTTACCGGGGCCTCCGGGGGGGCCAGGGTCTCCCTTGGTGCCCTCCTTCCCTGAGGGACCAGAAAGTCCCTGCTCTCCAGGTGGACCTGGGGGTCCAGGGTGGCCGCGCTCGCCCATGGGGCCGGTCTCTCCTGATGGACCCTGGGAGGATGGAGACGGACAGGGCACAGAGGGGAAGAAGATGTTGGGAGAGAAGAAAAGTAAAGAGGATGTTGTTATGGAAACTGATGTGATTTACTGTATCGGTAATGAAGAATTCTGCACCATGATTAAGAACTCACCTGAGGTCCAACGACTCCAGGAGGCCCAGGTGGACCCATTTTACCTTGGAAACCCTGGAGGAGAGAAACTCAGTTAATTAACAAATCTACAAACGATATTTAATATCTAAAGAAAGCTTGGGAAGAAACATTATTCGTTTCCACATTATTTCTTTAAGCTTCGTATTTAATTTGTCATGATGTCAAATTATCAGTACAAACAAAACACAAACAAAAACTACTACTAAGGTTTCTTTGAATCCAGCACACCTCCAAAGGCTGTCATTAAAAATAGAATTCAAAGATCAACAGAAAATAGTGTAAAACACATAAATTATGTATTTTTCCACATTATAATGAATTATCTGTAACAAACATTTCTGAGTGACTGCATCTTCATCAGGTGTATTAAAAAAAAGAGTGACTGGATCCTATAAGAAAGCCCTGACTGGAATCAGTGTAAGAGTCTTAAATTCGTCAGTGTAAACAGGTAAACCATCTTTAAGAGTAGTAAAAAAAAACACAACTCACAACTTCTCCTCTCTGCCCAGGGTGTCCAGGCAGCCCATCCTTTCCTGGTGGTCCCTGTAATGAAACATCAATCATCCATCACATTTTAATTCAATCTCCACCTTAGGAGAGCTTTCCCTACAAGCTGTAGGATCAATGTGCTAGAATTCTCTTATGAGCAGCCAAGTGATACTACCTTGACTATACACAATGTGTCTACAATCAGTCAATAAGAAACTGGCATCAAAACGTTTTCTTACGGGAGGTCCCTTTGGTCCGGGGAAACCGTTGGCTCCCTGAGGTCCGGGCAATCCCTGATGAGACAACAACATATGATATAATATGAAATCCTCCGTAACAGCCATCAGTGTCTTACACCAAAATCTTATAAAATGAGGCACAGATTTGAACGTGTGCTTTTTTTTTCATTTGAGTGCTACGCAGCAGGACATGTAATGAAAATGAAGTGCTCACCCTCTCTCCAGGAGGACCAGGGGGGCCATCGCTTCCAGAAGTTCCCTAACAGGCAACAAAACAACAATACAGTAAATAAAAAAGAAAAGTTTCAGATCATCAAACTATTATTCTTTAATATATTTTGCTTCTTGAGATAGGCTTAAATCTTGAGCAAGGCTACTTTGAGTCAAAGACCCGAAAGAAATATGTAAATGAATCAAAGAAAACAGATGACAAAGTACAGGGATAAATCGCTGAAGATAAGCCTTTTCATTAAATATCAAAATACAGGGCCGTGTTTTTATTTAAACTGTTGGGAGTTAAATTCAAATTGAGTGATTGAGTTATAAAAAAAAAAAAAAAAAAAAAAGAAAACAAGAAATCCAGCTTTGAAGTTTTACTTCCATCAATATAAATGTGTAATGAGGATTACTATAACAATGGCAAAACATTATCATCAACACAAAAATTATCATCAACATAATCATCATAATAAGCACTTGCCAAGCAATTATGTGGACTTCAAATTTCCCAAAACAAACCTTTGCTCCTGATTTCCCAGTCGCGCCCCTCGGTCCTCTCTGCCCTCTGGGGCCCTGGTGGACACAAACAGTGAGCAGAGTTAGTGAAATACTACGCAAAAGTGATGCTATCTGGGATTACGTTGATGTTACGAGAGTTTTAAATTAATCAAATCACATCAAATCAGTGCTTAAAGAATAACTTAAAATCCCCTGAAAATCTTGTTTTTGCTGAGCTCCAGTGGTTTAATATCTCACTTTGCTGCAGTGATGCACAGGTGTACTATTATAACCAAGGGTCAGAGCTGCAACAGGCTTGACACTCTTAACCAGAGAGGGCAGTAAAATTCTGCTCAGGTGCTACGTTACTCTCGTAATACCAAGAACCTACAAAAACAGTTTCTGTCCATCTGTGCTCAACAGCTTGAGTGGAAGAAGGATCAAAGATCATCATCCTCAGACCAAGCATAGCTTCTACAAACTGGCTAAAAGAAGGAATAAATAAACGTGAAATGGTACCGTTGGTCCTCTTTGTCCTCTAGGCCCTGATTTGCCACCAAGACCCTGAAAAAACAAACAAAAAAACACAATTTCAGACTCAGTCAGACAGAAGTGAACGGTACATTACTGAAGATAAATACAGGATCCATCAGTCCACCTTATCTGTGTAGAGATCATTAATTAGCTACCTCATTTGACACTTCGACATTGATCACTGCTTTGATCACTTTTTATCTATGGCCCTAAGGAGCTGAATAGTCTGGCTTAAGAAGCAAAATGATCGACAGAGTTACCCTTGTTCCCTTCTCGCCATTTGAGCCAGGGAATCCTGGGAATCCAAGAGATCCCTAAAAAACAAATGAACATAAGCACTGTAAGGCCTGGTGATCAAAAAAAGTAATCCAGGATGAATAAATGTGCCCGTGAGGATGATATGTGTGTTTCTCTTACCTTGGGTCCTTGTCTTCCAGGATATCCAGGAAGTCCAGGTACACCAAGTTTACCCTGAAATGATGTGACGATGTCATTAATCATTATCCTTTAATGTAAAAGAGATCACAACATCTGTAATTGGGTTTTAAATATTACCAAACTGCTACACAACAAATTGTATCATAAGCGTGCCAGTTATGATTTGTTCAAATTCTGAAAAATATGCCACAATATGAAAGTAAACGAGAATTAGCTGATATTGTGCTCAGGTGTGCTACGGTCATATTAACATGCAATAAAATTAACAGCAAAATATCAGAAGTTTAGTCACAGCAATTTACACAACAAATATCAAAAAAACCTATGTGAAAATGAAATGCCCATGTTTCATTCAAATATACTTGTAATATAATTATAGAATCCTGTAAACTGTCTTATTTCAGTCAAGTGCACATATGTGTACAACCACAAGAGGGCAGCACAGTGATATTTCCTGCCTAATGTTGTCAAAGAGGAGGCCTCACCCTAATTCTAAGAAATGGAAATATCTTGGTAAATTTGTGGGAAATATCAGAATTTACAACGCAAAAACCAGAAGTTCAGTCTCAGAAGAATTTCACTTTTAGTGAGTAATACATAAAGCATGAAATGATGCTCCTATGAATATCAGTAACCTATCTCACGTTACTCAGAGCCAATCATGTAATCTGGTTGTACCTTCTCTCCAACTAGTCCAATTGGTCCGAGCTCACCGGGGGGTCCGACGCGACCCTTTGGCCCCTCTGGACCATCCTCTCCTCTGGGCCCTGATACTCCAAGCTCACCCTGTCAGCAGGAGCAAAACTATCAGATCAAATCAACAATATATATACAGATATACAGAGTAATAACTCAGAAAATATGGCAAAGATATGAAATGACAATGAATAAGTCAATCAATCAATCAATCAATCAATCTTACCCTTTCTCCCTTGGCACCAAAATCTCCCTTAATTCCAGGGAAACCATCTTCTCCCTAGAAACACAAGCAAACAGCAAAAGACTACATCAACCTGTTTATTATTGAATTGAACTCAAAATCATTTTAGACAAAGACGTGAACATGTCCTGTTTTGTTGCTATTGTGTGTCAACTAAAAATGTACACTATGCAATTGTGATTTTAAGTGAGGGTATATCTTGACTAAGTGGAAGTATTATACTGTAATGTATGACTTACCTTCTCTCCCTTGTGGCCCTTCAGTCCACGGATTCCTTGACTTCCCTGCAATTAAAGCATTGCATAATCAATACACTGATATACTAAGGAACATTTAAGTTGTTATGTTTATTTGCACATGCAATACAAAATCCTAAAAAAAAAAAAAAATCAAAAAGTAATTTAAAGTGTGCAAAAGTGACCTGACAAAGAAGACGTAATGGAAAAAATGAACCGAACTGACCTTGATGCCACGAGGGCCGGGATAGCCGATAGATCCCTGGGGACCGTTGGGACCCTGGAGAAGGTCAAAGAAAAAAGGGCGAGTTAACATCACAATAAATGCCTTAAAGTAAGTAAGAGTGTGTTCGATGGAAGGGACACCATGGCCGGGGTGTGATGGGCTGATGACTGACACCCACCTGGTTTCCTTTGGTGCCAGAAGGCCCCTCCTTCCCTGGGTGACCCTGAGAAGGAAAGACAAAGAGCTCAAGTCTCAGCAAGGACATCCAGTGCTGGTAGATTCAACCTAATTCAGTTTTAATGATATAATCAAAGAAAAATAAGAAAGAGACTAAACGTACAGGAGGGCCGTCAGCTCCAGGCATTCCTGGCAGGCCTGGTTTTCCTGTGGGACCCTGGAGGAGAAGACAAGATGGTCATAAGTGAGAGTCCAGAGGGGGGTGGTTACTGTTTGGTAACTGCCCTAAAACACCAAAAAAATTACTAGTGCTAATAACTGTGTAGCTACCAAGCTGACAAGTGGGAGCTGCTTCCTTTCTATGCTTAATGTGGCAGAGAGAAGGATGTGTAATTCCAATGTGATTGCAGAGTTACTTGAACTGCCATTATTAGTAGGTGGATTCTTTTTTACCTCTGGACAGTCTGGCTAGCAGACTTTATGCTAAGCTAAAATAAGCTAATCTGCTGCTGGCTGTAGCTCATATTTAAACAAAGAGATATAAGAGTGTTATCAGTCTTTTCTCATGTTACTATTGCCAAGAAAGCAAATAAGCACACTTCACAAAAGGACTGTTGTTTTAAAAGTCTACAAGAGAAAAAATACATCAATAAAGAGTAATCATCAAGCATCCCTTTATGTATTGAAATCAAGAATAATAACGTATGATATACAGTGCATGTTATGTTACATCTAATCTAATCCAATCAGATCTCATCTAATGTCTTGAGTATAACTTCATCTTTTTCACAATTTCCGGATCATTTGAATAAAATTATCATTAAACAATACACTTATTTGTTAATGTAATATATACATACATTTACTTAAAACACCTAAAAACCTACATACTTTCTGGACAAAAAAAATGTGATGTTAGAATATGGACTATGAAATATTTTTTTCTTATGGACTTGTCTTATGAACTGCAAGTCTCCCAAACAGATATATTGCTGGTTTTCACTTTTGTTATATCTTTCATTGCATTATGTAACAATTTAATATCTGCTTGTTTTTTTTTTTTTTACAAGAAAAAAAACTAACTGCGGATGCAGAATGCTCTCTACATGCTGTGATATTGGCTATCCAAAATACCTCACAGGGCTAAGGGGCTTTCTGGACATCTATCCTTCATAAATAAGGAGATAAAAGATGTAAACATTCATCCTCTATTGTATAACTTCACTGAGCCACTTTCCTGTATCTTGCAGTATTTTTGTAAGTGTATATATTCTTGGTATCTTACTTTCTCTCCTGGGGGTCCAAGGGCTCCCTGAGGTCCTGCCATTCCCTGAAAAGAAGCAATAAATGAATGAATGCACACTCTCAACATTACTGTTTCCTTTTGTTTTATGTGCATGTGCACGCACACCTTTGCTCTTTCACACACAGTTACTTAATGAAAAAGGTTAATATTACACAAGTACAGTATGTGATAGTGACCAACTGTCCATGGCCTCACCTGAGTTCCTGGGGTACCCTGCTGACCTGGAGGTCCTGGCTCTCCTTGGGGACCCTGAGACACAGAAACAAGAAAAGTGATGACAAAGTGGAGGACAGATGAGGAAAAGAGTGTCACATCTTAGAATTACTCATACACAATAAAAAGGTCTTGTGATGCAATTACAGCCACTGATAGTAATTATCAGCCCGATTCAAAAGTTACATGTTAACATGTTGGACAACTTAAAGTAACACTGACCAGGTTTCCCTTGGGACCGTGGGGCCCGTCATTTCCTCGTACACCCTGAGAAGAAAAGAGGATGAACAGAGAAAAATCAGAATGGAAATCTGAACAACAATGATGAAAATAATTCAAACACAGATGCACATACTAATGATTAACTCACTTTTATATTCAAAGCAATTCTTTTTTTGCTGCCTGCTGTAGGAACCGATACGATGCTTGCTAGTCCCTTATTGCTCACTGCCACTCACAGCAAATTAGAGATTTTGTTGGGAATCAGAACTTAAAAACTGCAGCTTAAAAGGGGAACTCCACTGATTTTATAAATGTTTGTTCACAGGTCTTAAGTAGTATAAACTACTGAAGCTGATAAATGTCCTTAAATGATGCTGGCTCACCAGACCTCTGTAGCCCGCTCTTCAGCTCTGCTTCAGGTTAGCGTCTGGAGGCTACATTAGCTGCTACTAGCATAACACACCTGAATCTCTGACCAACGGGCAGCGGTCAAGTTGCATTATGGGGAATGTGGGCACCAGGTTTTAATGAAGAAGAATATAAAAAAAAAACTACTATGTCTCTGGTTCTGCTGCATTAATTTTAATTTTGATCCTGTCTGTGTCTGTGATTCAGACAATGTTAAAGGAGTGCCTGGCTAAATCTTTGGAGTACTCTTTTAAGTACTGGTTGAAGAAGTACTCTGATGTTTTACTTAAAGTGCTCATATTATGCTCATTCTCAGGTTCATAATTGTATTTAGAGGTTATATTAGAATAGGTTTACATGGTTTAATTTAAACCATATATTTGTTGTACTGCACATTGCTGCAGCTCTTCTTTTCACCCTGTGTGTTGAGCTCTCTGTTTTAGCTACAGAGTGAGACATCTCACTTCTGTACCATCTTTGTTGGGAGTCGCACATGTGCAGTAGCTAGGTAAGGACTACTAGCCAGTCAGAAGCAGAGTATGAGGGCGTGCCATGCTAGCAGCTAGGCGAGCATTATAACGTGTGTTACAAAGTGACACACGGTCGTCACGGAAGTAAATGCTGGACTACAATAGAGCTGTTTGGAGCAGTTTGTGAATATAATATGAGCACTTTAAGTAGAAATAGCAACACCACTAGAAATACTCTGTTACAAGTAAAAGTCCTACATACATTGTTTTTGCTTAAGTAAAAGAACAAAAGTATTAGCATTATTTACCAAAAGTAAAAGTACTTACTATACAAAATGGCCCATTTTAGAATCATATATGAATGAATATTACTGGATTGTTCATCACTTTAATGTTTGGACTGGTATAAGTGGGTTCGACTCTGACCTGCGGCCCTTTGCTGCATGTCATTCCCCCCTCTCTCTCCCCTTTCATTTCTTCAGCTGTCCTGTCAATAAAGGCCTAAAAATGCCCGAAAAATTAAATTGTTTTTACTCACAGGAGGTCCAGAGATTCCAGGAGGACCTTTGGGCCCGAGCAAACCACGAGGTCCCTAGACAGACACACACACACACACACACACACACACACACACACACACACACACACACACACACACACAGTCAGTCAGTCAGTAATCCAAGTCATATTCTAACAGCCTCACAATTTTGATTATTGAAAAAAAATCACAATATAGATGAATATAAATGGGAGGTCAAAGTTCAACAACAGCTACAGCTGCAACATTAGCATTGCCACAAACTAATGATTATATTGTAATGATTGTTACTGTTTGTTGATTTAAAAAAAAAGTATTTGTAACAAACTAAATGGACAGATTACAATAATTTGGTAGATGGTGTACCTTTTTAAAAATATTTTTTGTTTAAGGGAATTATTTTTTATGTGTGTGATTGATATAAATAGAAATGTATATTCTTATTATTGTAAAAGTCTATTATTTAATTGTAATTCTCTTTAAATGCCATCTCTACTGGGGAGAAATGTTTGATATACTATTTTCTTGGAGGCAGGTGTGTAGCTGGATTTTAAATTTGTCTCTTTGACCACCACTCATTTTAAATTAAAATGTTTCATTAACATTCTTCCCACAAGACAAATGCTTTTCAGATGGGGTTTAAGAAAATGAGCAGAAATGTTGTTTTTGTAATGGTTATATTGAGAATATGATACGTTTATTTTGGTTTTGTCCTCATGTTGAGGCATTGTGCGTGATTATAAAGAGACAGCGCTTAGTATTCTATTTCTACTAAGTAAGTAAGAAAGTCTTAACTTATGTGGCTTTTCATTTGTTTGTCAGACATAATTTTATTCTCGAGTGCATCAATGTCAGGTCTAGGTCTAGATGATT
The DNA here is from genome assembly GCF_004354835.1 of Perca flavescens. Taxonomy (NCBI): domain Eukaryota; kingdom Metazoa; phylum Chordata; class Actinopteri; order Perciformes; family Percidae; genus Perca; species Perca flavescens. The sequence continues at coordinate 7,813,358 of NC_041344.1, read as the reverse complement.
TTTTAAATGGTTTGATTTATTTGAATGTACGGCATACGTCACCTATAAATAGCCCCAGTGTTCACTTTATAAGGTATGACAATCCAACTGTTTTGCCATGAAGTCTACTTTTATGATGACTATAATGTTCAGGGTCTTTTTTGACACTGTCATAGAGGTGTTAATGTAGTTATATGTTTCAGCATTGAGGTCATATAGTTAGTGGTGTTGTTGTTGCTGCAATATATTGAGAGGTCCTTCCCCCCCCCCCCATATGTGTAAATAGGGACAAAACTATTTAGAACCATCTCTCATTATAATGTAGTCCAGTACAACACCATGTTTAACTATGACCTCTGTAATAAATATATTAAATTTACACATTTCAGACAGTGACTTTTCAAAGGTAGAATTTATGGCCGCGCTGTTCTACCGGATTGCACAAGTGCACCTAATAAAGTGGCTTATTTTATGAAAAAAAACTATCTAGTCTACATTTATCTATATTTATTATTTATATCTACATTTTGAACGTTTATTTATTCTGGCTTACTCATAGGGTTGATGTTATTAATGAAGCTGACAGGAGTTTAAATCCATTTCTTGCAAACTATTACATTTCGGTCTGCACGTTTCTTGTAGAAATCATTGCACTATAAACTGTGAGTGATCCTGGCAGCTCTTCTACCTCTCCATCACTACCTGACACATAATTATAGTGAAGAACTCCAACTATTTAAGGAATTATTGCTATGCTGAGAAATAACAGGTGGGAATGTAGAAAGATGGATGCACAGGTATGTACAGTATTTTGGGATGCTGTTTATAACTGAGACGTATAGACAAGAGGTAAAGATTTAAAATTGGACTGTGTTGTCATTGAAACACTCACTGGTTCACCTGGGAGACCCCTGGGTCCAATGTCTCCGTCGTCTCCCTGGAAACACACACAGAAACATCATGTCAAGGATGCAAAGATGCTGATTATCATCAGTTATGGAGTGACAAAATGACAGATGTTTTCTTTTCTCATATATTCGTACCCTCTCTCCGTCCTCTCCTTGAGAACCTGGGGGTCCCATTGCTCCTGAGTCACCCTGGGGAGATGAAAGAATGGCGGAGTGAGGAATCCGAACATGATTTAGCTCTGCTTACAAACAGATACCCAAGTATTAAGGTTCTTATACATATTAAACACTTGTGTATATCTAGGTAATGTCTTGTTATAAATGGCTGTATTGTTATTGTATGTTTTCGATGTTGTGTAAAAAATGTAGGAAATCCTAATAAACAACAACAAAGAACACACAACATCTTCTTTCTACTACCACTATTACTACTACTAATGCCGTGGTTGTCTTGGTATGCCAGTTCACTCTTACTTATTTAGTAATTAGCTCAGTACAGTGAAGACACCGGAGATTGCTGAAGTTCCATCTCTAGTGAGTTTACACTTATCTGGTTTCTGATTCTATTGATTACAGGACAGTCTTTACAAGACTAAGGGACAGCAAACACAAAACCTGCTGTAGTTAAATCATTATTTTATCATTTAAACATATCAAAGCCTTAAAAATTCCTAAAATTCTGTAAATCAAAAGAGCAGATTCAGAAATCTTTTAAATAATGTTTAATTAATTATATTTATTTACAAATAATGTATTTTTTTTCAACTTACCCTGTGTCCTTTGTCACCGGGCAAACCAGGAAGGCCATCAAAACCACGGTCACCCTGAGAGAGGCAAACAGACATGTAAGGTATTACTAATGTATTGTAGTAAATATAGAAATATATAACAATTGGAGACGATGCATTAACACTGAGTTTAAACTTTTGATATGTACATAGCTGTGGACACCAGAGAAAGCGTGAGATGCTCAGTAGGACTTTATTGTCGAAGCAAGACTGGCTTAATCATATTCCTGCGTAGCCTACCAGGTTGTACATTTATCATTTCACAAATTCACAAGGAAAAAAACTACAAGCATTAAAAGACTCGAGAGGTTTAATTTTTAAGACAACATCACAGTTACTGTCAGTATGAATGTGACCTCAAATGACACCACCATTTCATTTTTCATGTAGGGGGATCTTTTGCAGGACTTTTAAATAAAATGCCAGGTCAGCTACGAAGAAAGAGCGGAAATCTCAAGCCAATAGAGTTCATTTTGACAATGTCCATAAATAATTGACACCAAAGAAAGGTTACCTTAGATCCAGACTCTCCTGGCATTCCCCTGGCGCCATCAGCTCCGGCACGGCCCTGTTAGGAGACAAGCAAAGGAAGAACATGTTTTAAAAGTGATTTGTATATCAGACACAGTTGTACCACTTGCCAAACACCCATGTTTGTTTTTTTACAGGGCATGCTTGGCAAAGATAGAGATAATTTTAACAGGGCTATAGGAGAGATCCACGTATGAAAATAGATGATTCCTTGTCTAAAAGACATCTGGAGGTATTGGTCAAAACATCTGCACCATTCACTAGAATTTACTCCCGAGTCTCTTTGAGAAACAGCAGTTATGTCCTGTGTAATTTGAGTCAAACAAACAATAAACTCAAAGACAAACAAGCCATTTTTCATACTCACTCTTCGTCCTGCTTTGCCTGGAGGTCCCATTATACCCTGGGATCCCCTGGGGCCCTGAGAAATGAATTACATGTCTGTGATACATTTTTGTCATAGATCTGACCTGAGTACACTATAAGTTCAATAATAACAAACACAATACTGTACTGTAAAAGTAAGGGTTATTTGTTTTGTGGTTTGACACACACATTATTTTAATTATTGGATTTTGAAGTCAGAGTTCAGGTTCAGTGTTTTTACCTGAGGGCCAGGGTCTCCACTCTCTCCCTTCAGACCATTACTTCCTGGATTTCCCTGAAACAGTGACAACAATCATCATCATCATCATCATCATCAGCAAAACTATTTATTGTTGCAAGCCCCTTAAAGTACTCATATTATGCTTTTTGGCTTTTTCCCTTATCTTTATTGTGTTATATATCGTTTTGTGCACATTATAGGTTTACTAAGTGAAAAAGCCCAAAGTCCACCCCAAAGGGACTTACCATCTCCAACAGAAACACACAAACTGCTCCAAACAGCTCTATTGTAGTCCAGCTTTTACTTCAGAGACGAACGTGTCACTTTGTAACACACGTTATAATGCTCGCCTAGCTGCTAGTGTGGCAAGCCCTCATACTCTGCTTCTGACTGGCTAGTAGTGCTGACCTAGGTACTGCGCATGCGTGATGCCTCACTCGGTAGCTAAAACGGAGAGCTCAACACACGGTGAAAAGAGGAGCTGCAGCAAAAATAAGGTGTTTTTTAGAAAATTAAAAGTAAACCTATTCTGATATAACCTCTAAATACAATTATGAACCTGATAATGAGCATAATATGAGCACTTTAATGATTAGAGAAAATAATTTAATTAAAGGGACATATCAACAGATAATAAGATCTGAATCCTTGTTTAGGTCCATGTTTTTGTATTGTGTAGTGCATTGTGACATTTCTTAGCAATGACAACAGCAGACTGAACAGCTAAGGGTCAGAATGACAAATAACATACCAGTGGTCCAGGGCGTCCAGTGAATCCCATTGGTCCAGGAGGTCCTTTCAGGGCCATCTAGAGACAACATCTCAAAATCAATGATGATGAAGGTACATGGCTTCTTGTAATGTTGATGATGAAGAAAAGAAAAGTCTCATTTTACACTCATTATAAACCTCCCTGGATGAGAACATAAGCTATATGTTTAAAATCAAAATGTAAAAAGTAAGATGTTATGAAGGTTTTCTCTGCTCCGTTTGGGTTATGTGCACTCTTTTTTTTTTCTTGTGTATTACATGTTTTTTCTTGTGTATTACATGTATTCACTTCGGTAAGGGAAGTGCCTTTTTTAATATCAATAGCAAAGTAAGGCTAATGTCTATCGAATCATATGTGCATACACGTTATTATCCATCTACAGACACGTTTTTCAAAGATGGCAACACTCTGGGGCAATGGGCGAAGCATCAAGACTCCACTGATGGATCCTTGAGGACAACTAACCGTACACTGGAAATGGGAAGTAAAAGTGATGACTGACCCTGGCCTGAGACAAGATGGCTGCGGCCTGGGCTTCCTGTGCAGAAACGACAGGACCCTTATCTCCTCCACTCTGACCAAAACGGAACTGCAAAAAAGAAAAGCAAAAAGCATTTGGACATCTGAGTGGACGCTGTGTCTAATCAATAGTAGAGGATAACTGTTGGAGAAATTGATTATAATTTATTAACAAAACATTCGGTTGAATAATTACATTAACTAATAAAGAGGATAAACTAATTAAAAATGATTAGATCAGTGAGGAACCTCCAACTTATTGGTCTTTGAATGGGCAGTCTCCAAATATTTAAAGAAAATACAGCTTCAAGGCATTATAACAGGTATTTGTATTGAACATACAGTCTTATACAGAATACTGAACCAGAGCCAATGTTAAAAATGCCCATGTTGGAGCAAAAATCACATCACAATCACATTTTTGGACAGTATCCCTTTCTAATTATGATCAAAAGTTAAGGGGGACTCACAGGCAGCATGACTGAGGTTCCAGGAGGTCCAGGGACTCCGTCAGCTCCAGGCAGACCAGCCTTACCAGGAAGACCCTGCAGGATGGATAGAGGAAAGGGTGAGCTGGCGGGTTGAAGGAAAGAGTGGAAGTAAAATATGCTTCTTTCGCATTGCGCATCTGCAATGACCAATAATGTTTAAGAATGGTCTGTGCGCAGATTCAGCACTAATCTCTACAAACCTGAACTTCTTCAGATAAAATGAAACACTCACCCTCTCGCCAGGATCACCAACAGAGCCAGGAGGTCCAGAGGAGCCAGAGGGGCCTGTAGGACCCTGGAAGAGGTAGGGGGAAGAGGATATAAGTGTTCTGATTACAGAGTGGTAATCTAGAAGAGCAAACTACAGGAGTATAAATGTAATGTTAAGAGGTCAGTTAAATATCTTATGGACATAAACACAGGAATAATTATAATTTACTTACAGCAGGTCCCTCAGGTCCTGGAGGTCCTTCAATCAGCATACCCTGCAAAAATCAAAATAAAGTCAGAAAATGTTACACAGGAAATAATCTCACAAAAAGAACATATAAGTGTGTACATTGTAGAAAGTATTTTGTTTGTTTTTATGAAAAACACATTTGGCTCCTACTGGAGAGATCTGTCCTGGCTGCATTTCAGGTTAAATAACTTATCTTAGCATTTTAAGACTGAAATATGCACTAAAAAAATCAAATCCGCGTGGATGACAAATTGAAACATGTTTAGCCTTTACCACAAGGACAAGAAGCTTAGGTTGGTTTGTTATTCAGTCTCTGGATGGGCATGGCAGCCATTTAAACTACCAGCTGTCTAATCTATAGGATGTTTGTCAAGCTCCTCATTGGAAATTGACAGCTGGTCAACAGTATAATGACTCATTGGCACCAATGGAAACAACTATGGGACAGTGTAGGTAACCAGCTGTAGGTATGTCCTGTGATTTTATAACAGAATAGGTATTGTTCTTCAGCCAAAATGGTATTCTAAAAGGTGAATATGTGTTGAATCACACCCTCAACTTGACGTGGCAAATCTATCTTGAATTGCAGTTAGAAAAGCAAGATGTTGACTGGAGGGTTACTGGTGTAAACCCATGGAGCTTCTGGGAAAAGTGGCTGGGAACAAGCTAGTTTAAATACACCTGCTGAGGTAAAGCTTCTTAAAGATAGTGACTCACAGGCTCCAAGACAGCTGGTTCTCCTTTGTCTCCTTTCTGGCCTCTGACGGCAGCCTGAGGAAAACACACATGTAGCCAACAACACAGAATAGTCAGTATAAAGGTACTAACACACATACATCAAAAAACACACTCAGAGAATGCAGATTTGGCTGCATGCATTTGGACAGCAGGTGCACACTTACACAAGACACCCACATTAGTTTGCAACATTATTATGCCAGTGTTCTCCAAACTGTTGGTCCATTACTTATTTGTTTTTGCATAGATACAGAGAATGATGTTAGCTTAGCAGCTCTAAATGAAGCCATACACTGAGATAAACGGCATTCAAGACAAAAGATGCAGCAATTGGTTACTGCTGCACTTCCAAATGCCACTTTATGCAGTGTATGTAACATTTCAAGTTATAATTTATGTTTTTAGGATCCCCAATAGCTTCTACTACCAATAGCTATTCATCCAAGGGTCCTGAGTTGCTCACTATACACCGTATAGAATAAAACCAATTTCAACCAATGATATGGGGACTACGTCTTGGTCCTAAAGTATTTGAAATGCATTCAAATACAGGTTTCTCTTTGATTGATTGAGCTTGCCTGGCATACAGTTGAATCCATGAATATTATATGATATATTGGCCATTTTAAATTTACAAACACTTTTGGTTGGGAGACTAAAACAGGTGTTAAAAATCAATACATCAAATGAATACAAGGGTAGACTGAAGGTATATTTTCAGAGCCAAAATAGCTTGCATTAGTCAAAGTTGTAGCTGGTCCTCCTGAGGTTTCTAAACAGATTTTATAACGTTTAGGTCTGTCTAAAATCCAAAGTTATGTGTTAAAGTGAAGGTAATTATGGCTACATTCCCTATCCCAGTCTTTTAGGTAAAGATGTATATAGTACCAGGTGTGTTCAAATTAGCCACCCAGGTTAAGAAGGTCCCAGAGTGGTAAAAAAAACTAAACACACAGAAATAAATGAGGTGTTTCCAAAATGGCCTTTGTGAGACGGCAAACTCAAACAAGTCATCGGAGAGGACATTGAATACAATTTGACAAAAACTAGGATTCAGATTTGGTTGAAACTGATTTTGTGTTGTTTTTTTTGCCTCTGAAGCAAAACGACTTACGCCTCCCTCGTCTGTCACAGCGGACAGGGCGGGGCCCATGTTGGCTTCGACCTCTCCAGTCTCCAGCATTGGCTCATTGTAGTCCTTGTAGGAATAGTCGTATTCCTTAAGGCCCACGTCCACATACTCCTCAGTAAAGGCCTCCTCGCCCCCACCGCCTGCCTTGGTGGCATCTACCTCCTCTCCCACCAACGTTGTCTCCACCTGGGGCTGGGTTGGGTTTATCAGAGCCGCAACGGGGTGGATAGAGGGACCCGGGAGGATGTATCAAGCAAAGGGAAATAAAGATGCAAGAGGAAGAAGGAAGGAAGGAAGAGGGAGATGTATGAATGATGGGGAAACGTTAGTAAAGGAAAGAGAAATATAGAATGAATCACCAGGGGGAGTAGAAGAAGGGGGCATATATAGAAAGAAGTGAGTCTTACCTTTTGCAAATAAACAGTGACATAGGGACAGAAAACAAAAAGACATCTGGCAGACTGTGGTATCAGTCATTCATGCTTAACTTCAGTCAGATTTTTTCAGGTGAATTACGGATTGGCAGGATAATCCTGCGACTTTAGATCTCCTGTTAATCATTTATTGTTAAATTTATAATAGTATGTTTCCACTAAAGCATATCCTCTGAAGCTTGTGTGTGATGACACAACACATCAGCTTGTGTGTGATGACCTGTCCAATTTTGCTCAAATATATTATCTGACATTGTAAGCGTTTGGTTTAATGTCATGGTTTTGCTTGTCTAGTCCCTAAACACACAGAACTGATATGAAGCACTTTGTGAAAACAAGCTGCTGCTATGTGCTATGCTATGCAAAGCAAAAACTATGTTATTTTCTATTTTACTTACCATGGGTGTTTTAACAAATATGAATCCAGTGGAATTATGCTGTACCGTTATCTCACATAGAAATGCAGTAAATACAACTGAAGCCCTTTTACAACAAATTGTGAATAATGTGTATATTTGTTACAAAAATATATACCATATAGAACTGACACAATTCTCACCAAAACATTAGCAAAAACATCAGAATTGGAAAACAGAACAAAGTCATCAAATTCAGCTAATATAGATGATAAAATGGTAATGATGACAATATGGATTATTGCCAAAATAAGTGAACTGCGAGAAACAGATCAGAACTGTGAGACACTCAGTCTCAAATTCTGATAGTTTAGGGCTGTAAAAGTAAGCCACAGCAATGACTGTATTCTTTAGTTCAGTTAGATTTTTCTCTCAAACCAGAATGCATTATATTCATCTCCCTTTGTTGCTGTGGTTAAAACTGCATATCAAATATTTGTACGCGTATCCCTTTTTCACAAGATCTTTGTTCTTATGTCAAGATCACAACCTGATCAACCAAGGGTCTTGAGATGAGAACAGGAATCTTGTTGTTAGGGGGAAAAGGGATCCACATAAAAATGTTTGATGATACAAGCAGATGAATGTGGTGCATTCTCTTTGAAAAAGTGTGTCTTGTCACGTGGCATCGGTGCCAACAAAACATTGTTGTGTGGTTAGAAAAGTATAAAGACAGACACAGAGCTATAACTACTACTAAAACTACAAAGACTGGGCTCACCACCACACAGGTATTACACTGTCTTCTTCCTTTGTTGATGGATGTTTCTTGTTTTGAGGAGAGTTATTCTTGTTTTTGTCACTTAGTGCTAATAGGTAACTTCTGTTATTTTTGTATTTTCCTGTGTAAATGAAAGGTCCCATATTACGCAAATGTTTTGGTGCATACTTGTATTTTTGGTTTCTACTAGAACATGTTTACATGCTTTAATGTCCCAATACAAATTATTTTGCACATTCCGTTGGTCTGAATAAACCTGTATTCATGCTTTCTAAAATGCTTTGTTTTAGCGCCTGTCTCTTTAAGCCCCCCTACAGAAAAAATCCCAGTCTTCTCCGATTGGTCAGCGTTTCCGGGTCTTCTGAATCTGCGCTCTCTGCGTCGCTGCACTGTCATTGCAGCCGGGTAATAACTGTAACGGCACTGTAGTATGACTTTCTACCTACAGTATATATAGTATATTTGTGACATCAGAACTGTACGGAAGTCCTGAAGGCTTGATAAAAGGCATTGTTTCTAAATACGGGCTGTGTGCATTTCTCTGTGAATAGAGCGTTTTGATACTTTCACAGTATTATAGCACCTCGACCGGCTTTATACAATATGGGACCTATAAGCAAATATATCTGGAGACTTACATTTATGTTCTTTTTTTATTTAGGTTTATTTATTCTATCTATTCTGTCTTCTTTGAATATTTCATCTTCTTGATCTGTGTCACAATCCAGTGTGTAATTTTCTTATTACCTGTACAGGGACCTCTTCTTGTCCAATCACCTCACCCTCTGGCACCGTCTCCTCATAGTAATAATCAGTCTCTGTAGCGGTGTGGCCAGCCTCGGAATATTCAGTATCTACATCCTGATTGGTCAAGTTGACAGGAATTGGGGAGCAGGGAGGAAGTAAGCAGATTTTAATGGGAAAGCGTGGTTAGTTCAAAGTCTGCTCGTAAGTGATGATGAGTTAAAAGTGGAAAAAAATGGAACACATCCTAAAATTGTGGTTGCCAAAGAATATCTTTACTGGCAACTCACATTTTTAAAGTTGTGAAGATCCATTTTATAAAAGAAATTTCAGGTAGAATCTCAATGACTATACATCATAGCCATATGCAAGATTTAGGGAGTCATTGAGACTACTTTGCTGAGATTTCTTTTTATTGTATTGTTGAACATTTTTAGCTTTTTAAAGCTCACAAAGCCAATATTCATGAAAGGGTGAAGTCTGCTCTTATTGGAAGTAAGTAGGACTGAGAGCCTCTATCCATCCCTAAAGATGACAACATCATTACTTGATGCTTTGGGATGTCTAGTGTAACCCAAGACCAGAAAACAGAGAGACAACCCCGATTAACAGCCTCACAGAACATAATTCAGTTAATTCAATGTAACACATTCTAAGAATTTCCCAGAACCCACTAATAACCATGAACCCTTACAATGTCATTCAACCTTGAAGCAGCTTCATAGTAGACTATACATTGAATTCAATTTAACTTGTAATGAAAGCACACTTGCTTTTTAGTTTCTGTGAGGCTGCTTTATTCATATTTGATAAAAAATATGGCCAGATAAAGGGACACGTGTCAGAGAGAAAACACAGGTACTTCAAAAACAAAACAAAGAGAGGCAATGACAGAGTGACAGAGGAGATTTGTTGTGTTGCTTGCAATGTAATGTAATAGTATTTGTGTTTTCTCAGGTTTAGTTTTTGTGCCACAGAAATCCATGCTCATTCATTTGACTGGTTCGTTAATGGTTTCCCCTGAAAAGAAAGAGACGGAGTGCTGAAGTGCATTCAGGTTCTGAAATCCAGTTTTAGCTTGAGTAGGAGTATGAAGTAAAGTAAAGAACAATGAAACTGTACAATTAGCCATGCTTCAATGTGCACCGCTTTATGATATCATATGAAGAAGTTGGGATGATCATAAAGATCATATGATATATAAACAGAGGAGAAGGCACTCAGCTTGGTATGAGCCAACTTCCATTCTGAAGACCAGATTGTCCACCATCGAGGATATACCTCAAAATTTGCACTGCAAGCCATCTATTGAAAGATGAAACTATTCATAAAATTGTGTTGCAGACCCTGGATGGTGGACAGAACTGGCAACCAGATGGGGCACATGGATCATACGCCTCTGGACAGTGTGACCCAAACATGGACCCTCTTGTTGTACCTGTTGGTAACCGTTGGTATTTGTCTTCGCTGGGACTGTAGTTCCACTCAGCACAGTCTTGCCAAAGGGTGGGAATGGTTTGTGCTGGGATTTAACATTTTCCACCACCACCTTGGATTTCGAGGGTCTAGGTGGAGTTGGTCGGACAGGGGTAGATGTTGGAGGTTCTTTCTTCGGGGTGGAAACCTTTTCAACCACATTCTTCACGACTTTGCTCACCGTTGGTTTGACCAGAGGGACTTTGGTAACCACAGTTTTAACTTTGGTGACCTCTTTGACTTCTGTCTTTACTTGAGGTTTTGCTGCTGGAGCTTTGGTGGCCACAGCCTTTGCTGCTTTTGTAGGTTCAGGTTTTGATGCTTTTGTGGGTTTAGGTGCCTTTGTAGCTTCTACTTTGGCAGCTGATTTAGCTGCATTGACCACAGTCTTTGCTTTTGTAGTGGTTTCAATTTTTGCCTGATTTGTAGCACCATTACTAACGACTTTCTTTTCTACCACAGTAATAATTTTGCCATTGCCGTTAGCCTTAGCCTCACCATTGACTTTATTCTCAGCTTTGCCATTCATTTTGACTTTAACCTCTTTAACCTCGGTGGTAGTTTTGCCATTTCCATTGGCTTTCTTCTCTGCTGTAGCTTTGCCATTGCTGTTTCCATTAGTCTTAGACACAACAGTCAATTTTCCATTTCCATTGGCTTTCTTTTCTGCTGAGGATTTTCCATTTCCATTGACTTTCTTCTCAGCTACAACCTTGCCATTGCCATTTCCATTAACCTTGGCCTGAGCTGTAGGCTTGGCATCAGCTGTAGCTTTGCCATTGCCGTTTGTTTTTGTTACAACGGGCTTTCCATTGCCATTGCTGTTGGCTTTAGCTGCACCATTTACTTTCTTCTCAGCAGCTGGTTTACCATTGCCGTTCTTAGCTGGGGCAGCCGTAGGCTTAGATTTAGCTGCTGCTGTTGGTTTGATCTTAGACAAAAGGATCTCTACTGCAGTGGGCTTAGCTTTGGATGGCTTGGCTGTGGCAGACTTGGGAGCTTTGGTGGGCATAGGCGCCTTGACTACAAGTTTGGACAGTCCGGTCTTGGCCGGCTTAGCTGGAGTGGGTTTCGGTTTGACAACGGTGGATTTAGTGGGGGCTGCTTTTCCATTGAGCGCCTTCTTCTAATATCCGTGATTATTGTTTGGTTGAGATGTTGTTTAGTATGTAAAAGTGCATATTGACAAAAAGAGAGTGGACGAAAACAAAGATACATGGAAGGGTTGGGAGGGGGATGAAAAGCACAAACAAGGGATGGACAGAAGGAGAGAGAAAGACAAGAGTGGATGTTTTGAGAAACAATGACATAAAGATGGCCAAGGCTTGGATGATTTACTGAGACTGTACAGGCATTACTGGATACAGCAGATGGTTAATACAAGTTTTAAAACAGTAAGGAAAAATACAACTGAAAAAACTACCAGTATTCAAACAAATTGAAAATCAACATTTTGAGAAATTTCACATCTTTGACCCAAGTTATTTAGAGGAGTTTTTGCTGGTCTCTCCAGTAATGCCATTCCCAATATTAAATGACAAAGCAGCATCTTTGCGCTAATATGAACTGGAGCCTGTGGTTTGGCAGAGGCACTGAGTGTGTGACTGGTCAGGTGAAGCTGGTGCTAAACATACACACACACACACACACACACACACACACACACACACACACTGTACAAACACACATACACAAAACATACACATCACTAAGGCACTGACCTGCTGCGCTCTCTCTCTCTCTCTCTAAAACACACACACACACACACACACACACACACACACACACACACACACACACACACACACACACGTTATAATGCACTGCAAGACAGGGAAGGTTACTGCTGTTTAGCCATGCAAAAGAAAGAGCGTGGATGCCAGGCAAGCATGTAAATGCATGTTAGTCGCATAAAACCACAAAATGAAAACAATAGTTCACAGTTAATTCTTACTCTTCATGCCACTATTAAGAAATTACATGCAAATTAACATTGTCAACAAACACAAATATCACCTGAGTAAAACAGGCCATCGTCATGAATATAAACTCCTCAAATATGCAATACAGAACACAAACCGAGTTAAAGGAGACATACTGTGGCATACATGCATGCCATATAAAGGTCAGATTTACAACCAAGATGAAAATATGTGCACTGATATTCCCATGTTGACTGGAAAATTGGTATGGAAACTGATAACCCGGAAGTACAGTAGGTGCATGCGGTAATCCTCCAAGACAATTAAAAAATCATGCAAGTATCAAGACACCACAGACACATGCCCTGGTCAAATAGCATTGCAAATCTAGCTGTGTTTGTTGTGATCAGCTGAGTGGAGTTCATCATAAAAAAATTAGGTGCAATCACAGAAAAGCATTTGAAAATCAATTCATTATGCACTTCTGTGATCAGCCACTTCGTGTTACAAACTCCATCTATCTTGTACACAACGAAAATAAAAACAAAACATATTTACAAAGACAATTTGACCAAGATCAGGTAAAGAAAAGGCTACTCTGGCACGTTCTTACGTGTGTTTCCTATGCTAACTTGTATTTGGCATCAAAGACAAATTACCCAATCATCAATGTATAATCCATTGGTTTGATATGGAAATGTCAGCAGATCCACAAATTAAAATCAGAGATGTTATCAAGTAACCTTTCTTAACAGTCTCAAAAATTCTTGTAGAGTCCATTATGTGATAGAAAACCTTTGTGACATCCCTTCTTAAACATGAACGTGCTCTCCTTAAACAGGATATATGGAGGAGTGAAGTATAGAGAACTGAGTGGAAATTAATGTGTGGAAAATGTGTGCATGTGTGTATAACAACACAGCTGCACCTACACCACCCCAGTGCCCCCACTTGGCCACATCTGAACACACACACAAACACACACATATATGACAACATGTAAATGACACGAGGACAAAAAATCATAAGAAAGAAAGGTACTCCTGTGTGACAAAGTCAGTGGAAACGAGTTGGACGAGTGAGAGGTCAACGTGGATTACAGAAAAGGTGAAATGTGAATAAAACAAAGGGGGTATGGAATGATGAGGGATGAGAGAGGCTTATGGAATGCTAAAAGTGAAAATGCTTCAATGTTTTTCTTCAAACAAACATTTTAGGGAATATGGAATGTAAATCTTGTTCACACAAATATTTAGCAAGCTAAACCTATATTATGAATTATGCCTCCGTTATTCCTTTAATACCTCTCTCTCTCATTCTCCTTCCCTTCCACAAACCCCGCTCCTGTTTTCCCTCTCTCATGCTCCCTCTTTACCTGTTGACTGGGGGCCCCAGTTTGAGGAGAGGGGGACGCAGAGGAGGAGGGAATGCCTGTTGTTTCCTCATAATAATAGGGGTATTCATGGTCATCCTGCTCCTCATCAAAGTACTGAGAGAGATGGGAAGGATTGAAAGATGGGAAAGATGGACGAAGGGATGGGTTGGCAGATGGGACATGAAAGCAAGAGGAATGAAAGGAGAGGAATGCATGAAAAGGGGGGAAAGTGGATTTCCAAATGGGAGGTGAACAGAGATTGTAGAGGGCAAAGAGGGAAAAATATAGAAGAGAAGGGGTGAATGTGGGTGACAGACAGCGAGAGACAGCAAAGGAGATAATAAAATGCTTAGCTTTTATTTTTCCATTCATCAGAGGAGTCTGTGCTGCTGTTTAAAAAGTGTTGATATTAGAAATGCCCATACACAACCTTGATGAATGAGAAAACAAACAAAAAAAATAGAGCAACGGGTAAAAGGCAATGAATAAAACCACACTGATTTATATTCATTCAGAAAGCAGTCATTTCAACAGCGTCAACATGACAGGGTTTGGGACACAAAGTGTTGGAGCTCTGTACAGTGACTGATACACATATTGTATTGACTGATCCAGCATGCAGGCTTATAAAACAAAGATCATGTACTTTGGATGGATGAATGCGGATGAAAATCACCTGCTACTTTAGCTGTGTGACGCAGCTGGTGTCAGGGAACTGTCAGCTCCCAAATATCAGCATGTTTTTGAGAGAAAAAAGGGAGGGAGAGCTTGCAAAGCTTATAATGTACATTATGTGCACAACCAGTCTCAGTAAGCAAAGAGGCTCCACCTTAAGCCATCTTCATGTCAAATGTTTATATGTCTCTATTTAAGCAGAAAACCAATCAGAATTTAACTTCATTTGCATGTTTTATGTACTGAATAAGTTCTCTTTCTTTCAATCCATGGGAAGAAAATTGGGGAAAGACACGTTGGCTTGTATCATCCTCTTTCCCCTACCTTTCTGTGTTCCATTGCAGAAAAAATGTAATCAACTGCTGAAATAATTCAAGTTTCTCGAACGCAAAGTGTATTTTATGATGGAAATGTGCCCATTTTTAGAGTTATAGTTGTGGAAAGGTATGATATGATAATGTCTCTGCTTTTCTTTATTTACCTCAGGGACACACAGACCGAGGAGGAAAGTGGATGGATACAAACTGTTGACAGGGATGCGTGAGGAAGACAGAAAGGGAGAGCAGCACTTTGATGACATTATCAGATGACCCAAACTGAGCCTGAGGACTTTTTGTTCATTTTCAGAGGAATGGTGCATTTATGTGGCCTTTGTTTTTACAAACTATCATGTAGTGTAGCTTTCTTTTACTGACTAAATGTATTTAGTCTTCTGAAAGAGAAGATACAACTTTATTTATCCTAAGGGAAATTGCAGTATGTTGATGTATCAGCGATTAAATGAGTTGATTTCATAACCCCTTGTGAGAGGAAAGCACACTAGGAGGAGCTTGAAGCAAACTCCGGACAGCAGGAATTTCAATGACCTTTTTCCTGAATTGTCTTAACTGACCCAGAAGTATCTAATAAGTGACAGCCATGATAAAAAGGCGGGATAAACTCTTTCAATTTTATGTATGTAAGGTGCTTAACTCCACTTCCAAACTCCTTTATTGTGGGATACACAAGACCATCATTTAGAAAAATGCCAAAGAAAAGGAAAACAAAGTCCACAGATTCTGTTTGGGCCATCGGAGCTACGGATGAGCCTACAATTTTATGAATGAGTTGTGTTAGCATAGTGATGTCAGTCTGAGGTTATCCGCTCTGTAATAGATGCTACTCAGTCGTCTAGTGAGTGCTATGGGATTTGTGTGAACAACTGAGACGTCATCCAACAGTAACCTTCATAAGAGGTGAAAGAGTGTGAGGGAAATACAAAGGCTACTGGAGTTATTGTAGCCTGCAGGAAGGTTTTCAGGTTCATTGTTTGATAAAAGTTACATACTGTATGTGCGGAGGACCCAATTCTGATTTCATACGTCTGTGGATGAACATGTGTTGTGGTGATGTTACTCACGTATGTGTTGGGGTCCTGAGCCTGGGTCTTGGGCAGTGGGGAGTCACAGTCAGGGCTGTAGTGTTCACAGAAGTCATAGGCAGCCTGGGGGTTGGAGGCAATCAGCAGTTGCTGGATGTCTCCCTGTTAGAAGATAAAAAACAGATCAACAAAAAGCTGTACAGCTACATCATCTATTACAGAGCTCAATGGCAACTTCTAAAGCAGGGGTCTTCAACGTTTTTTTAAGCCAAAGACCCCTTAACTGAGAGTGGGATGGATCAGGGACCCCCTACTACATACTGTATATTGTATAAAATTAAGTTGCATAATAAACTGGGCCTACAATAATGTGTGGGCGGCCTGAAGCCTTTATACATACCCGTTTTGCAGAGAATACTAAGCTAATAAAACAGCCTTCTAATTGTTGCCATGATTTTATAAATCATGTTTTAATGTTAAACATACATGTGGCGCAATTAATCCTTAATGTACAGTCTCTGTGGATGGATACCTTAGTGACTACCTTACCTATAGGCCAGTAAGCGGTGGGGATTTACATTTGCTAATAATATGCTGGATTCATGTTAAGACTTTAATACTACACTAATTTGGAGGCCCCCCTGCATTGACTCTGAGGACCCCCTAGAGGTCCCAGACCCCCTGTTGAAGATCCCTGTTTATTAAATTCATTAAGTATTGATGTGTTTTTAACTTGAATCAATGCTACCTTTTATGACTAGAACTTGCTACTACGTATTCACAGACATTTAACCAGTTATCAGCCACGCAACCAATAAGCCATTGTTTGTCTCTTAAAAAGACCCTCACCTGGAAAACCTCCTCATCAAGCAGACGGGCTCCGAAGACTGTGATGCCATTGGTGTCGACCTCTGCGTTGTTGCCGCGGGGCAGGGCCCGGGTCATCTTCTTCTTGCAGTCCAGCAGCAGTGTCACATTTTTCTTTGAAACGGAGATAGCGATGCGATGCCACCTAGTGACAAGGAGGAGGAACCGAAGGCGAATAAATGTGTACTGCGACTACAGGCCTGATTAAAAAGGTATCAAACCAACCATCAAATCACATATACACTCCAACGCGCACGCACGCACAAACAAACACACACACACACACACACTATTCCCAACCACTCACACCCACATGACCCCAAACATGTCATCTCAACCAGAGTCACAAACTGGTTGTTGCTGTTTACTGACTTGCCATCAGCCAGATTGACGCCTCTGAACAGTGGGTAGTCCTCAGGGGCTGGCTTGCCGTTCTGGTCCTCATACAGGAAAACAGGTGAGCGTCCCATTTCAATGCCCAGCTGCTGGATGCCCTGCTCGCTGTAGATGGAGAGGAGGAAGGCCTGGAGGCCAGCTTGTGCCTTAACCAGAGCCATGATGGAAAAATTCTCTGGGAATGGACCTATTGATAAGAGAAGGGAGGGATGGGAGGAGAGAGACAATGAAAGACTGAAACGGGTAAGATCATGAAGATGAGTCACTGCTCGACTGGTCTGTGGGTATTTCAGGACAGGAAGAAAATGAGAAGGAGGCAGTAATTCAATTCAATTCAATTCAATTCAATTTTATTTATAGTATCAAATCATAACAAAAGTTATCTCGAGACACTTTACAGATAGTAAAGTAGACAGTAATGGAGTAAAGAGCCTGAGAAAAGCTGTACTGTAAGTTGGCTGATCTGGACCTTGCACCAAAGCATGTATTTATCATGGAAAAGAAGGGAGGCAGGAGGTGAAGGCAAAATGAATAGGTTTTAAAATAGTACAGATGAACAAGTGATGGCTGACAAAGGAAGAAATGGGGATAAGTAGTGCATTATGAGAGATGGAGAAGAAAATGTGAAAATGACTCCAGTAAGGAGCTTAACGTGATTAAAGTAAGAGGATCTGTGCCAGGATCAACTGATTACAGAATACCACAGTTAGTCCCATGTGAAGCTGGCGTAGATGATGATGACACATTATAACAGGTGGGCAGAGCTGGAGGAGGAAGGCTATATGCTATGCCTCAGAAAATGTGTTGAACATCAGCTTTGACTTTTGAGGATTTCTTAACAACCACAAAAGTGCTACTTTCTCCTTTTCACTCCTTTATCCCAGGGTGTCAGACGGTATTCTTAAGTTCATTTGTTATGGCTCTCCCAGTTTAACTCAGCTCGTGCACTGCAACACATAATTATACGTTATATCCATGAGCAATCTATCATGAGGCACCAAAGCCTCGCTAAACTCCAGAGAGCTCAATTTAAAATACCTCCAAACGTAAGTTGCAACCTGTATTTCTAATTATAGGTTTCTGCACTCTGGAATTCATCGTAAATAAGTTAAATATTAAGCCCATCCTAAAGCGTACTAGTGTAAAGTACAACACAGGAACATTAATATGGCTGAAAATACATGCATATTTTTATGATAATACATAACGTTTTGTTGAAATGACCAAGTTATTGAACAAAATACATATAATCAAATTGAGACACTATCAGACCTACTATATTTAATCACAGCCTGTAACAGCCTGAGGGAAAACCAGTTATTGAATTTCAATAGTGTGTTTTTATTTCACTACAGTATACATTGAAGTAACATGCATAGCCTACCATTTGTTTCTCTTTTTTTCTTAAGAAAATACAGGCTCCGACACTGAATACACATAACCCTGTTTTTTACTAGTCTATGAATAACTTAGTTTGTTGTTCTATGTTATGCTTTGGTTGGGGTGTGTGTGTGTGTGTGTGTGTTTGTATGTTATTTTTATTGCACAAAGTTTTTATGTCCCTTTTGTATGAAGCATATTGTGTTACATTGGTTTGTATCATCTATATAGCTATAGAAATAAAGTTTGATTGATTAATTGGTTACGTATTTATACTGTACAACTTGTACTAACTGATGTGGCAATATTGTTCATATTTACAGTCTAACATTAAAGCAAAAAAAATGTATTTGAAGATGAACAAAAGATTTAATTGCAGGCGTTTATAGTAACAGTGATCAAGTAGCAAGCAGTCTCTCCAAATTGTCAAAGAACCGGCAGTCCCGTCCAGCTAAAGCCTACCTGAGAAGAGCTGCTTTGTGGGGGCAGAGATCTGGGCCTTCTTGGTGATGCGGTAAGCATGGTCGGGGGTGCCTGAGCGACGGGATGTGCAGAAGCCGGGGACTTTCTTCACGCCCTCGGGGAGAGAGGGGACCTGCAGAGCCCGCAACACATCCACTGGGTCTGAGGAAGAGAGGAGGAGAAGAAAATTGCCATTACATATTTCTTAAACAAGACATTAGAATAGTTGTTCTGTGTGCGACACAGCAACTCAGTTTATTCAGTCAACAAGTGAACTGTCGAAGCTGAAGCTTTAATCCCCAGCAATCATCAGTGAATTACACACACTTATCACGTCAACATCTAACTTTGAGTTTGGCTTTCTCTGGACAGAGCATGTCATTCTCCAGTTTTTTATTAGTCACTTTCTGTGGATTTAGAGATGCACGTACAGTACAGCATATCTACGATGTCTACATTGATGGAAATAAATCTCTACTGCAGCTCTACTTTAGGAGTTAAACAGATAACGTTGGTGTATTTAAGCATAAACATAAAATAGATTTAAAAAAACGTATTGACACTACAGCAGGCATTGAGCAGGCGTCTTCTCCAACAGCTTTTCAGAAGGCCCATGGTCCTACTCACTGTAAAGGTCAATACTTTTTAAAGCTTACTTCTATAAGTGTTCCAATGTTGCTGAATCCAAAGTAGAGGACAGTTTTATCTTTCACTGCAGCCATTCTTTGCAGCTGCAGAGACCTAACTTTGCCCAGAGGATCAAAAAAGTTCATCTCGCAAGTAATCTTAAATGTTCTTGCAGCACTAATGCGATATAGGAGCAGGTACAGGTGATGTCCACAATGGCTACCACTGTACATATAGGTATAATGTAACAAAGGCAGCACTGTGTCCGAGCAAATGGGCCAGAGTCCAAGTCACATACATTAACCACTGCAGGGCGGGTACAGTAAAGCTCAGTTTAAAGCAGAGCAGAGACAGTTCTCTCTATTCTGCTCCCATTTATCAAGCAACTGAAACAAGTGGCTGTTGATGTGAAAGTGCTGAGTTGAATGAATATGAGGATACACATGACATGCAGAAACACAAAAATCGCAGGCACACACACACACACACACACACACACACACACACACACACACACACACACACACACACACACACACACACACACACACACACACACACACACACACACACACACACACATGTACACAAATGCACACACACAAACACTGTACTTCCCAGTTTCACATCCTGTCTCCACTTTCACACGCTGAGGTCTGTTTCTCCACCCTCCGTCTGCACTGTGGTTTGCCTTGTTGGCTTTCTCACATTGCTCAAAGGCACTGCGTCAGTCAGTGTGTTTCAGTTTGAAAAGCATGGCTTTAACTTCTGGGATTCAGGGTTTCATTCCCTTTATGACTTTTGGATAAAAGCAACCACATTTCTTATGTTATAATTAATTTCCCTACATGGGATACTAAACAGCAGGAATTCAAAAGTTGCAATACTACAGAGACAGATGGAAATTCTATAGTAAGTCACAATCCCGCTATATGCATCTATAAAAAAACATATTGAATGAACTGATAATCTTAAACATAATTTACAGTTAGTTTGACACTCATGTCAGCACTATTTACAAAATTACATTTTAATAGGGTGGATGTCTAATTACTCACTTGAGTTAACTTTTACTGTCTTGTTACAGAACAGTGTTGCTCAGTCTTGTCCAAATCATGCTTATTGAGATAATTGGTTCTTTAAAAATTGGTTGTTCAATGTGTTTCTGTTGAAATCATAATTTTTGTTATTTCACTCTGCATGCTACACATTGTTTGTTTAACTTCTCCCAAGATGCCGAGCTGCTGTGTACCCTGCCGTCTAATTCAAGTGGAATGACAAATATGCATGACACAAATTCTGCCAAGGTTTGAAAACAGAAGGTTTGCACACACTCTAAAAATATTTTTCAGCCTGAGAACCCAAATCGCATGTGATTATAAAATCTATCTTAGACAGTTACAACACCTTGATGGGTCCCTATGGTTTTGAAGTGAGGCAGATATAAAGTTACATTGTGCAACAACACCCAGTATTCACATTTTCCTGAACTCCATTATCCTCCCTCACTTTTGGCTAGCCTTCCTGTGTTTGAGGTGCACCAAAGAGCCAACTTTGCTTTTAACAGACAATTAAATTCATTTACAGCCAGCCCTGCTGTGGCACTTCCCATAATAAACTTATGGTGGCAGTGATGCACTGACCGTATAAAAACAACAACTCTGATGAAAAAGATAACAACCAAGCCCTCCTGCGATGCAGTCTGTAAAATTACATGTTTGGATTTATTTTCATTTAACAGCCACATTAATCAACTATTATTACATGTACGCAGAAATGATGTAATCACGCACACCTCAGCATGTTGTAAAAGTACAACAGAGCATGGAACAGCATGGCACTAACACAATGAGGGAGCCCATCCCCACTATTGCTAAATATATCACCTACTGGTAGAGTAAGAAGCTGTAAAGTGCAAAGCCACAGATGGATGCAGCTTATGCACCACTCTTCTTCAACTACAGTGTGTCAACTGGAGGCACAGCTGTCCATTTAAAATGGAATGATAGTTTGTGCACAAACTCTACCGACTCTTCTCGTCAAAGTTATCACAGCCACTTATGATTCTCTGATGGGAAGTTTCCTTGTGTTTGTCCTAACACTCACACTGATCCCATCAGTGGTACATGTGTTTAGGTGACACCTAGTGTCTCAGAGTCAACACTTAGTCAAATGGACCCACAGATGGTAATATTTAGTCAGACAGAGCAAATGGTGCATTGATATTGCCTCAGGGTGTCTAGACCACAGTCCAGTAACGTCACTCTACACCAGGGAGAGAAAGAGGAAGAGAAGGGGGGGGTAAGAGGAAGACATGAAGTGAGGAAGGAGGTGAAAAAGAGAAGGATTTATAAGCCATATGTAAGGAGGATGGAAAGCTTGAGTTAGATTGAGTGACATCATGATGCTACATGAACCATCCAAACCAGAAACTTCCCTAAGAAGTCGAAAATGAACAGAGATTAGACTGTTAGTGAAAGTGGAAAAGTGAGACAGGTGAAAACAGAAATGAAGACACATATGAAGAAGAGGGAAAGTGGACTTTAGTTCATGACATGTTGTAACATTCAAAATGGAAGGGACAGGAAAACAATAAGGTTGTCTTTTTCCCCAAGACTTTCTGTGCAATTTCCAAACTTTTCAAACTTTCCAATACCTGAGCGACATTTAATTTGTTTTCCATGCTTTTCAAGACTTTTGCACATCTGCACAGGAATGCTGGGAATGAGAAAGCGGTTGAGGTTTAAAAGGAGGGAGGGCAGAGAGAGGAAAAAGGAGGGAGAGAGCGGTTCAGGCAAAGGTGCAGTGTATGTGTGTGTATTTTGAGGGTCAGGCAGTGACAGTAGACAGCGTGGTTCTGTGATGGCAGGATACTGGATCAGATTGCAGCCTGAGCTCCCCCAGTACCCCCAGTACAATGTGCCGCTCTGTTCCCCGCTGCCTGCCCAGCTCACATCTGCAGCCGGGCCCTTCCTGCCTGGAGGACCACAATCATGACAAAAATACACCCACAAAAATAACACACGGGGCCACAGAGGTACATAGCCTCACACAGCCCAGGCAGGGAAAACTGCACCAACACACCTTGTGAGACGAGGAGTGGCAAATATGAAACTAGACAAG
This sequence comes from Perca flavescens, assembly GCF_004354835.1. Taxonomy (NCBI): domain Eukaryota; kingdom Metazoa; phylum Chordata; class Actinopteri; order Perciformes; family Percidae; genus Perca; species Perca flavescens. Next base: position 7,790,455 of record NC_041344.1, on the reverse strand, counting down.
GTAGAAAAACAGAAAGCCAGGGGAATAAACTCTCTCTCTTTACTTTCTTTCTTCTCCCACTTCCCACTCAATCGGTCTTTCTTACCATAAGCGCTCACAGATGGCTGCAGCCTTTTGATGTAAACGCGGGCCAATTACACACTGCTATCATTAAGACAGGAAACAGGGCTCCCAGACACGTGAGGGCAGTTACAACCGCCGCTGTAGGTAAAGATTACAGTAGCCTGTACAGTTATCCCGACTGACAGCTGCACTGACTGAAATGAAAAAGGCCATTTTCAGTTCAAATGGCACCGATAGAACATTAAATAGTGCTTTAATAAAGTCATGATGTTACAATATGAAGCTGAGGCTCAATAAATACCAACATGTCAGACATTTACAAACACCATGGCTTGACTTCACTGAACCCAAAATAATTTCTTAGGCAAAATATTTTGATTCAGTGTTTAATCCTTTCATTGAGCTAGTATGTAAATCCCTGAAAGGGATGTTAAATAATCTGAAATAATGATATGCTGTTTGGTGTATAAAGGAGCACTGTGGTAAATGTGCAGGTGCCCCAGGGCTGAAAACAACCATATATACTCCAAGCCACTCAGTTCCACACATCCACAAATGACCAAACATGCGGTCCACCATCTTAATACGACCTGATAGAAAACACATGTGATACCCAGGTTGGCAGGCACACTGTAACATGAGGTGTGCTGCTAAAACAATATGCAATATTTTTCAGCACTGTTTGTATTACTGTAGTTCACCTCAGCCGCCACTAGATGGAGCTAAAAGAGATTTAATTAACTTGGTGACAGGCTTCACTGTTAACAGAGCATACAGTCAGACTCTGTTGAAAGGCTTGAACACACACACACACACACACACACACACACACACACACACACACACACACACACACACACACACACACACACACACACACACACACACACACACACACTATGCATACAGACTCGCTCACAGGAGTGTGAGAAAAGCAATGCTAATGCTTACTGAACAAGTGACTATTAAGCAGAGTCTGTATATTCTGTCAGCTAACAGGGTAAACGACTCGACTAACAGATCACACACACACACCTCTTCTGTCTGGACACATAGATTAGACCCTGCATGCACACGACACATCAGCTGAGAAACACTGGTCAAGAGAGTTTGCACAGTAAAGGGATTCAGCTCGTTGGGTTTCTCATAAAACCAACATGAAACATTTAACAAACCCCAAATTCCTAAATAATTGGAATAATAGACTCCTGTGATGGGTCACTTATAATGATCATATTCCATATATATTCCATCCTTTTATTTATACCTGATTATTATTTAGGCTGGGGCCTATCACAACATGCATTGAGTCAGAGGCAGAGGACACTCAGCTCAAGCTAAAAGAAATGACCAAAGAGAATCCTGGGTGATTAAAAATATTATGAATATGCTTCTATGTTGAAACCTGAGTATAGGGCATGAACACACACAGCCATCTCGGTCCCCTGAGCCCGGGGTCATCATACTACTTCATGCTTGTGTGAGGTGACAACTGAAAACCTCTCCTGGGCTTCCTGCCTTAGATGCTCTGTGTAACTATTTCTAAGTGTGCATATGTGTGTGTGTGTGTGTGTGCGCCCTTTCTTCTTTTAGTACAGCTGTGCAAAATACCAGACACACACTCCAGCTGACATGGTGACCCCTCACCTCTCACCTTTACACAACGACCACAGTGTTAAGACACATAGAGCAAGAGGGACGTGCAATATTGACCACAGATTAACACACGTGGATGCACAAATTTATCTGACCACCACATTTTCTGTCTTAATAGTTGAGTCCCCTGGCATTTTCCTGGCTTTTTTCAGGGGCCTGAGATGAGAAAAACATGAACATAAGATCTCCAGAAAGCATCATACATTACAAAAAGTTAAATAGAAAACACATTTTAAAACTGAAAAGCATAAACTAAACTCCAGTTGTTTCTCAATCACCAGCTGTCTCCCCATCCACCCAGCTGACCACGACGGCTAGGCGTATAAGCAGGTTATAATTTTCAACATGGTGCTCTGTAGTTACGATTTATTTATAATGCCTTGTGTACTCAGAAAATCCATTATGAGTACTTTACATTATGTATATGGTATAAATAAAGAGTTTGGTTTGTCAGTGTGGTGTTAATTATCATGTAGCCATATGACAGTGTCTGGGCAGCTGCTCTGAAAGGAAAAAGACCAATACAGAACTAATCTGTGTGTTATATGAATGTACTGTAGGTAAATCCTGACCTAGGTTTGAGAGGAAAGGGGAGTGGGAGCATAATGACAGTGAGTTGATCCTGCCATCACAGAGGTTTCAATGAGTCCACCCAGTAACACCAGAGGACTCAATAGCAAACACAAAACTTGAATGATTTCAGAGTTAAAGAACAAAACGAGGATAAAGTTGGAAGTTCAAAACAGATTGGAATATAAAACTTAAATAACAACTTGAGCAATTCAAACCCAAATGGTGCTGCATACAGTATAATGAGGGATTTCCATTAATGATAATTAACGTCTATATGGCATAAAAAGTCTTAAAAACTGAGTAAAATAATCAAAGTAAAGTATACAGACAGCAGTGTTACTGAGGAAAAAAGAGATTCCGAAATTCTAGCGAGTTCATTCTAGTGGAAAAACTGTCAAATGCCATTTTTGAATAGAATCGAACAGCATCTCGGTTGTCCCCACATCAAAACTGCAATCTTAAAGAATGTTGCAGGCACTTTCTATAAGAACAGAGAACTTGAAAAGTCTAAAGATTGCTGAATGCAAGTTGGTTTTACTTGTTGGGGGAAGCTTTTAGAAAGGACACAAAACTTAAGGAAAGTGGGACATTACGTGTCTCCCAGTGAAACTAAGCATGCCATCAATTCACATAGTATATAAACACCAAACCTGCATTTCAGGTTTAATCCTTTATCATAGTCAAAGAACTTTTCTATTAGACAAGTATTCTTTTTTGCTACTAACAAAATCCATACTTGAGCTTTTTATGGTGCTTTTTAGCTTTTTACACCTGCCTCTATCTGCCCTAATTTTATAGGGTCACTACTAATGAATTCCACATTCCCTCCGTGTGGTTTATCCCTCACTACGGTTCTGTGCCAACATTAACTGTGTCGCAGCCTTTCATCATTCCCTCCATTGAGGAGCTGCTGCCAGCATATGCCCAAGCCCTCTACTGTCCCCTGTGTACCATTATGTGGTCTGTGCCAGTCTGTGTGTGTGCTGCGCTGATGCTGCCAACGTGTATCATGCTGGAGTCTCGTGTGGTTTCAGGGCTGGAGGCCACAGTCTTAGTTTGGACCTGAGGGTGGATACTGACACCACAAGGCCTACATGGGACCACAGGACCCTGACCAGGGGACAGTCAGTGGCTCTCTGTACCTTACGATCACATAGGGCAGACAGTCAGCGACAGCACAAGTTAGAAACCCATTGATGTGCCTGTGCTGAATGGTCAGACTGCACAGCTCAGCTCTGATTGCACTTGCATGTGTTACACTAAACTGTTACACAGCGTCACTGTAACTTTGTTTAGGTTCAACTGATATCACATTTTACTGCTGACATTATAATTGATGTAAAGCTGCCAATAGTTGAGATTCGACGAACTGGACCATTTTACAGCAAAACAAAAATGATATCCCACAAAGTTTTTATGACATGTTTTATAACCCCCCAGCCAATATATTTATATATCTTAAATAACAGTGATCAATGGAATCTGAATACCTACATTTATTTCAGAGTCTAAGCCAGAGTTGACAAGTCTGACTTATAATAAACAGAAGTGTAACAGCAGTGGGCCTGCATCACATAATAATCATTATCACTGTCTATAGCTACACCTTTTTAGTGTGGAAATCCCCACATCCGAAATCTACACTACATTCCAGGGATCTTTATAGGTGTAATTTAGCTGGAAAAACAAGTGTGAGGAGATGGTGGGATAGTGGGAGATGCAAAATAAAATATCTGAAAACTACGCTGTGTAAAATAGATGAACACAGGAAATAAATACTACAAATCCTGTTGTCCTTTTACTGAATATCTGTTTTGGTTGCTGCACTAATGCCACCAACACTTATTGATTTATATCCATTGCATAGTTAGAATGATTAATCCATATCTGAAGGTTAGTAAGAGAACAGTTAACAGCTAGGTTGGCATTACTTGCAGGGTGTAATGATTGGGTTGCTTTTGCTGGCAAATACATTTTTCATTTTCCTCCTGTAAATTCATCCCAATGCATGCTGGGATAGGCTAACAGTCTGCTTGTAAGCCTAATCAGAAAGTAACAGGTATGGAAAAAGAATAAAGAAATGTTGTATGCTACTTATATTATTGGATAATTGGGGCTAGATGCATTAGGCCACTTCAGATAGTCCCACATAAGTTGTGAAATATATATATTAAATCCTCTTATGTCTTCTAACATACGATTGACTGAATTGCGGAACTTTCCGCTCATAAGTTGTGCAAACAACTATCTTAAACCGACATTTAAAACTATTTTCAAATGGATAAACTGTATTGATGTCTGGAAAAGAGATGTACATTAACATTACAGCACATCGCTGGTCTCCGCACCCTCCTACACTGACTTCCTAGAAGCAGCAAAATAACAGTGACTGGGAATAGCATCCTATAGCCTGTCATTATAAAGTTGGCACGCTCTCCCGCCATCCTTGTACATCTTCTGCTAAAACAGAATGCCTTGGATGAACGACGCCTAACTATCCACACACACACAAAACACAAAATCATCACCTTTGAAGGAAGATCTATCTTCTACTCACTGTGTTCCCTGAAGTCTACAGTGCTAATGTGGTCTTGTCTGAGAAAGGCTTTTTACAAGTTCCCAGTTTGAGGGGATGTTATGGTTTAGAGCCGAGGCTTCAGAAGTTTTTATGTGTATCTGAGCTTTGATTTCTGTGTGTTTTGATTTTACAACCACAGTCTGGGTCTTATCTGTCCATGCAAATGATTTATCAATTTATCTGTGGTTGAGGCCATTGAGAGGCTGAGAGGGTTGGTGAGTGTGTCTAGCGTACAGTCACAGTCTCCTAGCCAAAAAGATACTTATAAGCCTCTCAGTACTAGTTCTGAAAAGGAAGAGTTCATTTTTTGTAGGCTTCAAACCAGCAGTTACTCAGAGAAGTGATGAATATGAAAAGGAAATGTCAGTAATGTAAATTCCCACTCAAACTAATCTATTTTAAAGGCATCAGTAAACTGAGCCTAAAGCTGTGCCAGTCTGCACATATTCAGCTGTCCACTTTGTTAATAGTCTGGAAACTGGATGACAATAATGATATGGTAACCAGCATTAAGAAAATAAAATAGAACACTTTGAGAGAAGGGACATTTTTGCCCCGAATTCAGTGTTCTATGCAGCCTGTCCTCCCAGGCATGGTGTTCCACCACCAACGTAGCAATCTTACATTACTCATGGTTAAGTTTAGGGTTGAGCTATGGCTGCAGTGTGGTTTGTCAATCTTGGCAAAGGAGGCAGAATGTAAATGCAGAATGAGAGTATAAGCTCTGCCTGGCAAACAAGTCTGGTCAGCCAGCTGAATGTTTAGTGATATGCGAGGTCTTTCTGGATCAACCAAATCAAATTTTTGCAGAAGGAAGTCAGTTGATTAATAAGTTAAAAAGTCAACTGCCAATTCCCACCCACCAAAATTATTTGATGACAACATGAAAAGTTCAATCTTATTGGTGACGGCTCATAGTTCTTCATCTAAGTGCTGAGAAAGATGTGCAATGCAATCTGATGGGGAAAAGGCATCTGACTAGCCAAGACTAGCCAGTACTAAGTGATCAAACTGGACACATAGGTAAAAAAAAAAAAGATGGATGTGGATCACCAGAGCCACATGGCTCATGGGAAAATGATGACAAAGCAAAGGAAAACCCAAAGGGACAAGGTTAAAGCTGCCAGACTGGGTCACATGTGACCAACAGACGCCTGAAATACCACACACTTCCATACAGTCACAGGAATGAGCTGTCAAAGGCCTGCTCCTCCGCCACACATAGTAGCTCCATTCACCAGCAGAGAGAGAGAGAGAGAGAGAGAGAGAGAGAGAGAGAGAGAGAGAGAGAGAGAGAGAGAGAGGGGTTATGTTATGTTTAGCCAAACCGAGACAGACTGCCCATTGAGGAGCGCTCTGCTTTGAAATGAGGTTGAGGAACATCCATGTCAAGAAAATATTGCCCTCTGATTTTCTCCTCCTTTGAACAAAACTCTGCTTTCATTCCTTTCTAGGCCTACTGCTCTCTGGGAGCCTCATCCATCCCTCCTCCCAAGTCTTCATTCTCTCTGGGAAGAGAGAATAAACATGAAAGATCCTGACCGCTTTCTTCTCTAAATCGGTCGCTTCACTGCTTGGGTGGGGCGCTGTTATAGTTTACACTAACATCTGTGATGCGGCACCACACTGCGAGCACGGGAGCGCGCAAACAGTCGCACCGCGCAAACAGTCGCACCGCGCAAACAGTCACTCCGCGCAAACAGTCGCACCGCGCAGTGGCCCAGCGCGTCTGGCCAACTCCACTGTGAGCGCCCAAGGGACGCTGCATGCCCGCGCACGCAAAGAGCACGCACGCGCTAACAGGTAAAAAGGAGTGTTGTATTTGCGTCACTCTGACATGATCACAGGGTCAGGTGATTAAAATGCTTTTCTACAAGCAAACGAACGCCTCCGCGCGCACAGCGTCTATAAGCATCCTTTAACATGAGAAATACAATCTGCACGAGGTGTGGCACACAGAGGCACATTCACATTGATGTAGTATACATTTCCACACCCTGAACTGCGAAAAAACATCCATAGCTTACAGACGCATATGCACAAACAGAACTGTACAAAGCGCACACAGACACGGAGACACTGGTTGCTTTCACTCCCAAACCCATACCAGCGAGCTGCTCCGCCGCATAATAACCTATTCATAAAAAAAGCAAAAAAATGTCTCAGGCTTCCGCCTCCAAAATACACACGGGAGACGACGGGAAGGTGCAATCGCCTCTCGCAATCTGAAATTGGAAACGGGGCCAAAGAATACACTGGAGGAGGGCAATTTATGTTACAAAAGCCCCCTTGGTCCGTAAACTGTCCCAGCAAGTTCTACAAACGAAGAATAAAGAGCCATTGATCCACCTGTCCACTGCAACTTAACTTAAAAAAAACGTACATTTACTTCTTTAAAAAAAAAAACTTCGTGTAAAGCAAACCTGCTTTCGTGTTTCTGATCATAATCTGCATGATGTGTGTCAGCCAAAGGAGTCAAACTTCGCTTATCGTATAGCCCAACTATAGTTAGAAAACATATGTTCCAACTAACTTCAGATTCACAGAGCCAAATCATCATTTAAAATGTTAATTAGCCTAAAACCTCACAGCATATATTCAAACATCACAATTAAAGTCGTGTTGCACTTAAACAATTAATCATGAATGCACTGCTCTTTAATTTGATTAATTTCCTTGGCGCGTGCCATTCCGCATCAGAAGTCTTCAGTCAGATCAGAAGTGATCTGGACTCAGGTGAATCAATGGAGACTCTGTGTTAAAAATAACTCAAGACGAGTAGCGGTCCGTCAGGGAACTGCAGCGCATACAGATCATTCCTTTTAGGAGAACTGATGTAAACGGCGCGGAGTGAAATATAATACAGCCATTGGATTGTGTGTGTGTGTGTGTGTGTGTGTGTGTGTGTGAAACGTAAAACCTTAAAGTAAAATAATACTGATAAATTCCGAGTGGGAAAATGTTCGCAATCAAACCCAAATGGCTTCCTAATATCTGATTATACTTATATGTGTTATAAGTAATACAAACATAGAATGTTGTTCTTCAATGGGGAAAAACGCAAAATCAACTTTCCATGAATGCTTATGGTCACATCCCACAAACGTCCTACAAACGTCCCTCCTCCCTGCACAACCATAGGCAGTGATGGAAGGACTGGTGCACAGGCTGAGCTGGTAAACATTCAGCCAACAGCCTGTATCCACAGCCCAGTTTACTCACAGACCAATGTTCAGTTGCAATTCAGGAGAAAAAAAATCATAGTAAAAATGTCATAAACGGTCGACAAAACCTCCCCAAAAGCGAGTGATGCAGGTCTTTGCACCGTCCTACCCCATGCCCCCCTGCGGATAACGGGCCGCAGAAGTTCGTAAAATGAGCCGCATCCTGTTAAAACCAAATGTGTTTCTTAGTAGTGAAACAGAATTTATCGGACAATAATAAAAGATAAAGTCAGCAGCAGGCAAGTAGTTCAAAATGACAAAAGAAAAGCACCTGGAAGATTGAGCTCAGCGGCTATTCGCAGCACTTGGCGAGGTGACACCTGTCAGCAGGCTGCATGCAATGCCCCCCACAGAGGGACAGTCGGGGAAATGATGTCCAAAGAAGCGACAAAAAAAAAACGTAATAACGCGTGTGTATGTTTTCCTGCAGCAAAAAGCAATTCATGTGCTTTTATAACGCCTCTACTCTATGGCCAGTGGATGATAGTGACGGAGTGTCCATTATCGGACAGGGTTTGTTAAGGTTAGCGAGAATTCATCTACCCGATAAGAAAAACAACTTTTTTAATGCAAACACAAAAAAACTATCAGATGTATTCTTCATTTGTTTTACGGGATGGACCTTTAGAGACACAGCGCTTAAAATATAGCTCAATTATCGGACACTTAGATTTCCATCGCATCACTTATTCGTATTTTCCATCTAACTTCTGTCTATTACCAAATCTCACAGTCACATAAGGCCTTTAGGAACAGGTCAGAAAACACAAGTCGCCCTGGGATGCTTTAAGAGTTTGACTGAAAATAAGCAGAGATACAATATGCAGGTATCGACGCAAAAAAACAAAAATAAACACCATTTAGATAGGATATTGGGATAGTGAGGGTACATTGCTGTTGGGCATTGTTGACTTGACCACATGTCTTGGATAAAATGAAAAAAGCACGCAGGTGCGCACGTGTCCGATAATGGACTCATAATGGATTCATTACGCACAATAAATCCAGACAGCGAAAAATAAAGTCGCCTTAAACGGGGGAAAAAACACACTAAAGATGGGCAAATAATACGACCAAGTCTCGTTTAACAAGCACAATAAACATCAAAACTGTTGATAAGAGAACCCGTCTTACCTGCCCGAACCACGGTCGTTTGGCACACGGCGAGCGCCACGATTACCAAGGCAAAGGATGACCATGCGCCATGGTCTCCGTTTCTTACGGAAGGGACAATCTCCGGTATCCATAGTGTTGCAGTAGTTTGCCGGCCTGGTTGAGCTGTAAATTACCGCTCAAGAAAGCCAACGAGGATGACCCGACTGTCCATGACAAAAAGGCACGCCTCTGCCTCTCCTCCCCCGGAGACTGTCCTTAATGAGTGACCTATGTATGTCTATCTTAATGCACAAAACCTAAACACTAAAGGGGGTTTGGGGTGAATAAATATCTTTTATTTTAACGTTTAACCCCTTAGTGCTAAAGCCCCATTGAGTCAGACTGGGTACGAGTACCCAAAGTGGAGAGAGCAGCAGAGAGAGACCTGGAATCACGCTCTCTCTCTCCCTTCTCTCTCTTTCCCTCTTCACTTCTTTACTTACACACTTACTCCCACGAAGAGTGAGAACATGTGTGTGTGTGTGTGTGTGTGTTGGGGGGGGAGAGAGAGAGAGAGAGAGAAAGAGAATGGCAAAGGAGAGAGGGAGAGAGAGGGCGTGCGTAATTGCGCCCTGGGCATTTACGTTGATCTACGTGTAAGGAGGAACGTCTGAGTTTTTAATGATTGGCCTATACACATATTTCACCTCAGACATCATTTTCTGTTTGTTTCGGATTCTCTCTGAACAATCCTAATCCTAAACAGAGTATTAGAGTCTCTTTACCTTTTCTACTTCCTGCTGTCTTGACTTTGTATCTGTGGCATGAAAAGACTGGCTTTATAAACCATGAAGAACCGGTGGTAGATAAGACAGCAGGACCACTCACAACGCTGTGTGCCAGCAGAGAAGAGTGAGCGTTCGCCCAGCCAATCAGGCTTCTGTCCGCGCAACTCAACACGCCCCTTTCACGCAATCCTTGGAGCTCTCCTCGTGTTTTGATTGGTCAGTCCCACGTGGCCTTGTTTTGCTGCATCAGCTCTCAGGTGTGCATGGAGAGATAAAAAGAGTGAGCAGTAGAGCGACAGAGACACAGAAAGAGAGACAGAGAGAGAGAGAAAGAGAGAGAGAGAGAGAGAGAGAGAGAGAGCCCAAGAAAACCAGACTGTTTGTAAATTAGAGTGTAGTGTGTAATGCACTTCTATCAATTCTTTGGAGACAATGTTTTTACAAATCGATTTGTTAAAAGAGTCTATGATGCTTACGTTAAATACAGATACATGACACTGAACACTTGACAGTTTGGGGGTTTACAATTGGTCAAAAAATAATTATTATTAATCGGTGAAGGTATGTGACAAAATATTATGTTTTTTTTAAAACATTTCTAGGTCCCAAAATGCCCACGACCAAAACCAAGGGAAAGAAAATAAACCGGAAGAAATGATCATTACCTAGAGTTAGAGAGACTTAAATAATCTGTGCCAAGGAGCACTGAAGCTGTTCTGGTGGCGTGTAGTGTGTCCAGGGCGTTGAATGTCCAATAACTAAGCACCACTCAGGTTTAGATCAGACTGGCCCTTCCTCCCACTCCAAGACCCCTGCCTCCACCTGCTGCTCAGCTGACTATGCACCGCACCCCTACACCTCCCAGGTGGTGGAACCACATGGCCTTCTGTTATTTCTTCAGGCTCAGACCAACCAGGGTACAGACCCGGGCACCATGCACTCTCCTGCAAGCTCCTCTCCCAGGTCTGACTCCAGGATGGGCTGCTTTTCCTGGTCCAGGTGAGGTTTTCTAAAAATAACGATTTATTTCAGACCTTTTTAATATCTATAAATTGAAAATACATCTGACAAATGAATACACTATACGGTATCAGTCTCAGAAGTCTCCTGCAACCCCAATTATTAGGGATAAGGCTGGTCTCTACTTTTCTTATTGTCAAGAAGCCCAAACCAACAATATGTTCATCTGCTTCTCAATAATTTCTGACTTACATTTATGGCTCAGCAGCAGCTAAACAGCTGAGCACTGTAGCTTTAAGGAAATGTTACTCAAACAGGAATAATTGGGGGAAATCACCCGGCATCCTTTGTGGCAAAGAAATGGCGCCTGACAAGATACTGAACTCCATCCCAACAACTAAAGAATTACCAGAGGCAATAGGAACTGAACATTATAAGCGTCACAAAAGTAGTATTTACTTTAATGTTATTGGATTGGATTACGTATGAAGCATATATGTTTTTGTCACATCTGTATGAGAAAGCCACACCACATTCTTTGCCAAGAAAAGTTTAGTTTTCAAGCCACCGATTCTATTTGCCACTGAGAAGATATCAAACCACTGGGACAAACTTTAAACCAACTTCAGCGGGAACCTCAAAGAGACATTCCTTTCATAATCGTTTATAGACACTTTCATATCCCTACCTGCCATAAACACTTAATGGCATCTCCTATATTTCAAAGCTATCCCCTGTGCTCTGCTGTCTGCCTTGTAAATGTTTCTATAGTCACTAAGCCCAAGGTTAGTGACTTTCTTTGAATGCAGACTCCACATGCAGAAAGCAGCAATTAACCATTATTATCCCTTGATGCTCTATAGCACACTTTCTACCTTTCCTCCCCCCATTTCTGTCTGATTCTCTGAGGGGTAAGGGATTGTGTTTGATTTCTGAGGCATATTCCCCTCACTATCATTCTTTCTAAAGGGGCTTAGGAAAGAAACTGTAAAGGCAAAATGAAGTAAAACTTAATGGTCTTCCTTTACTTTACCTTTGAGAGAAACATTTGTAATATGTATACGTAAAATTGGCCACATTTAAGGATATCAGCATAATATCCTAGAGTCCTTCCCCCTTGCATGACATATGTGCATACAATTATCAATTTCATAATTATTACACACACAGCCCCTTATTGCAATACCAGTTCATGATTCTGAAATGACTTCTTCCATACAACCATATGTCCCTTGTCATACAAATCTAAAGGCCTAGCATGATTATTACTAGTTTTTGTTTTCATAAGTTGTGTTTACTTTCTCCTTCATCCTCACTGTTTTATGAAATCTCTGTTAATGACAGTGTTTGTGTACTTGTATTACTGTATGAACTGTGCGTGCATCAAGTGTTCTTGATGTTGTTTTAAGGCAATTCTCCTTCACATTCCCAAATTATATATAGTACTTTTTTTTTTTTTTTTAAAGAAGCATATGTGTAAATAGAGAAACAAAACTATAGTACTGCATATACCATAAACCACAGAGTGGATGCTCTCCAGGTTTCTGCTAGTGCAAGCTACATTTCTTTTGATACAATGTGGGATTCATTTTTGGACCCAGGGGTTCATAAGATGACTGCCTCCACCATCTCTAATCTCTTTCCCCAAAATACACGTCTACTGGATACTAATTTCCAGAGAAAGAAAAAAGGGACACGCTTAAAGTACAATTACCATGGTTTATCTTCTGTTCAGCGGCAATGTGCTGTCTATGAGAGTGCACGCGAGGCTGGCAAATGACGAAAATTGTAATGCCATCTCAGAAGGAACTATGAGATGAGCTTTGATGTACGTAGAATGAGAAGGAGCGGCTGTTGTGTGATCGCTCTCTGAAACCATCAACTAGGCTGCTGCATCTAGCAATTATCCATCAGGAATCATAAGGAAAAAAGGGCTAGGGCAGTTTTTTATACCTATATATATATATATATATATATATATATATATATATATATATATTACTACTGTACTGCATATGGAAACCAGAAGGCAAATATAGACTTTCATGTTCTCAAATGTAGAAGAAAAACCATAAAAGATTTCTTTGATGGAATGCAAAAACCAAAAGGAGGACTAAAGAGTTCAACAGAAGAGATGAAAAGAGAAACCAAATATTAGAGCATTAAATGCAATCAAAATAAAAGTATAAACAATATAAACCCAGAATTTGTCATGTACCTAAATGCGTAGTTGAAGTTATTTTCCTTCTTTTGTACACACTGTAGCTTCACTGAAATGTTATTTTCAATGCGAGGTTTTACGTACTAAATCTAGTCCAGGAAACGCTCCCTCGCTGTGGCTGATCTGGTTTTTTATTTTGGCTGCCTGGACACAGTGGATCGAGTGTTTTTTGAGAAGAGACTGTTCTGGCCTCCTTATGCTTATGCTGAAAGTAGATGCCACATGTCATAAAAAGAGACAACCCAAGAGACATCTGTGGTATGTGTTTGTGCAAGACTTTGCATGTTTGTGCATGTACAGTTTTTATTCACTTAAACCCAAGGATTCATATTCAAGGATTGTAATCACCAAGTCTGTTGCATCGATGGTTCCATCAGGGACATCACTAAAAAATGATGTTCCGGCCAAAATATGCCTTGTTTGTTGTTGTTTATTACAGAAATTAAATTTTCAAGTATTATAATTATAGGTTTTGTTTTCTATAGATGGGGGGGGGGGGGTCTTGATGTCATGTATGTGAATGCTTGTCTTGACTTTTGTGTGTGTGTGTGTGTGTGTGTGTGTGTTTCAGGTTAGGTTTATTGGACATTTATGACGTATCAATCTGATTCAGTTATTTAATGATTAATCCAAAGGTGGTAATGTAAATCTGTCCACACTTTCCAAACAAAACCATTTTGACATACTTTCTACTAAAGTGGTTTTACCTAACAATTATTATATTTTGTCTTATTCATTTTTATTTATTGTACCCTATTTCATTGCATTTAACCTTGTTTTGTTTTGATCACATCATGATCATGTGCTATTATGTAAAAACCTTTGTGTTCATTGTTATGCATTCATTGTGCTGTAGAAATAATGTTAACTATTATTATTATAGTAGGCAACAGCTTCCCCTATGAAGACCAACGAGCAGGTGTGGTTTTAAAGAGTTGTTAATGCTTTTAAAGAATTTCATATGTGTGATTTTCAATAGAAAGTGTTAGTGTCCAATTCTCATTAACTGTTGTGTGTTTCTATCGTAAAGCAGGTTCACAACAGGTGCTTTAGCAGGTGCCTACCTGTTCTCAGTGGGATCCTGGGGCTTGCTTCCATTTGCTTTGACGTGTAGTAGGTTTCTGTAGGTCACGGGACTTGATGGAGAAAACACAAACAGCATGATCCAAGTAGTATTAAAAGGATGTACTGTACAGTAATGTTCTTACAGACTTACCAGTAAAGTACCAGCAAGTAATGGTACAAGTAAATCCAAACCTGGAACTGTTGGACTGCTGGCCTTTTCAAATACAGATCATCTCAGCCCAGAGTTGCATAGTGTAACATTGCTAAGTAGTGTATTGTGAACTACAAGGCGGCAGTGGGGCTACAAATAGTGCATGGGGGCGTCAAATACTGCCTTGTCTTGTAAGATGGGGGATAGCTGCTTCAGATCTGTAACTCTGCTTGCCAGGTAAAATAAAAATGTGTCTATATTACATTAGTGCTGGAGAGTTTCATATGGAGGGACAACAAAAGATAACGTGTTACAATATAACAGTTTCACAAGTAGACCTTTTTGATTTGTTATCTCAGGTGATCAAAAGTGTACCGCCAAAGAGTCACCATTGCTTGGTTAATATGGTGACTATGTCGCATCTGATTATTATTTTGCTGTTTAAGCATGTAAGATGGAAGAATGTGGCTTTAAAACCTTGTCTGGTGCAGTTTTAGTATCCCATGTGTTTCATCATGAGGGCCCACACCCTTAACCAAATTCAGCATAAAGCAAACCTGCCTTAGCAACAGTATAATTCTCGCAATCTGCTGCGCATCCACATTATGGAGGTACCACAAATTCCAAAAGACAGGAAATGCATGTATGCTGCCAACAGCAGCATGACTTCATCATCCTCAAACAGACTTATGGCACATCCCAGTGACCACTTTACCAAGAGGTGAGGCTGCTAAAATGTTACGACGGGGTAAAATATGCTGACATCAAAAAGGCAGGTGCTTCCACTTGTCTAGTCCAGAAGAAAATCTGTGTAACAGGTCAACGTGAACCCTTCAATTACACCATGAGCTTCAATGTCAGCCATATTTGAATTAATAAAGGCCTTATAATTCGCTGGGTAGTAATTTAAGGGTTTTAAGAACCAAGAGACCACAAGACATCCCTGCAGGGAAGATCCATCAGACGTGGCCACCGACCAAAACTGATGTCTCACACTCCATCCAGTCAGACAGCACAGGAATCTTAACTGGCTGTTGTGTCAAAGGGTGACTAGTATCCAGCTGATAGAGCAGCCTGGTGGGGCAACATCTGGGTCAATGCAAGCAAGGAAGACTTCAAGGATGGATGAGGCCGAGACCAGGGCGTCTGCAGAAGGATAGCAAGAGATGGCATTAGCTCTCTGAGACGGACTCAGCAAGTGCCTGCGGGCAGCTCTCTCTGTGCGCTATTTCCAAAAGAGAACCTTGTAATTACAATAAAGCGGCCATATTATATTGCTGACTTCCTTGAAAAGTCTGTATTTTACTGGGCAAGGCCCGCAAATGCACACACACCCTTCTAGCCACAACACACCGAAATAGATCAGAGCAGGGGCTTGCCTGGGAGGAAACGGAGAAAGGGAGTGGACTGATACTCTCGGCACTTACAGGGGGGTCAAAGAGTACGTGTGTCCGTGTGTGATGAATACACACTCCGTTTGGCATGAAGCTGCTGTAGGTGCGAAGCCAGGTAAAAAAAAAAAAAAAAAAAAAAAAAAAAGGGAATTTAGAAAGAGAATGGGTCAGTGATTTTGAATCTGGCCTCCGAACACACCCAGCTAACCACATACCTCGAAATAGGCAGGAGAAGAGGAGGAGGGAGGACAAGGGGTGACTACGGGGCAGAGCGAGGGAGGGACGAGGCACAGTAAGGGTACACCTAAGTGGGTGTGTTATTCTGTGTGGGGTGAGCTCTGAAGTTTGCGTGCCAACTGATGTATAACAGTGTGTGTTTGTGTGAGAGAGACAGAGTTTATACATGAGCACACTGTATATTTTGATAAAGTGCACTAGTCTTTTGATAGTTGAACAAATAAAAAAAAATGCAATGTGTGTGTTCCCTTCTCTCTCATTCTCAGCATTTTCAGTGTGTATGTGTTTCATTAGTGGCTTTCAACGCTTAGCAATTCTTTTTTGGGAGGTTGAATGCAGCTTCCTTTACCCTTTGACATCAAATATAGCAATAGGTGAACTCTAAGATTTGCTCAATTTAGCACAATTACTCACTGTTAGAAGGTAATTTGCCCAGATGGGGCATAATGGCTGAACTAATAAAAGGCGATTACAAAGACTGGTGATATAGCATGAACCAGAAAGAGGAGAATATGCTATATTGAGCCACAAAGTCAAATTATTTCAGCATATATATATATATATATATATATATATGCTGAAATATATAAGGAGCAGGTTTCATATACACAGTACAGTATATTCATTTCTTATAAAAAAAAAACATACATTCACCACACTAAAAGACCCATTGTGCTACACAGAGGCATTAGCAGAAAAGATCCATATCAAGCAAACACTAAAATACCTGGAATTTTATAAAGTGTGCCCCAAATACTAGCAATTTTTCTTTTTTATAAATGGCAATGAATATGGCCTAAGCCTGAAATAACCACATCAAGATCTGCATCTAAATACCAAAGATGGAAGAGAGAGATAGGACTCCAATGAAGGTTTGAAGAAACTGCTGCCTGTGAGGGGACGTTAGGGCCGTGGAAAGGTACAGGCAGGAAAAAATCACAGGAATGAATAGAGAGAGAGAGAAGAGATGGGAGGGGGGAGGATTGGTGGGCAGAAAGCTGGTGGTGGGGGGCACACAGGCATGCAGAGGGTGAGAGGGAATGAATGAAGTCCATTGATAAAGAAGGAGCGAGAGGATGGAGGTGAAAGGGAGGGAGAAAGAGAGAGCAAAAAGGGAGGGAGGAGGGATCAAACGGTATTTACACATGGAGATTCCAGAAAAAACTAAGGTGGGGAGGGAAAAGGTGGATGGATGGATGGATGGATGGATGGACAAAAGCATCGCTAACTGAACTACTAACTAAAACACAGGGTGGGACCTTGTTGTCTTTGACACAGCAGCATATTTGTATAATGAAAGTTGCAGGTTTTTCCACAAATTAAGTCACTAACAGCTGTCAGTACACAGTAGGCTACAGTAAAGTTTGGAGCAGTTTCTCTCAGAATGACCTCAGTTTAAAGGTGGTTCAACACATTTTCTGTGTTGTTAGCATCCCTGGTTATATTGTTCATATAGTAAATAAAAACGATTGTCTTTTTTCCATATATGTATCAACATTATGTTGATGACACACCTGGAACTTGGGAGCAAATACAAAACATTCCAGCCCATGTGTGATCATATTAGGGTGATCTTTCTGGTGTGGACTTTCTGGTCAGTCTACAATATAGCCATCATCAGCTGAATCTACTATGAATGGCTCAAAGATATAACATGATGCCTGAGATAATAAAAACAAAAAACAAACTAATAAAAATATCTTACAGGGGGAATGGGGAATCCTCAACACCTGAAGTCAGTTTCCATGTTCCAGTCGTCGTTCAAATTTCTTTGGATAAATTTAAGTTCTGCCTTATTAACACCAAACTAGGGATTACAATTGTGATCTCAACTCCATCTTGTGGGTCCTTTAAATGATTCTTATGTCGTACTCTCATTTAAGGACAATTTCTCTGAATCTTTAGCACACCTAATGGTTGAAATTGCCCTCTTCACACCACATCAGTGCTCACTCTGGAAAGTTTGTTGATTCACATCTCTGTGCACAAATTACACAAGTTTGAGGTGTGTTTTCTGAAAAGCCCAGTCGGATCACCTAGTGGAAGGCCGCTTTTAACAATCCTGATGCACGGGATTGCAACAATAACACATACCTGGCCGACTAGAGACCTGACAGAAATATCTTACGAGTAGGTAAAGCTGTATATTACCACCCTGCTTAAACTTGGAACAATCCAACTGCTCTGACTCGTATTTTGTTGGGTTAATTACCACATATTTATACTATTTATATTGGGCTTGTGTCAGCATACATTGAGCTGAACGGAAGGGGTTATCTTGGACAGAAACCACTCCAACACAGGGTTGATTCTAACTTTTAAGTTTGACTCTTCATGCCACCTGACCTACTCATCTTTGGAGTGGAAGAAAATCCAGAGAAAACCTCCAGTCAAACATAGAAAGTACATGAAAACGGCACACCAAGGAATGAGCACTAAGCAAACTGGCCTAATCCTGAATACTTCCAAAGACACAATTTCATATCTACAGCTCATCCTATGTGATAATCACAGAGAAACAATGGATCAATTCAATCTGGAGGAAGTTAATTTATATTGACGACATTTCACTTCCAGGATTGTTCAGGTGCTGCCGGAAATTCAGCCTGATGTCCCTCATTTTGTCCGGATGTCCGTTACCTTCCGCTTTCTTTGTTTTGGCATTTTAAAAACTGCTCCTCAGATCTCTGCAGGGTAAATCCAGACAGCTAGCTAGAATCTGAGTTATCTATTGCACAACTAAAACAACCTTTGAACGTACACGTTGCATCAAAACAAGTTCCTTCCTGAGGCTATTTTGCAGATGCACCATTGCTCAATGCCAATAAACCAGAGCCTGTTTTTCTCCTATCCAAGAATACTGTGTAGACTAGCCAATGGCAATGCGAGACCAGGAGGAACTTGACTAGAGTGTTCTCTAGAACTCTAGATCTTGGTGAGGTTTAACACGGCCACCATCACAAGCTGTGGTTGCCTGTAAAAAAAAAAAAGAAATAAAAAAATGTATTGGGTTAAGAAAGAGCTCCTCGTTGACTCTGCCAGGTCAGGAGAGCATTTTCAGAAGGAGAAGATTCTGACTGAGAACAGGTCTGTCTTGTGGGTTCATTGTAAGGGATGAAAGCGGAGGAGCAGCAAGTATGTGAAGCATTAAAAGTATTCAGTTGGTTGAACAGTGAAGGGACAGAGGGCAGTGAGGCCTGGCTTCAACCCAGACTGGTCCGCTGGACGCCGCGAGGTCGAGGCGAAAGTCAGGTGGGTCATTTTGCCATGGCCGTGACACCTTGCTATACCTGGCCTAGCTGACCATTACATAGAACTGTGCAGGAGCCAGAGGAGCAGCCAGGAGCTTCTTCACACCAGCTGCTCAACTGAGCTCTAAGATGACCTGAGGTTTTAGTACTGCATTTGTCCGCCGATTGCGAGGAATTGGTTTCACAACGACCGTACAGAGAAGGAAGAGTGTTTAATTTGGAAATACATTACCAGTCAAAAGTTTGGACACGCTTTCCCATTCAAGTGAATGAGTAAGCGTGTCCAAACTTTTGACTGGTACTCCATCATTAGGGAGAAGTGTCAACTTGATCACAAATTAAGAAGGCATTCAGTTTGACACGTCAAGGAATTGACTTTTAGGTTTGGCTTTGCTTTTTTTCTTAGCATTCTGTTGGGGAAATTAATTGCACTAACAATACATTAACATTAGATACTAGCAAAGTTAACTACGGCATAATGCATTAGGGGGGGTGAAAGCTGCAGCAGTAAGCAGTGTGTTTTTGTCAGATAATAATGGTTGCCCTGATGACGCTAGTAAATCTGCTCTGCCTGAAGTAACAAAATGCTCCATTTAAAATAATTTGAATGTCAATACACACAGGAGAGAGTTTTTGTGCTATAAAACTATAATCTGTTTTAAACGGTTAAGACGTAACATTTTGTGGAGTATAATTTGAACTGAACCAACACAGTGTTACTTGTGTGGGAAAGGTTAACAATATACACCTCGAAAATAACACGTTTATAATATATATAGGCCTGTTTTAACACACAGACCTTTTTTAATACACATTTGTAGTTTGTATAGACATACCACTGTATGTCTGTCAGTATGCAGGGACTGAGAGCAATAGCTTCCAAATACATCCCACTGCTGTGTAAAACAGTTGTTTCTGATTGGCTCTCTCACAACAATTCCTTAAAAAACTGTTCTAACAGTGGCTAAACATCAATAAACTGTATTTGTGTATAGTGTACCTTTTTTTTAATGCAATGCATACTTTCTATACTTTAAGAAATGTCGGACCTCCATGTTGTCAACTATTAGATTTTGTGACACTTCAGACATGTTTAGTCATGTTTTGGATATTTAAATGAGCTTGAACACTTTGCATATGGTACTTTGCACATTTTAAAATCTTAATATTATTATGAATATGCTGTGTTAAATGTCCTGCTGTTATCAGCTCACCGAGGCAAGTTGTAATAGCAATGAAGTGAACTCAACTCATATTTAAAGACAAACTCTCTAGACTGACTTATCCTGTTGAGGCTCAGCTCTATTCTCACAGAGGCCACTGACAGAGGGACTCCTCAGCCGGCCGAGGTCAATAAGGAATGCACCAGGGGAGATGGAGGGAATGTACCACAGGGGTGTTGAGGAAGGGGGTGGGGTGTTGAGGAGGAAACACAGAGGGGGGAAACAGAGGGGTCTTTTGTGAGACACGAAGCTGCTGAGACCAGGGCCCTCTCTCTGGGTACAGTAGTGGAGCAGAGAGAACCCTGGGATTATCAGAAAGATGTGACTGAGGGGATGAAGACGACGTTAACTGAGGAGGCAGGAAAGCTCAGTGAGCGAAGGACATGAAGGAGAAGAAGACACCTGGGAGGTGGGACAAAGAGGGCTGAGGGACGGAACAAGATGCAAGTTACAGGATGTGAACAAATACAGTGTACAGTAGAAGTGGAAAGGGTTATATTAAGTAGGGCTTTGCTCGATTAAAGAAATTCTTAGTTGACTAACACTCATTCAATTCTATCGACTAATCAATTAGTTGATTTAATGACAGATCTGTAAATCTGAGTTTCTCTGCTAAGAGTCGTGCAAAAGCACCACTTTAATTCTTGTGTTTACCAGAGATGTGCTCGTACGTTTCTTGGAAATAAGTCATTCAGCATGAAAAAAGCATAAAACATGACTAATTGGCTAATTCTGGCTTTTTTAACCCATGGGAAATCATGTGTTTTATTAATTTGCGCTGTCCCGTTTTATAAATAAACTAAACTCAAACTCAAACTAATCGACTAAAGAAATCTAAGTTGACTAAGACCAAAACGACTGATTAGTCAACTAATCGACTAAGAGGGAGCAGCCCTAATATTAAGTGTCCACAATGTAATTTCCCCATGAATCCCACAAACCCAGTGTTGGGTGATTGGGTGTTTGAGCCTTTCTAACACTTGGAATGGGATTAAAATGATCCCAGTAGAATTATTAGTGTAGCAACTGTGTTCAAAAAGTGTGCATCATTGTAAGAAAAAGTCAAACTCTGTATATAACAACTTCTACTCAACTATACAAGCCCCAAATATTCTGTAACAAAACGTCCAATAACCAAGCATTTTCACTAGTACACTTCTGATTCTAATGGTGAAGTTACAGGTTGAGTGCCTTGGATGAACTCAGAAAAAATAGCATTATGCGTAGCATTAAACAAAAGGCCCAATTATACTTGGGCCATTTATAGGACAAAAATGTACAGCACAGTACAGTTATTTGAAGGTTAGATTGACAAAATGATATCAAGGTATCAAAAGTGAGCTGGTAATGAGGTATCAGTGTTCAAAAACTCAAAAACCTTAAACCAGGCAGGTCCACTGAATAGTTACCTACTACAGGTTTATAGATGCAGGCATTTGACTGGAAAGTTTGACAGTTCAATCCCCAGACTCACAGGGGCAGGACACATCTGGGTGGAGAAAGTGAAAGATCAATGCCTGCCATTGCGAACACAACTGAGGACCCTTGAGCAAAGTCCTTAACCCCCAACAGCTCCAGCTGAAGCTGCTCAGTGACCGACTGTGTTGTACTGGGCAGCTTCCATGTGTATTTGTGTGCGAACAGGGCTTTGCTGAAACTTCCCTGGATAAACGAAGATACATTTCTTAATTCTTAATTCATTAATTCTTGTATTTGTTATTCACCGAACAGGGCTTTGCTGAAACTTCCCCAGCATGGATCCTGCAAACTGGTTCCAACCAGCCTACTGCTCCCATTTCAAAAGTGACAAAATAACGCCAATTTCTTAATTTAATTTGTTAAAAAAACAAGGTAACATGAGACACAGCCATCTTCTAACAGTAAACAAACCTGAACTATATTCTCAGACAGGCTTGCTGCGAATTTAGCTTACTATATTCTTCCATTTAGTTCCCAGTTTGTTTACAGTTACAGCATTACAGCACGCATGGAAATGAAATAGGAACATGTTGGCGTTATTTTGTCACTTATTATGTAGGATTGGACTTGTTCTAACTGCAGGGGTTTACAGCACGCATGAAATGAGAAGGGTAGTCTAAATTCCCAATAAGTCAGCGTGTTTCTTTAAATTTGAGAGAAATAACAAAAAGTAAGAAACATATAAATGCCAGACAAAATACAGCGGCAAAAGAGATTCAAAGGAGATGAAAGTGGAGGGAGTGAGGAGGAGGATGAGAACAGAATCAGGACCCTGTGTGGGGGTGAGGCTCGGCTGCCCGAAGGACGGAAGCACCAAAAGATCAAAAACAGAAAAACTAATTATTGATTTCCAAAACAAGAGGCTGAACATGCAGAGAACTGTAATATTTTTACACAGATACAGCAGACAGTTAATGAGTTCAGGGAAAACCAGCAAATAAAAACAATCTGAGCTGTTATGGCCATGAGCTCATTTCTGTCCGTCTGTCCTCTTGAAGTGCCTTCAAAGACCTTTTCATCTCTGCTCAGTCACATCCGGACCATTACTGTACCAACAAAACATGCACATGCCAAGGCGGCAGGATAAATTGCTGTGATGCTGCAGAATGAAAATACTACCCTCCCTCTTCCTTTTTCCTCTGTCTTCCCCCGGACGCCTCTTCATCTACATCTACTGTTTTCCCTTCGCTGACACATTTCGGCCCTCTCACGTTCACTCTTGGCACACAGACAAGAGCTCGTTAATCCTCCCACACACAGACTGCACAGTCTCTCCTGTCATGGCAGTGAAATCAGGAGGTGGCGCTTTGCAATCTTACCAGTTCAAATATTGCACCCCTTCTAGGGACACTGCTCCCGCACACACACCAAAGACGTCATTAATAAAGTTCCTGCATGTTTTACATCACATGTGTCAAACTCAAGGCCCGCGGGCCGAACCCGGCACCTGGCAGGTTTTGATCCGGCCCGCATTATCAATTTAGGTTCACAACAAAATGTTGGCCCGCATAGTTGTGCACCAAAACAAAAAGACAGGAAACTGTTTTTCAAATGGCAACTACATGACACTTAGAGCGGAATTTGGCAGATTTGATGACTTTGAGACTCCCAGAAATTCCCACAGAAGCAGAGAGCTGGGAAACTTTTAAAATGTAATCTTTGTTTTGCTTGATTTGCTAAATTCTAAGCTTTCTAAGGAACTATTTGCTGCCTTTTTTAGGGCTGTATGTGGACCAAACTGTAAGTGAGAAGACTATATGAGACATGGAATAATACAGTCAAAGATATTTGACTTTTTCTAAATAGAAGCATGAAAATAAACTCTACATGTCTGGCCCTTGATGCGATTCTCCCTTTCCAGTGTGGCCCTTAATGAAGTTGAGTTTGACACCTCTGTTTTACATGAATAAATTCATTACCAGTTGCTGGTCAGACTCGTGATATCATGACTTCACGTAAACATACACGCCCGCTCTCTTAAGCCAAGTGGCGTGTTATCTGTACGCATTTTGAGCTATCCGCGTGTATGTCTACGCTGTATACAGCGGGCGTAAACATACACGCCACTTGCCGTTTTATCGCGAGAAGAAAGCGACGGTTGAGTTTAGGAAACGTGACACGTTGGCTTTAGTAAAAGAAGAAAGCGGTTGAGTTTAGGAAACGTGACACGCGGGACACGATCCTCGGTCTCCTGGGTGAAAGTCCTGTGTTGTTTGACCCATCCTCCACCCCGACCAACCTCCGTACGCGGATTTTCGCCCTTTCATACTACTCGCTACGGCATCAATTCACACGCAGTCGCAAGCTAATGTAAGTCAATGGAGGCCAAACGGTGTTGATAAACACGCTAAAAAGCGAGTATGCGTCTTGATAACACGGCAATAATGGCATACGAATTGGCGTTTCATACACACGCCACTTCGTGAGATCAGTCTGGACGGTTTCTTAATTCATTTGAAGTGTTGAAGCCATTGAATGTTGTGAAATGCAGCTTTCAACCTAGGCCACATCACTTCATAATCAAAGCTCAATTCTCAATCAGTTGAATGACAGTGGCTCTAACAGTGAAAAAATAAATGTGCATCATGTGCACCAATAACGCATTTTTATAGACTATTTAATGCAGACTTTTCTAATCTTTTTACTTGGGTAGTGTGAGTTAAATAGGCTCTTCTTTAACTTCCCCAAACTTGTGCAACTACAATATGTTTTTCCTCATTGTGTTTTGTAATAATATTATGGTGATTTGTCTGTTTAGGTGCATTAAAGTGTACATACAAAGTGTCAAGGTGTGCTCATGACACTACAGTACATTTTAATATGGCTCATGATGATTCAGGCCTTTACATTTAATGTGAAATGCACAATTCTCCCAAAAATGTGCTGCTGTATTAAGATTTAAATCCCCAGTTGTGAGTGGCACCATGATGATGTCTTTCTGAAACATTTCTTTCAGCACACCTCTTAGTCTGACATATTTCTATCTGACATGTTCCCCTGATTAGAAAGCAAGAACAACCCACCTCAAATGTAGAATTATATACTTTATGCGGGACCCATTCTCAGTTTCACCCAGATTTAGCTCTGCTTAGGAGGCACTCTCAGTCATCTAAGTGTACCCTGGCTCAGATTTGGTCTCTGTATACCCAAAAGCTAGTATATCATTACAGCTGAAAGAACATGGGGACAGTGGCTGACCAGTAATTTGCCTTCCCTAAATGTTGTCACTAGTCATTCCAAAGTTTCTTCCCATCCCCACAGTCTGGACCTTACAGAGGCAACAAACTGTATAATGTAGCAGCTAGTTTGACTTTTTATGCCATAAAAAGATAAACAACTTGTCGAGACATTACTGTATATAAAGTTGATACACATTTGGCCAAAATTCCACACTAATAGCTGCTTTTACTATTGACCGTCAGTCACCCAATAGGCATGACACTTTAGTCAGACATACAAGTAAACATGAAAATGTTTACTTGTATCTTTAATTTATCGCAATAACACTTAAGGCTGCCAACAGTGGATGGTTTTAAGCAGCAAGCTAAATGCATTTTTTGGCAGTTACAAATTCCAGCAAAGCCGATTACTACAAATAGTCATTATCAGTGGTGGAATGTAACTAAGTTCATTTACTCAAGTAATGAAGCTCAGCGTAAGTTCTTTCAGACTTCAATAATGTTATCACATCTCTAATTGATCAGCTGTTTCTAGGCATTCACTTTTCAGTTAAACCAATCAGATTCAGCCATGTATTTCACAAGCCAATCACAGCATGACATCCCTGCTTTAAATCTGTTCTCTCCCCTGCGGCTGTCAGTTGTCATTTCAGGAATAGAGCGCGACCCTCCTCCTCCCCTTCAACCACTGGTCATCTTCACCCATGATACCCTGGGTCTTCCTCCAGCTGACCGGCCCCATTGGCACTTTCGGTTTGGTCTTCGTGCTCCTTCAT
Source organism: Perca flavescens (assembly GCF_004354835.1). Lineage (NCBI taxonomy): Eukaryota > Metazoa > Chordata > Actinopteri > Perciformes > Percidae > Perca > Perca flavescens. The sequence goes on along the minus strand of NC_041344.1, from coordinate 7,764,542 downwards.
CACCACCACCAGTGTCTAGAATGTCTGGGTTTATCTACCCCTTTAAAACATGATTTGATGCGATGGAGTCTAATCTCCAAATACTTTGTACATTTCATATTTTGCATATGTAGCTTACAAATAAATCTTTGCATATCTGCAACGAAGTCTCTCCTGATTCAACTGTCCTTAAGTACAAATGTCGAGGTACCTGTACTTTACGAGACTTTTCTTTTCATGCCATTTTCTACTTCGCTACATTTCAGAACGAAATATTGTACTTTTTACTCCACTTCATTAATCTGACAGCTTTAGTTACTTTACAAATTAAGATTTTTCCACACAAAACACATGTAGTTTATAAAATGTTTTATTATAAATTAAACTACCCAACAATATACACACTAACAAGTCCAGCTGAAATGACTCGCCGATTAAACACTTGTTTTGATCGTTTCCAGTTTCAGTGAGGATTTTTTTTTTGCATTGAGTACTTTTACTTTGAATACTTTACGTACATTTTCCTGATGATACTTACATACTTTTACTTAAATAACATTTTTAATGCAGGACTTTTACATGTAAAAGAGTATTTTTACAGTGCGGTATAAATACTTTTACTTAAGTAAAGGATCTGAATACTTCTTCCACTACTGGTCATTATTATGCCACAAGGCAGAAAAAGGGACTTCATCAGCATTTGTTTTTCAAGCAGACAATGTGCAAAAAAACTGCAAGTTTAAAGTTATGTGCTTGGGACCGAGTTTAAATGTTGGACAATACTAGTTCTCTTTTGCACAGTCGAGGACCTGAAGTTCACAGGGGGAATTACAGTATTTATTTTACTGTGTAGGTCTACCTACCTACCTAGAACAGCAAATAACAGTGAGCAGCAAGCACACCTGACATCTTACCCACCACTTTGGTATTTTCCCTGTCTACAGAGTACACAAGCTCAATACAGTTCGGTCAACTCAGGTGCGTTTGTGTGTGCAGGAGCGCGATGTGTGAGCAATTTCTACCACACAGGATCCACCAAAGCGATGCTGGCAAGTGACTTCAAACAGGGCTCGTTTATTCGATGCACAGCAATAACATTCACCCGGTGTAAAGTGACATTTGTAAAGCAGAAATTAAAGAGGAATTTGACCGTCGGTTATCAAAGGTGTCTTTCTGCTGCGCTCACCCTCACACACTGGAGGGGAGTGGGCTGAGAAACAGGAGTGAGGGGAGGGAGAGGAAGAGTTAGAGCCAGAAGGAGACTGGGCAGAGAGGAGGGCAGGAAAGACACTGAGAAAGAGATCGAAAGGATAATAGACAGGATGGAGGGAGTCAGAAGAGACAGAGAGGAGATATTGAAAGCAAAAGGAGGAGAGGGAAATACAAGAAGGTGAGACAAGATAGCGATGAGGATTGAAAAGTGAGTCAGGAAAAGAACAATTTAGAGGCAGAAAGATTGGAAAAGGAGAGGAGGCCGCAGGCTGGCAAGATGCAAAAGGGCCCGAGACAGGTTTAGAAACACGACGGAATATAATTCAAAGAGGGCACTTTAACAGACCACTAGGTGTCTAAAATTATAAACCATAATTCACTGGTTTTATTTTAAAGCACTAAATGTCATGCCATAGCATTTAGTGATTGTGCGCTCAGAATTAAAAGAGGAAAAAGCAGAATGACTCTCTTTGGGTCTTTCAACTTAAAACATCATGTTGGCAATTATTTTCCTGAATTAAAATGAGAAACTTACTTTCTGGTTATATGGTCTTCACTAAATAGGATGCTGCTGACATGGCTACTATATGCTTCATGGTGCTGAACAGAAAAGTCTTTGTGCCCGCTCCCTCTGCTGGCAGCAGCTGGTACTACAGGAGCAGCTTCCGCTGTGGCACACTTGGCTCAGACATCTGCAACATGGAAAGTGATGCTTTAACCTCCATCTCGTTTATCTTAGTCTATATATTCAAGTCATGGTAACCAAACTCATGTTTACAGCACATTGACCACTGCTCTGCACTGGAGTTTAAGCCAAATATCTCTCAACATGAACAATTCTAAACTCGCATAAGATTTAGCCTGCAGTAAAACACAAGAGGCCGAAGGACTCTGGTGGATCTATAACCAGGCCAACCACACATAAAAGTGGAAAAACATAATAATACTGTTAACTATTTCTATGTCTACCCACATTTCTGTGTTCATACCCTGGTTTGTTCCAAAACTGTATCTAATAAAATCATACAGGGAGATTTTAATGGATAAAATTTTGTGGCCTAAAACCAGTTTAATAAAAGCATCAATTGCATTATTCTTTACCGTCAGTCAAACGATACGCAGGAGCATCACAGGGATCTGCCTCATTTTATATAACTGCTCTTAAATCCTTTAAATATTCGGGGTTAGCAGAACTCTGAAAACTGACCTAAAAAGATTATAAAAACACATTTGAAAACAGTGACTGACGTTCATTTCTGTGCATCATATCTGGCATTGAATAGTGAGCTAAACTGTGGAAGGGCTTCACAGTCTGGCAGGATGAAGAAGAGCTACTCTGCACAGACAAGTCAAGAGAGGAGGGAGGAGAGGAGATAGAGTGAGAGAGCAGCCCCTACGTACACGGCCACACAGATCCAAACTCATACCCACATTCCTGTCTTTCTTAACATTTAAACATGTGGCAGAGGGAGTAGAGCCACTGGTGCAGGGTGAAATGTACCTATAAAAACGTTCTGATGTCAGTTCATGCTTCTTCGTTATTGGCCAAGGTGCGTTAAGTGGGCGGGGAGGCAATTTCGCGACCACGCAGCTCTAATCACGGGAGGAGGTGAAGCGACAGGAGACCACAGTTGTTGAAACTTGGGGCGAGGACAAGAGGTCAGTGCTCCCTCTAGAGGTTGAAAGACGGGAGTGCGGCGCAAGCGGTCGCCCGGGGCCCTGCGGTCCTGCCGGACTGAAGAGCACACCATCATTTCTCCAGTGGGACACCGCGGGGGCCAGGCTCGGACCATCCATTTCATAGACAGTGAGTGGGTGTTTTATGCGGAGCCGAAAGGAAATCAATGCATTGTAATTTTCACCCCCAGTGTGTTTAGGGCGTGTCATTTTTCCCTTTAAATCTTGCAATATCTGAAATTATTTGGAACAAAAGTTTTAATATTAAAATTCTTTGCCGTTTTAGAAGTGATATTTGTTTTGTTTTTTTTAAAGAAATGAAAAACACTTCACATACAGTATTAAAACCTTTACTCGGACATGATACAACAAACAGAAAGAAGATTCAGAATTAATGACTGAAAAAAAGTATTCATATTTTTTTCTTCTTCTTCTTCTTTCAATCCCCAAAGCACACAATAGTCAATCAGCTCCGTGTGTACAATGGAGTAGGATACAAACAGGACAAAGAACAGACACAAGAGAAAGAGAGAAAATTTGACAAAAAAGTGACAGATTCATTCTGATTTTACAGTTCTTGTACTTGTTTAATACTGTGTAATAAACAAAGGATGAATACCATAGTCAGAGAGAAGGGAGACAGGAAACAAGAAAAAAATAAACAGTGTGTGAATTTCTTTACGTTGAAGAGTAAACAATTAAGGAAGTTTTTAGATCTACCGGAAAATAGGTTCTGTTTTTCTTGACATAGGAATACCTGATCTGAGTTTTTCAAGTTTATGGCCTTCTTTTCTTCCCTCCTTCTCTCTCTGGCCTACCCTTCACATTTCCTCCAACCTTAAACTCCACCAACAACAACAGCCTCCTCCTTAAAGAGAGCAATCATATTCAGATCATGAATATTCAGATGATCTCTACCATCAAGTTCATTCAATGCAACCCGATGTCTCTTGCAAACCAGACCTGTGGATTCTGGTGGCCTTCACCCCGTGTCTACAGTAAGAGCCACAGTTTCTCCCTCATAATCTAAAATAAAATTTCTGAAGGTTTTGTTTTTATTGCTGGTAGTATCCAGCTACAGCCACATATGACTAACACAGTAAAAACAGGTTGCAACAACAATGCAACTAAAGAAGATCAGGTCATATATGTATTTCCCTGTGTCTTGGAAACCAAAGCAGATGTTTTAAGGGCCAGGGAACCCTATAAAAAAAAAGCACCAATGCACAGGTTGAGCACCAAGAGGGGGCCACACACTGGTCTACCTCTCTCTCCGGTGACCAGTCCTCCCCTCTCCACACAAGCTGTCATTCCATTCCTATTAGGGCCCCTCTTTAGTATGCACTACACAGGCCAAGGTTAACGCACACTCTTTAGTGTACTGCACAATAATCACAACGTACATGACAAACGAGCACTGGGGACTGAGTGGCCCTCCATTTTAAAAACGGCCACATCCGCAAACAACTTGGCAGTGATAAATAAACCAGTGAGGGTGGTGGTTTCAAGGCTGCATGGCACACACTGCCATTGATCATCATGGGATGGGCCCTGGCTCCAGGGGGCCTGTGTCAATAGGTAAAAATGCCGCCCTGATATCTAATCTATACACAATGATCTATTCTTCAGTCACAGCCTGCGATCCATTTAAAAAAAAAAAAAAAAAAAAAAAAAAAAAAAAGCATATTTAATCAATGTATTTCTTTTCAAAAAGCGAGTACTGGCGGCGACAACCATACTGCTACACAGTCAAAAGGTCACAGCATGCGTCTGCCTTGAGTGCACACGGTTGCAATGACAAACATTTGTGGGCGGTGCGGTGCGATCCGGCGGTCTCCCATAGCGACCGCAGATCGCCGCTGCTCTGCCGTCAAGTAAAGTAAGCAAAGAGGGACACTCGGCACTGAATCCCTTCCTTACAAGCTCTCCGATGCTTGTCCCACGAAAAGCTTCACATCCTTTTCAAACTTCCAAGTTTCAAAGGATTATTTTACAAGTCAAAGCCCAGAAATGTTCAGCCCTCACGGGCGAGCAGTGGAAACACCACAATGTTGAGAAAGGGAAGAGGCAGGGTTGTATCGATGAAACATCAGATCAACACGCCAGTTCATCATCACCCCTCCAGGCTGGCTCCTTTTCCTCTGTGCATCATTTGATTACACTGCTCAACAAACCAATATAACAGCGCTCAGCACATCACCGCCAAAGCTATAGTATATCTGCCAGTCAAAAGGCGTAGCTGCCGACAGATTCATTACACATGTGCATAAAAGCATACACACGTGGCCACACATACCCTATGACAAATGCTAAAAAAAAAAATGAAATAACCAACCACCAGCTCTTGCTTGATCAGCAAAGCTTAAAGTGGCTTAGCATACAGAACCTGCACTGACTGTATAGCTTTCTTTTTTTCTTTTTTTTCTGTTTATCATCGTCTAAATGACCTAAGCTCACAGCAAAATGTTAGGAAATATAGAAATGGCAAAACTTAAAACACATTGCTGTTATATGGAGGATGGGAATTCTAAAAAAAAAAATTCACTGCCAATTAATATTAACTCATGTAACAGACTAAGCTACAAGTTGCAAATGCCAGAAACATATACACATATTGCATGACAACTGTTTACCACAATATGAATATACAAGTTGCATATTTTTACTTTTTAAATGAATCATCAACAAAGATTGGCATTTGCATTAAGCTGTGTATGCGATTAGAATTTTCTTCTTCTTTTTTTATGTGGATCCAACGAGTGGATCCTTCAGCACTTGACTGATTGTGTAATCATTCCCATCTCCAGCTATAAACACGAGGCAGTAGCAGCAGGCTTAAACATTCAACAGAGGAAGCAAAAAGAAAATCCGGCAGAGATAGTTGCTGAGATGTCAAACCTAACAGAAGATGAACACAGCCTTAAGTCAGCCCACTCGCTAAGGGACAAGTGGGTTGCACTCACAAACTTCATTCCACAGTCAAACTGTGTTAGGATAACCGTGCTCTAATCCAGATCACAGATCTCAAAGTCTGGTGGCCACAAAATCCTTTTCGCTCAAGTCTTTGAGACCATAGCACATTATATACAGTACAAGAATGCTAGCAGATGTTGGTGCTCGTCACCTAAATCATAAGCTTGCCACCACCTTACTATTCTTTGCCAACAAACACCAACATGAGGCAGCAATGGTGCACGAGGGGCTGACTTTTCTCCGCATGTAGAAAATGAATGGACATCTGGGGACTACTTTGCAGAGTTGGCCCGTGCATATGCATGGATGGAGAAAAACTGAAACGACACCAAACTCTAAGGTTAGACCAACTTACTGACATGTAAAACAAAAACACCTGTCTTACAGGTCATCGAACGGTCAGCCTCCAAGTCCACATCACATCACTTCTTAGAGAAGTATTTGGCCTATCTGCAGGGCAGGTAGCTCATTGCTCATTCTGGTCAAAGTAGCTGGTGGACCCCCAACATTCACCAGCTACTTTCATTGCTTCCACCAGCCTAGCTGCTTTCTAAAATACAAAAGACACAGGCTGTGTCTGGTAGAGTACAAAGACTTATCAGCCACAGCAAAAATGAACAAGCACTTAGATGGTGTTCATTTCCATAGTTGGGAGTCTACAATAAAATGAGGGGTCATAAAGTAACAAAAATAAACAAATAAAAGGAGGAGTCCTACATCCTAAGCAGACCTGTTATAATAAGTGGAGAATGATTTGTCTGTGTACTTGCATACTGTTGTTTGCATTGATGTAAATGTGCATGTCTTAAAACTAAAAGACCATTTCAGTTATTTAGCACCTGGTAGAGGACAGCTGTACCTCTTCCCTGTAGAATGATACTGCAAAATGTATGCATCTAATTTATATTAAAACATGGTGACTAATAAGAAGGCTAAACATACCTCACAACGTCAACACTGTTTTAAATACTAACAAAAAAGGTAATAAATCTTTGTGTACCCCAGTATTGCTCACCTTTGAGCATGTGTAGACGGTTTAATTCATGGTTTAGTGTATTTCTCCCGATCACGTGGTAGCTGCATTTGATTTTTCACTGCAATGCTCAGATTCAGTTGGCCACAAATTTCAATCACAGTAAACGTCAAGAGCAATTGTCAATTAAAAATTCAGCCAATCAATTGCCAAGAAGAACAAACATTGGCAGAAGTTAGTGCAAAAGCAGCAGTGAGGTGTGGTTTGGCCCTGGGCTCAATAATAACTTCATGGTGATGTCCTTATATGGGAGGCAAGTCTAATGTTGATTCAACAGAAGAAGAAAAAAATAGAGCTTATAAATTTCTTTGTAGGAGCCACATATTTCACATTCATATGAATGTGAAAAGGCCTTTGTTTCTGCATGACTGTTTTTTCTTTTGTATTATTTACATTTACTGTACAAAAGTTGCAAGCATTGAGCCAATAAACACTGAATAAAGATTCCAAAGCTGCAGGTAGTAGGTGTAGGATTTCCATTTTATAGCACTAACTAATTTCATTATTGCATTACAGTAACACAATACGCAAGTAATTCAAACACCGGTGCATTGTTTACCAATCTGTAGTCCCAGCCATTGATTCATCCATTAACGGTGGGCTGCAGAAGTATTACAGATAAGCCAAACTTGACTTTGATTGATGACAATGGTGAAATTAATGTTGAGTTTTTGCCACTGTCAGATCATTTCAGCTGGTCTCTACATTTTTCCATCTCTGCTTGTTTTACAGAGGACAGAGTGCAGCATCTTGAAAACAAAGCAATGCCTCAAACAACTCCGATAGATGCTGACCAATTATACAAAAGACTACTTAAAGCGAAAAGAAAATATTTCTTCTCTTCTATAGCCAATGGACAGTTGATACAAATAAAATGGTTGGAATAAAGAGTAACCAATCAAGAGCTAGACTGGTTGTTAGGAGAGACCAACACACCTGCCGCCAGCCAGTAGTGTTAAGTCCCAAACCTGGTTATCATTACAGGGAGTGGCCAATTATTTAGCAAGTTCTATAAAAAAAAAAAAAAAAAAAAGAAATCATCACATCTGATTCGAAAATGGATGCAATAATTGGAAAACCCTACACATAGTACCTTCAGGGTCATCATAGGTGTCTGATAATATACGGTCATTTTTAGGAAACAGGAACATTTACACAGTTACAACTCACAAAAGTGCATACATGACCAACAGCAAAAGGAGGATTTGGAGGAAACAGGAGATAAAAGACCGACAACTATGATTTGTCTTGCATGAAGCTGTGTTCCTGCAAGCGGTTTAAAATGCCAACCAACTGCCAAAATAGAGGAAAGGATTAAATCAAAACTAGGATTAGGAATACAAAATAAAATTCAAGTCATTCGTCTTGTCTTACAAAGCCCGCTGTGCGCATCAGGGTGGGAGGGACAAAGTTTGTCTGTTCAACAAAGTGCTCCCACTCCCCTTTTCCTGGATTTCAATGCCTTGGAAAAAGCTCTCATTTCATGAGTACAGTACTTCAAAATAGAAACTCAAACAAGTTTCAGCATGAATATTAAAAATAAACAAAGTATTTCAATGTTTACGAGATTGGATGAACTCACTGGGAGGGTTTATCTGCCTGTCCATGATAGGACACCTCCTGACCAATAAGAAGTGAATTAGTTCGATGATGGGCAGTTGATTAAAATGCTACGCACCTGATTTTAAGCTAAAACCATACATGAATAACCAACCAGATAGTGATGGATAAAATATATAGAGGTGCTGCTAGCAGGGTAACTACAGTAAGTAACCCAATTAAAAACAGGGAAATATACCAGTTACGCAGAAGCAAAAACCCACTGTGAGATGAGGATGTGAAACTGAAGGCTAACTTAAAATTAAGAAATTTACTGAGTATGTGTGATAAAAAGGGGATATATTCCTTGAGTCTTAACCCCCACGGTGGAAAACTGATTATGGGAAAAGGTATAAATGTGTGTTTGAGTGTGTATTAGCATACTGTTCATTCAGAGCCATATCATCGGTGTATTAATTATGTTGCATTTCAATTCATGTATGCAAGTTAGGATCTGCATGTGTGAAGATAATTAGACAGTGTCATGGAATATGTATGTATGTGTGTGTGTGTGTGTGTGTAAAAGTGTGAGAGCCGGTACATTAAAGCCAGCAGGTGTTGCAGTTTTAAGTGAGGCCCAATGAGAGGAGCCAAAGACCCAACATGGGGTGACGTGTTGGTAATCCTGCTGTGCATCGGATCCTGACCGGACTGAACCTGGCTCCTCTAGGTGATCTGGTGAGGCGCCTCGAGCATCTCCATCAGGAAGGTGTCGATGGGCGTGTCTCCGATCAGTTTAAAGAAGAACAGGTGCTCTAGGCACTTCAGACCAATGGAGCGCAGTGCTGGGAGCCGGAGGAGGAGCTTTGCAAACCTGGACGATGGAGGGAAGGATGAGAAGGAGAGCAGAGAGGAATAACCGTAGGTCTATAAAATCATGTAAACTGAAAACAGGAATTCAGAAGATGCAGGAAGCATATTTTTGGTAGATTTCTTCTGTCTGTTTTGTCACTGCATCATATCCAGCCTCAAAACCAACTGCTCTGTGCTACAGTGACATGTTAAAAGCTACTGAGCTAAAAATGATTTGCAGTCTTAATATGTCAATCAGTGCCACCTTTTTGTAACCAACGACCTCACCTCTTACTTTTCAGCATGTCTGTGTGTTACTGCCTACCTGCCCTGCTGATCGGGGTATTTCTGTTTGCAGTAAGACTCAAGAGATGCGTACACCCTCTCTCTCAGGAGCTCCACCTCACTGGGGTTGGACAAACCCTTGGCATCTTCAGGTGAAAACAGAGAACATTTACATTATCTCTATATGGAAATGAAACACATTTCACGTTTCCGATTACAGACGTGAATTTGTCCACTTCAGGTTGGTGTCCTTCATGATATTTTCCTCGTGAGTTTCAACCTTGTCTATGTACCTGGGTTGAAGAGGATGATGGCTCGAAGGCAGCCGAGCTCGGTCTTGTCCATTTGCATGTCTCTCATCTTGCTTACAAGCTCTGTCAAAACTCTGCAGAGAGGAGAGGAGATTTGCAGGGGGAAATTCCAGTTGGAGACAATCCCAGATTAGGGTAGAGAGAGAGGAGGCAAGATAAAGGACGGGAGAAGTAAAAAGAGAGCAAGAAAGAAATAAAAAAAAATAAGAGGAAGAAAGGGAGGGAATAAGAGAGTAAGAACAACAGAGAGGGACCAGACTTTATGGTTACTTCTCAATGCAATTACTTTATGTCTAAACTAGCGAGGGCATGGTTGGACTGCTGGTTCTGCAGATAAAAACAAAACAAACAAACACACACAATAATGTTAGTTAAAACTGGCAAACTTCTTCTGGCTGTGGGTGATTCTGGTGTCAACGACTTAATACTTTAATGGTTGGTTGTCTTTGTTTTATTAATAATAAAATGTGTGAAGGTTGCTGTGAAAGTGCCAAATGTTGAAGTCTACAATGGCTGGAGAGTAAAAACTTTATTGTTTCCTGTTTTACTTTTTCAACACGGTCTATCTTCCACTATTTTGTCTTGCCCTCAACCAATAACTCCAAGGAAGAAAGAGCAGATGGCAGTCAAGGTTCAGGGACTAAACACATTTGTTTTTCTCGAAGCCTGAACGCGCACTCATATTTTAGACGAATGTTCTCACTTACAGAAAGGAATAAAGAATCATTGACTTTTTGGTAACTTTAATGCCTTGTTTAATCTAATTTAATGATTTTGATGGGCTCATTTTAGGGTCAATTTTAAAACTATAACTTTATCCACACGCATATTTGACAAGTGGTTTTACTTGAGATGTAAAGTGTTGATGTTAAAATGAAGAGAGGGCCAGAGCGAGGAAGTGATCGGTAATTTGGGTGCTGTACTGTATACTTTAAAAGCCATCCATTCATTCTTAAAATGCTTCACAAATCTTAAAACCTAAGAAAGTAAAATAGGTGTCCTGTTATTCAAGAGAGCACTGCATGCAACTAGTAGAAACAAAACATGGACCTGGCAAAAATAGAATGCATACCAACATATCAGTATATTTTTAATCAATGGTGTTATCATGCTTCATCAGATGTGTAGCGCAATAATATATAGACTGTCAGTTATTAACTCAAGAGGCTTGGTGTGCACCATAAGTGCATCTTAAAACTGCCTGGAATAGGACAAAAGAGGAGGAAGAAAGTGATGACCATTAGAGACAGTTTATTTTCTTCCACATCATCAGAAATGGACATTTTAACAGACACTGGACAAGCCCACAATGCAGTGCATTGTCAAATCTATTTTTTTTTTCATAAACACACCCAGCACAATGACTACATGTTTTATTCATATTAAGTTGAGAAAAGTATTATGTATAAAAAATTTTTGGTACGCACACATAGTGTATACCTTTAATGTTTAAAATGGGCACTTCCCATCATAGAGGGAGCATCACTGAAGAGGGCCAACACCACCTCTCAAAGGCTCAACGGTAAATCTTAGCACACATCGACCTGACTGTGTAAAACGGTGTCCTGCAATAGAGTAATACAGTATTGTGTCCCACTATTGATGCCCTGGGAAAGCTAGCCCACACATTTTGATTTGCTCATTATGGTCTGGCAAGGCTCAACAAGCATCTGGTTTGGTAACAAGAGGCATCGTCAATGGGCAAAAGATGAGATGTATTCTACAGGCGATTGGACGAGGTTTTGAGCAGTCAAAGCCGCAAACCAAATATGCTGCAGAATTCAAATTTAAATACAGTACTGCTCTTTGTCATCATCATCATCTAAACCATACCTCTAAAGTTCACTTAGTGACAAGTCAAACAATTTTTGTGGATGTCGTTCAGAATAATATCTTGTAGCGAAAACTGTCTGACTTCTACAAAGCTGCGGAAAAGCCTAAAAGAATCAACCTTTTAGCTTTGGTTCTGTGTTTGTTTCAAGAGGAGGGGTTTAAGAAAAGTGTTTGTGTAGTGGCGTAATTACCTGTCAAATATGGCCCCAACCTCGGCATTGTGCGCCCTGTGTATTCAATCACAATGTGTTATTACAATGTCATTACACAGTTACATCGTTATTACAGAATTCTGTCTGTTTTCTGAGCCTTTCAGCTGTACAGAGAGTCAGTGCTTATATATGATTTCACATGGTGAAAATCTGTAGTGGTAGGGCTGGGCGATAACTCAAAGGAATTGTATCGTGATTAAATCATATAACGTGATTAATTGATAATAACAAGCACATACTAACTCAATTTCTCAGAAAATCTGAAATGAAATAGTTTAAGGGAATATCATTTGAAGATTAAGGTTTTGTTTTTACATCAAACTATTTGAATGCATGCACGTTAATATAGTAAAGTGTATAGCTATTTCTCTACAATATTATTTGAAAATGTTAATTTTGCACTTAAGTTCTTAATAAAAAAAGAAAACAGTCAGTATTTTTACATTTGTCATATAGACAATTTATTGAATTACCAAAAAATATCGCCCAGCCCTATGTAGTTATACAAACTACTTTCTGATACGTTTAAAAATGTTGTAAAATAGTGCGCATGAGTGTGCATTAGGATTGTTCACATTTTTTGCGTCTAGACTCAAAGTTTTATTTATCTTGCCCCTGCACCCAAATCCCTGATAAACATGTGATCAGTTTTATGACATCATAAACTGTAGTCTTACCAACTATATTCACATGCATGTATTAAAATAAGCAGAGAGGAGGTTATGATAAATCGTATGAGCCAAATGCATGAGAGCAGAAAACCATTAGTAGACATGAAACTGTTCATAGGTGAAAAAAGATTAACTCTCAACCTTTAGTAAGTGTTCCTTGCTAAATGGTTATACATCATGAAAAATAACTTCAAGTCTAACTGATTTTGATTAATCAAATTTTTTTGTCTGCTGCAGCATACACATCCCTGTAAATCGCTTGTTCCATGTTCTCCTTTGAGAACAAAAAAAACAGGAACCAAAAGGGGGAAATATAACTATTTTGTTGATTGAACTATTTTATGATTGGCATAATTGTTTCACAATGGCGCCTCCTATTTTTGCATTTATTCTGCTGTTCCGGTATCCGAGTACTCAGAGACCTTATTTCGATACAGCCAATCAAATATTGGCAGAAAAGACTGAGCAACAACCCACATTACCTTTCCTGTTCTTCCCATCTAACTTACAAACACACGTGAAGCAAGTTTTGTTTTGCACTTCAGGGCCTACCTAGTTGCCTCAGGTAATGCGCTACTAAGAAATGATATTCTGATATTTTATTATTTACATCCTCCTTGAAAAAATATGATTCAGTAGCTTCAAACAGTTGCTGACGAGAAGCTGAAAGAAAAGGCTTCTGCAAGAAAAATAAAAGTATCAGGGGAAAATCATTGAGCCGTTCACCATAAGCCCAGTTAGCTTGCTGTAAACCTGACTGGATTTTTTTGGACAATGTAATTACTGTGTAATTGACAGTGAATTGACACGTTGTGATGTAGTTGGGGTTTTTACATAAAACTCAACGAGATTTGGATAATTTTTTTTTTTTTCCACTCGAAGCACTCAAAATGTATTAAAACCTGCAGATGTTATCTACCCCTAGATAATGCAATACATCATTAATCACATAAACCAGCATTTATTAGAGCATAAGACGTTTTACATCTTAATTAAATAACATTCTGAAACAACCGTAAACACAATCTGGTGAAAAACATGTGATTTCACTTTTCTAGTAACAATTAATGGTTGATGCAATAATGCAGATGGCTGCAGAGGCCATGGCTGTAATAAAGTTTTGTTTTCCATTTTATCATAGAATATGTTTTTCGGGATCTCAAACAAACAAGCTTGTTTAAGATATCAATGCACATAACTCTGGACTGACAGTGTACTTGTTGCCAGCAATCATTCAGAAGCCTGTAAAAAACACAAAGGCACAGTAATATTTCTATATTATTTATAGTGTGCCTGTTGCAGGTAACTTATTTTACAATGTTGTGACCTTTATAAAGGAATTAAGATTTATGTATGGTGCATTTGGATTTAATAATCACGGAAAGACAGTCTGTCGAAGATTGTAATTATTTTACAACCACATTTTTTTTTGTCAAGATGAGATCACAAAACAATTATTCTTTGGTCAGTAAAAAAGAAAACGTAACACCAAAATATATACCCATGGCCTCAACAACATTCTGCAAAATAATGGGATGTTAACTCTATTTTAAGCGACATTCCTATTATATATTCACATAAGCCAGCCAGTGACTGTGTGCGTGTGCGCATGCATGTCTATGGGTAGGCATTAGTCACCAGCCTCCTGGCCATGCGCTGTCACCCAACAGGCATCATTAAAGAAGCAAAGTCTCTCAGCCAATCACAGCCAACGCAGAACACAGCAGCTGCAGAAAACCAAAGGGGAAGACACAGTATCCTAAACTCTTACCCCAGTCACTTATTCAGCCAAACATGAAAAATTCATGTAAGTAAATAAAAGCAAGTGTTCTTTTCTTTTTCTCATCTAGCTCTGAGGACTGATGTGGATTTTCCAGGTCAATTCAAGATAGGACTGTGGATCTATTTTAGGCTTAAAAAAATAGGTGGTCTTAATAGAAGCAAATTGACTCTAAGTGGAGTAGATAGGCCTTTGAAAATCACATTAATGCTAAAACTCTCCAGCGAACACAATTATGTTTATGTTGGCATGTCCTCTCCAGTTGGGTCAACAACCCAAACATCTGAATGCTGGGAAATCACTGATGTGGTATGTCTGTCAGAGTGATACTGTTTATGCATATATGTATTACCTGTCAAAGATGGCTCCAACACCTGCACTGTGAGCACTGTTCCTGTGGACATGCAGGCCGGTGGCCAGTAAAATCCCGTCCTTCACCGAGATGGAGCGATGAGAGAACGATGCAATCAGCAGTTCATTCCAGCCTGTGGAAGAGTTAGTGTGTCAATAAATATTCTACTAAATATTCTACTGTGATGTCTGGGATTTCTTAATACCCGTTATAACTGAATGTTCCTGGCAATTAGCAAATTGAAGATCTCTTACTAAAACACATGCGGTCATTTTCCTGTAATAATTAACCCTTACTAAGATTTACCACCTGGGCTATTTCATAGCTGTATGAGACAATGGATACAATACTCCTTTATAAGATAATATTTAGTTCTATATTAAAAAGGGGAAAGGTCTCCACCAGATTTCCTGACGATATATACAAAACTAAAAACATACAGGGGGTTGCTAGTGGACTTTGTGAGGTCCAATTCAATAGCCCTGCAAAAAATTATGCAAGTTTATGTTTTCTTGACACTGACGCTTTTTAAAACTACACTTGTTGGTGATATAAAAGATTGGACTTGCATTATAATAATTATAATATACTTGTCAAACAGCGTCTAATGTTTTGTGCACCAACATTTACATAGATAAGGGGACCAAATACTGTATAGGGAGTTACATAATGGTGTTACAGTAGAACATGATGGAGCAGCACAAAACCCTAAAATATCCGATTGGCCTAAACATTTTCTCATTTGGCACACTGGCATTTTACTTTCCCTTTATTTTTGTGCTGTGTCGGTGCAAGTTAAAACACCACCGAAAAAAAGGAACACAAAAAGTATCCAGAGTTTGCATCAAACCAATTATTTTTTTTTTTTTTCAAAAACAAGGAGGGCTAAGAGTGCAGTATTGTGTTAGCTGATGTTTGACTGCTGTTGCAGGTCACAAAGAAGGCACAGGGTCAAAATATGAGCACAAGGTTGTGGCCGTAACTAAAACTAATCTATCCGAAGAATTATTACTGATGTTTGAGTTACATTTATTTCTTACGTGATCCCTGTATCTTTGCTGTACACCGCCCTAAGCGATATTTGTGATATAAAAAGGTTCCACTGTAATATGACAGGCTGGTTTAGTCATTTAAATATAGAATTTAACTGTGTTACTCTCAACATGTGGGGTCAGCAACTGGGCAATTTTTTTATTTATTATTTTTAGTAATAATTCCAAAAGGTGCTCTAAGCATGTTGGGTGACGTCATTTCTTGTTGACATTCAAAGTATTGTCAAAAAAAACAAGGCTAGCTCGCCCCTCCCTCCTCCTCATTCCGTCCCCTCCCTCTCCCTTCCGTGCACTAACCCCCACCCCCAAATCCTTCTTGTCGGTTATTGGCTGGAACACTGTTTGTTAGGTTTGGTGGTGCAGGTTGGCGCAGTTTCTTTTTGTTGGCGTTTGTGGAGCCTGGGCTGTCTACAGAGACTGTATTTGTTTTTTTACAGTGTGTTCAGGGGACAGGCAGCTCCCGGATAGTGAGGAGATGTTTGCTGTATGTGACAAAAAAAAAAATGTTTACCTGCACGTAGCAGGATGACCTGGTCGTCAAGGGCCAGCTCAGAGAAGTGAGGGATCCTCTTAGCCCACTCCACCAGGGTGAAGAGCTGCTTGTCTGCTGCCTGACAGATGTTGGTGACAGGATCGTTGGGCTGAAGAAAGCAGATTTAGAGGATTTCTTTTTAATAATTATTTCATCAAACAACTTGACTGAGAGGCACTGTATTATTCATACAACAGCCTGTCAAGACTGTTAAAGGAAACATGCAGTCTGAACAAATACAAGCATACACTACTAAACTACAGACTTTGAATGTTACACAAAGCACCTTTAAAAAAGGAACACAGTTTGTGGTTAACTTCCACCATCCAGACTACTCACAGAGCTGCCACCTGAACTTCCGTCTGCATGAAGCTCGGTCTTTTGCTCTACAGCCATCTCCGCTTCCAAAATCTTCTCCACTGGCATCTCCTCGTTCACCGCGCTAGACGACTCCACCTCTCCCTCTCGTTCCTTGTTCCTCTGCCGTTCCTCTTGGACAGCTGCAGGATGGGGGGGGATTGGGGTGGACAGAGAAGAGCACAGAAGAAAACAAGGACAAGAAGTGAGAACAAGTAGATAAGAGTAGAAAGGGCAAAAATGTGGGAGGCAAGTATGGGTTAAAGGTGGTCAGTGTGAAAGAACGCAGAAGCAGGAAAGGTGCAAGAGTAAAGGAATGGAGGAGTAGTAAGGATGTGCCACCAGACAACAGAATGGATTAAATGAAAGAAGTAGAATTGGAGATCAACAGAAAATGTGTGAAGAGATTGGTGAAGCAGGATATAGCCATACAAAAAGCACCAAAAAAATAACTGACCAAATTAACATAAGAAGTGCAAAATAGTGGAAAAAGACATGTATAATTCATGATGAATTCAAAGTCTCTCATGCTGTCTTTCACAGTTCTTTAAGGTCCACTAACAAGGCAGAAATGGACCGTATAAGACATACACAACAGAAGTCATTACTATTAACTAATTGTTTTAAAGCTACATTCAAGAGGGAATTACAATGAAATGTAACATTGGTAATTTTGGAAAGTAGGCATTTTGCCCAGATGCAGCATCAGGAAATTGTTTGTTTCTCTTAATCTCTTACCAAGATTAAAGAAACTACGTTACAGTTTACTGCAGAAGACAACAGCATTTAGATTTATTTAAGTGCATGTAAATCAATGAAAACAACTCCATGCCCCCCCCCAACTTGAGGTACTATTGAAGCTGTCCTGTACAAAAATATGAAGTGTTTTATTCACTTCAGATGAACTATGAGGAAATTAAATAAACATAGTTCATGTCATATTTACTATTTTGTTACAAATCCTTCGCAGTGAAAGACTGTCATAAGTCTACCACAACCACATAAATCAGTAGAGAGACTGAGGTTATGGGACTGGCTTGGTGAGTCAGGAATATCCCACTGTTGGGCTCTACAAACTTGGTTACTTTGGTTGTATGTTTAAAATCACTAACTTGCACAATTGTGCTAAAATTTGGGGGAATAGGAATATAAAAAAAGCACCTAAGAGTCCTACAATGCTCACCAAATACGAATGTGAACACCCTTTAACATCCAAGCTGATAGTTGTGTCATACTACAAAGAATGTCACTGTCCAAATATGTATAAATGGCAATATATTAACCAATAGTCACATGAAATTGACATTTCTCAGTAAGGTTTATAAATGAATGTGTTCTGTATACTGTTTTGGTCATTTGCTGAACAGCAGCAAACAGAAAATATGCAGGAGCAGCATTTATAAGGGATGTCATTACTTTGGTTTAATTTATGATTCAAACACCCAATAATTGTTTAAACAAAGTCGTCAACAAAAAAACAAGCATTCTGTATTCTTTGAAGATTAATTATTAATTTGAAGTCATTAGATTATTGGAAGAAGTAGATTGCATCATACACGTACACTTAATGTCAAGCAAAGCAAATGCTTGGAAAAAACTACTAAATATCACCATCAGTCTGCAACTGTCACTGTGTCTGGATTTCATACAGAATTGAAAAAGGTGTGACAGTTTGGAAGCCAAGATTGCCTTAAAGAAATCTGGGTGGGCAATTTAATGAATCTATCCAACCTATAGAAGCGTCAAACGTACCTTAAACAAGGAAATGAATGTTCCTGAACAGAAGTGGAAATAGGTACTAAAGTAGGATGATGATTAAAAGAAGTGTGCAAAGTCAGCAAACTTTCCCTGGATCTATAAAAGGTTCAAAATAAAAACATGGGGGAGTGATTCAAGGCTGGCACTGGTCCACCTCTGAGCACTGGCAACAAACTATGGAAAAACATTTTAAACTAGCTCCTTCTCATGTATATGCAATGTAATATCTCTCTGCTTCTCGCTCACTCATACAGACACACACCCCTCCCTCCCTCTTCTCCTTACATCTGTCGTTCATCGTGGCCACTACAGAAGGAGGGAGGGGGGAGAGA
This sequence comes from Perca flavescens, assembly GCF_004354835.1. Classification (NCBI taxonomy): domain Eukaryota; kingdom Metazoa; phylum Chordata; class Actinopteri; order Perciformes; family Percidae; genus Perca; species Perca flavescens. The sequence continues at coordinate 7,745,802 of NC_041344.1, read as the reverse complement.
GAGAACGAGAGAAAACAAAAAGAGGAAGAGAGGGGGAAAGGGGGTTAGTGTTTACAAGGCTCACCCACCCCCATCTCCCTCTCTACCACTCTAGTCGTTCTTTCTATCCCCTACTGTACAAATATTATATGTTCTATTAATTACACAGAAAAAATGTTTAACACTGATACCATGCTTTACTGATGCATTTACTACTTTTCATAGATCAGGTATAAGATCTCATTTATGGTTCGGGTGAAGTTAAAGAGTTTGTCTCAGGATTTACAGGTTGAGAGAGATAATGAAGAAAGTATCTGCCACAGAAAGCCGCTGCCTTTAAGGCCGGTTACACACTGCTGGCGTGGCGTTTCTGTTGCGTGGCGGCTGAGTGGATTTTTCTATGTCTTTACACACCAGAAACGTGTCTGACGTGGCGCTGCTACTGCTAGCCTTGTCTGGACACATGTATGTTTCCCATTGATAAAATGAAATATCATGTTAAACATAAATATATACTGATTTGCTTACAGCAAAATAGGCTACAGAATATTTCCTTCTGTATTGATAGGTGCAATATTAGAAAATAATTTTTTTTTTTTTAAATTACATTCATATATCTGCATTTATATCAAAACCTAGAGGCTTTCAAACATTAACATGTCATTTATTAATATGCATTTGTGTCTAAATTACATATAACCATATTTTCCTATTCTATTTTGCCTGGAAACACTTCCAACGCGCTCGCGTGAAAAATAGGCGTTGGTCCTATATCTAGCAGGCATGCGTCTCACGCAGGCAGTGTGTCAGCTCTAACCTGTTAACATGGAAATATAAACGAACCCGCCACGCGGCTGACACGCTCGCGCAATGCGTCCAGTGTGTAACCGGCCTTTTACTGTATCTGGAATAATTTAATAATCCATGACTATGAGGATCATAACAACAACAGTGACAAACTCATCAAACATAACCTGAGGTATGTTCCAACTACAATTAAAGTAGCATCGTAGTGTGCTGGGGGATTAAGTCCCAATATGATTATCTAATATAGTTACATTTAGCTCTTACCTAGACTGCTCAACTGAAAGACACTTAACAGCAAATAATCTTTTTTTTTTTTATCGTTAAGACACTTAACGATGCATGACGATGCATATAGGTCAGTTGTAGTTTTTGAATGTGTCTGCATACATTTTTAATTTAAAGCACTTTGAGCATTGCATAAAAAAATAGAAGCTATTATCAGTTCATCAGCCAATCATTGTCTCTAATATCAAAATGATATACATGAAATTATGGAGTGGTAAACTAAGACAATTCCATTATAGTGATAGCAGTTTTAAAGTTTAATGTTTAATTGGGAATGTGGTAAAATGTTTAATAGATGCTAATGAGAATTAACAGTGGAGTTTGTGCTTTTTTATTGGTACAAATCATGGGATGTATTCACCGGTGACTGATGTCCACCTGAAGACAAACAGCTGGTAAATATGACATTGAAAGTTAAGTGATTCTTCTAGGCCATAGGTTTATATGGAATCACATGCCTATATTTCCCCCCACACCTGCATTCAGAGTAGTAGAATATCAGGGTCAGAGCCAGTCAGAGGCAGAGTAGGTGTTGGGCCAGTCTGCTGCTAGCTAATGTTAGGCTAATGCATGGTTTGGAAGTTGGCAAACTCTTTATTGCCTCCCACATTGTCAACGGCAACGCACAGCTCCAACCCTTCCATTCTTACCTTTCACGATAAGGACCCTCAACAAATTAACTACATCAATGCTCACCAGAGGAAACTTCTTTACATGGTGAGTTGTTCAAATATATTAAAGTAATTTTGCTTTGAATTTTGCTCTGGCCTCTTCTTCAAGTTTGTATTCAACATAGTACTGTATCACCTCAAGAAAATATACTGAAACAAATGTTTAAGTGACTAAAAAGGCAATTTATTATTTTGGCTGGTAAAAAATATGCCAGTCCATTTGGCCAATGATCAAAAGGTTAATTTCTGACACTGTACACACATACATCACACAGAGAGAAAAACCTGCTAGAGGTCAGACGCACCGTGCGACCAATGAAAATGTTTAGTCAAACATTTGTGCCGTATGTGTGTGACCATAGTCTGCAAGTTTGTAGGAGCAGGTCAGCCCATAGTGAAGTTGGCAAAACTTTTGATTTTATTTTGATGAATATGAGTAGTGGGCTCTTTATTATTAGGGTTAGTCCCATAGATCAAATATGCCACTGTTAAGGAAACTTATGTGTTTCAGATTCAGCCGCACAGAAATAAACCAAACAATCATCTTTTTACTAGAGGTGTAACAATTCTCCAAATTCGGAACTCGACTCAACTTAAGCAACAGTTCAGTTCATACCTCATTTTTTTTGGTTGGCACAAAAAAAACAAAAAACACTCAGCTTTATAAATTAACTTCACATAGAGGTAATCGGTCAGCTGGAAAATTGAAATGCAACACGAGACCGTGGATGTTTATGTCGTGGTTTCAGAACCGTTACACCCCTAATCTTCTCTGATGAGTGTAACAAGAGTAGGAGCCTAACATTTTTGTTCCCCCCGCCCCCCAAACTACTGTTGTATACTCTTGAACCAGATTTGAAGTGGACAACTCACAATTTGAGTTTTTGCTGGGCAAAATCAAAGGCTTATCCATCTATCCCTAACAAATACACCACAGCATAGCAAATCTCCTTAAAATAGCTGAATAGTTGTAGTTCATACAGAATTGAAAAAGGTTAAATAGTTGTGATAACGTATCCACTAAAACAGCCTTTAAAACCAAAAATTTAACCAATCATTTGTGTGAAAATGCACCGTTATGTGCATTTAAACCTACAATTGCATGCATGGAAAAATGAAATGGCCTCATGTTTTGGGGTCATGAGCAGAAGGGGCTGAGAACCAGCCATCTACACGGTGTGCTGAAGTGCCCCTGCTTGCTCACCTTCTCTCTTCATGCCCATGGCCAGGCACTTCTGGTAGCGGCAGTACTGGCAGCGGTTCCTCTGTCTCTTATCCACCATACAGTCTTTACTGTCCCGACAAGTGTAGGTCAAGTCTTTGCGTACTGTGCGCTTGAAGAAGCCTTTACAGCCCTCGCAGCTGTAGACACCATAGTGCTTACCTGGAGGGTGTGGGAAGGAGGGAGGAAAAGAGCCAAAGAAGTAAAACAAGAGGTAAGAAAATGTGTTTCAAGGTAGACATTTTAGAGGATTGTTAACATTGTTTTACACTGTAACAACTGCGCCAACTTAAAAGGCAAGGCACAGAAAATAGGAGTAGTATTTAAGGTGTCTACTCACCAGAGGATCTGTCTCCGCAGATGGCACAGAGGCGTTTCTGGGAAAGCATCGGCCCTGGGCTGTGACACGACAGCTGCTTCAAGCCTAACGGAGGTTTCACATCGTCGGAGCTGCTCACTGCATGAAGCCCTGACATGGACACTGTTGAGTTGATCTGAAAGAACGATAGAGGAGAAGGTGAAAACAATGACGATTAGATGTCTGCATGTTTCACTGTCAACAAAACCACACAAAAAACATCACGGTGAGAGGCAGGCACTTAACCCTTTAAGTTCCTCTATCTCTTTAAGCCCTGCTTTGCCTCTTATCTCTCTGACAAACTGGTTAGAACAGAGATAAGATAAGGTCTTAAGAACAAAACTCATGACATCTGGCATGTGACCATCAAGGCCAACATACAATAGAAGAAATAGGAGTGGGGGAAAAACCTAATTAACAAAGTTCTATATATATATATATATATATATATATATATATATATATATAATATATATATATATATATATATACCGTATTTTCCAGACTATAAGTCGCACTTTTTTTTTCCTACTTTGGCTGGTCCTGCGACTTATAGTCAGGTGCGACTTATATATCAAAATATATATAATTTAACATGTTTTTACATGTTAATTCATACTGAAAACATTACCTACAGCCGCGAGAGGGCGCTCTAGGCTTGTGACAACTAGAACGCTCCTCCTAAAGACAACTGAGAAAGAAAAGAGACAAACTGCAGGTAGTAAAATATGCAGCCGAAAATGGTAATCGAGCAGCAGAAAGAGAGTTTGAAATGAGGGAGAAACTTATGAGGGAGACTGGCGAAAAGGTGACTCTTACTGCAATGAAGAAAACAAAGAAAGCTAATCGGCTAATCGTGGGCTGAAAGCAAGATGCCAAGAGCTGGAGGAAGGAGTCGGGAGGGGCTCGTTCACGGTGCAGCTACGTCTCCACGCCTTTTAATACCTCCATGCTCCACGCCCTGCTAGCTAGTGGTTCTGTGTGCTATTGTATAGTTCAAACCAGTTAATGTGTTACGTTAACATACCGGACCCCTACCGTATTCAGCGTATTGTTCTGTGTGCTATTGTGTAGTTGAATAACTCTTGTATTTATAATCTAAATAAATGCAACTTATAGTCCAGTGCGACTTATATATGTTTTTTTTCTCTTCATGACGCATTTTTTGACTGATGCGACTTATACTCCGGAGCGACTTATAGTCCGAAAAATACGGTATACAGTACAGGCCAAAAGTTTGGACACACCTTCTCATTCAAAAATTCATTTTTTTGTTAAGTACATAATTCCATATGTGTTCATTCATAGTTTTGATGCCTTCAGTGAGAATCTACAATGTAAATAGTCATGAAAATAAAGAAACACATTGAATGAGAAGGTGTGTCCAAACTTTTGGCCTGTACTGTGTGTGTGTGTGTGTGTGTGTGTGTGTGTGTGTGTGTGTGTGTGTGTGTATATATATATATATATATATATATATATATATATATATATACACACACACAAAATATAAAATTAAAGAATATCTAAATATTCATTAATATTATACATAAAAAGTGTGATTCACTGGATATTCTATTTTGGATTAACTGCCACTGTGGTTGTAGCAAGCATCAATCAAGACAATCTTAGAATTGTCAAAAACCCAAATTTAAATTTTCAGAAAGGTATAGCTTGATATCTTTTAAGTTGTGCATTTCTACTTTCCACTGCAAATAAATACATGTACTGTATGTTTCATAATAAAAATTTTAAATAATGTCCCCTAAGTACAATCCTTCCTTACCTGTGGGCTGCTAATGGGGCCGTAGCCCACCGATGGTGTGCCAGGTAGACCGGGCGAGCCCAGCGAAGAACTGATGACAGAAAAGGGGGAGCCGATGCTACTGATGGGGCTGTTGACCCCTGAGGTGGTGATGGGAGGCAGGGAGGTCATGGAAGCAGCTGAGGGAACCAGCGGAGGTGAGCGCTGGCCTGATGGAGGGGAGGACACAGACGAACTGTCTGGGCTGTGGGAATCTAATAAGAGACAGCAAGAAGGATAATAGCAAACAACTAGTGTAATCACTAATACAAATAATGTGCAAAAAAAGGCTAAGCTTCTTAATAGAGGTGATACAGGGGTCATTTTAATTTAGTCTCATACTCAAACACAAACATGATAGTTGTCAAACAAATACCGCAAATGCTGTAACAAAGCTAATATACAACAAATAATTTGCTAATATATTTATCTATCCCTAGTTCAACAACACAATTCTACAACTACTAAGCAGACTTGCCTTTTGCAAATCTAGGTTTTATTTTTATCAAGAGAAACTGTTGGTCCTTAAGCCCATCTGGGGTCTATTTTAAGTGAGGTCAATCAAATGCTGCAGATTGAATGGGTTTTACATGACAATAAAAATGGCATGCTAGTAATTACTGAGACCTCAACTGTAGTGCGGGTCTTGATTTGATTATAACTAAATTATGCTTTAAACAATCATTTGCTAAAACACTAAACACCTCAGTTAAACATCCTCATTGCACAATGTAAAACATACAATGTGGATTTTTACTCCCAGGAAAATGTGCTTTGCTTTTAACATCCCAGAGTGTGGTTCTTAATAAAACTGCATTGGACAACTAAGGACAAGATTTGGTTGAGTACGGTAGTTATTTCCTATTAAGTTATTTTCTGGATTTATTATAATGTTTTCATACAGCACCTGACAGTATGACAGGTTTACAAGAAATGTACATGTATCTGACTGGGGTACAATCAAGAAGAAGAAATTAATTTAAGTTTCTAGAAGCCTATTTTTTTTATCCGTTATCTGAATCTGGTGGAATTTTGGTCTTGTTTTATGATGCCAATTGTTTTATTTTTTTTTTGTTTATCCTGTGGTTTGTATTGTGTTGGCTTTCTTCTGCAGGCGGCTGTGTGCTGCATTTTCACTGCTTCAGGCTGTGTACTTGGTTGTCGTGTGATCTAATCTATTTTCTTGCCTCAAACACATTGAAAAGAAATCCACCAATCATAGCTCACACAAATCACTAACTGCGGCCCATGGAGGACTGTTCGTGGACTACCATTTGAATACTTATCACGTCAACAAATGCAAGGAATCGTGTTTTCTTTTCTGCTCATTTTTAACTTGAAGTATGATTTCCACACAGGACTCAATCAATGTCTGACAGTGGTACAACTCCAACTCTGTCACATATTTCACCAATCGCTCTGAATAAGCACTTGTAAGGAATACTGGCTTCAAGGTGAATTGTTTGATCCTGTGAGTCCTGTGGGGCCATTACTCTTATGATACTGTACAGTGTTTTGGATAAAGGTGAATAAACTCTGTAACAGTGAAGACAGTCACAGTAACAAAAAGTAACATTAGGATGGCATTTCAAATAAGCAAATTATATTAAAAACAAATGTTGCTTTAGAGAAATTGTGGGATGGTAATTTGAACGACTAAACCTGACTGACTTAAATCAAATGACGTTCTTAAAGACAGTGGGTCTATTAATAGTTCAACTGTGTGCCAGCTGTAACTAGTGTATTTTAAAAAGCATTAATATGTTGCACGTTAAGTACTAGTTAATGTTACATCATAACCCATATCGTTCATAGGCCTGAATTTACAGCAGTAGTACAAACAAGTGTAAGTTAGTATAATTTGCATAGTCGTAGCTAATATCAACACTGGTATTAAGATGCAATTTTAGCTCGACATTCATGTATTTGCATTGCTGATAAAAAAAAATCTGAGCAATTATTTTCTCACCTCTACTGTCTCCCATGATGGTGGTTAGGGTGCAGGGGCTGGCTAGCAGCTACACGCCGACGGGCTTCAGTCTCAAAACCGCCCGCAATCAAACTCTAGACCGCGGACTGAGGCCCGGGCCGGAGTTGTTTTGGGAAACCAAAAACGGGTCTGAAATTCCAACACAAGACAGAGCTCATTAGATAATAATGTGACACACTCATATGCCCATTTAGTCATAACACTGTAAAACATAACATCCTCAATCTATTGCTATGTTGTGAGTTGCCTGTATGCGTGTCAATAGAAAGATTTGTGTAGCTATTTGATGAATTTTTGGCATTATGTAACGCTAAGGTTAACGTTACAGCAGGACTTTGCAAAACAGTCAGCTGCTAAACCGATACCTGGGCAAATACATCGGTTATTTAATAAATAAGAAACAATATATCGATACCAAACATCGACTATGTTAACTTGGTTCAACGCAGTAAAAAAAACGTCCCATTCCACCATATAGCTAGGTAGATGGAGCCCTGACAGATGGCAACAAACCACCGTTCTACCCAGCTAACGTTAGCCATCGCATTGCTCGTATACTAGCTAGCCTTTCTTTTACTGTATATGATACTAGCTAGCTAGCCAACGTTACTAGCGAACATTTAAAATGCTTGTGCCTAACGTTACCGTAAAGCTAACTGAACAGTTTGTGTTAGCTATCCTCCTCGAATATACATTAAATCGTTCAGCTCTGCATGATGTTGAAGACAAACAGGTCTTTAACGTTACATTTTGTTGAAATTATGCCATGTCGGGTGTAAGCGCTAAAGCTAACTAGCCACCTAAAGCTAAACTAGCTAAATGCACCGAGTAGAGCTAACGTAGAGAGCCAAGAACAGAACAGTTTAGCACTGGTAGCCCCACCTATATCTCATTATCCTAGACATAAACTAGCTAAATGTAAATATGTAGAGTGGAAATAAATACGGATTACTGACGGTTTAGCGGCACAGCTTCTTCGCATGAAAAGATGTGGCGACTAGGCCCCGTGTGTGTCTGTTTCTCCCCCCACTTTGCCTCTTAGTCAACCCTCCCTCCCCCTGCAAGGATGAAAACATGATGATGGTGGATGATTTGGCTTAGTGCTCTCTTACAGTTGAATATTTGGCTGCAAAACACTGCAGCCCGACTTCTTAAGGCAGGAGAAGGTTGTGTATGTGGTAATGTTATGTCTGGCATGTTACTGACAGAGAGCAGCCAGTGCAAGAGGTCAAAAGGTCAAGACAAGTTCTTCTCTGTATTGCTGGAAAGGTTATTGCAGGGCACTGGCGGACATGCTGCAGATGGAAAACATCTTACAATCATGTAGATATCAAATTTATATCATCTAATTGCCAACTACCTACACAATATTGCTTAATGCTTGCAGGAGCGTCAGAAATGTACAGTAGACTGATGTAGAGTGGCAAAGTAAGTCATTAATTAATCGATTAGTTGTCAACTATTCGCCAACTATTTTGATAATTGATTAATTGGTTTGACTATTTTCTTTATGAAAAAGAGTGAAACATTTCTGACTCCAGCTTCCATGTGATTATTTATTCACTCTTTTATGACAGTAAACTGAATATTTGACAAAACAAGACATTTGGGAATGTCATCTTGGGGTTTGGTTTTAAACATTTTCTGACATTTTATAGCCCAAACAACTGATCGATTAATCCAGCAAAAATTTGACAGATTAATTGACAACAAAAATAAATGTTAGTTGCAGCCCTAGACTGATGTCTGGAAGTCGGGATCCTTTATAACTGCGAAGGACAGATCCTAATTTTTCTTTGAGGCAATATCGGTTAAAAAGGGGGGAAATACGTTGGATTTGTAATACAATAACATATAGGTTTATGTTTACCTCAAATCTACCTTTAATTTCACTGTCAACATAGATGGATGGTGTTTGGTCTCATATCCATGCAGTAGAAATCAATTTAAACATTATTGACCATGTATATCCTAAAAATCCTACAAATAACACACATTTAAGGATGCTGGCAGTGTATTTTTTTTTTAAATTTATTTATACTCTTTATTGATCTTGGGGAAAGTACAATGTGTAGCACAACATATTCATTTGTACATTTTTCTGGGACAAAAAAACTATGTTGTGCCTTCCTATAGACTAAGAATGATGGCAGATAATGCACCAGTCGGTGTGAGAGACCTTAAAATGTTTCATGAGTTGTTCCCTGGACCTCCTGTGTGGTTGGAAGCTCCCATGGGTTTTTTGATGCTTTATCACCCTCAAGGGGGTTAAAACGGCATTACACACAACTCATGGACCCTCATGTTTCTGGAATTGTTGTACTTTTTTAGTATAAATGCACCATTGTATCAAAATAACCCTGCCGGTGTATTTTAAAATAAATTTAAATTTACATTCTTTCACTTTCCAAATTAAACTAATTGCTAATTAATTAAATTAATTGCATTGCATTTATTTCACTACTGAGTGACAAAAAAAAACAGCAGAGATAGGAGCAGTCATAATCACTTATTTTGTTAAAGTTACATTATTGTTAAAGTTGATCAATTGATAAAGATAAAAAAAATCAGTTTACTAATCTGTACCAAATTTTGTGGAATTCTTCTTAAAAAATAATAATTTTGCATTATGATATTGATACAGACAATCAACTAGTATAGGGTATAATGATCACTCAACTATTATAATAAGTCGTATACATTAATCGGACAATTTAAAACAATGCAACCTTTGTTACACTTACTTATTGATGTTTGTAATACATAAAGCGTTTTTGTCCTCAGAACTTTTTAAGAGTAAGCATGGTTTGTTCAATATCTCAGAAGCAGACTCAACTGTCTTCCAAAAGTTCACAATTAGCTCAGAGGACACACACACACATAACAGAACATGAAAAAAGAAAGATGCATAAAAGCAATAGTTGGGAGCCAATGAGATTGTACAATAGAATTCAGTGGTTTCAGAGACCATTCAGAGAATGTAATTTTTATCTCTTTTTGTCTTTTCCCTCATGTGTCCCAGCATTCGGCCAGTGACACATTATTTTTTATTATGTCTTTTTGCTCTGTTCTCCTGCACACTGGATTTGAAATCAAAAATGTTACGCATCTATATCAAACTACACATTTTTTAATTGTTTGCCTTATTATTCCCTTTCAAAATTTAGGCAACCAAAATGATTGAAAATGTTATATGAATTTAAAGTAATTTAATTATGCAATTAATATTACACATCTTTTGCACTCCGTTTGTCTGAAGCCTGCAACCCTATCAGCAGACACTTTGCATCTTTCCGGATGATGCTTCTGTGCTGTTGTCATCTTCACTTTTTTTGTATTCGATCTAGTCTTCAGCAAGTGAAACACATGCTCAGTTTGACTGTGGCGACATTCTGTTGTTTGTCCCTAAAAAAATATTTGTTTGCTTTATCTGTTTGGCATCATTATCCTGCCAAATGTTGTATACAATGTATAAAAATGGATATCATTTCTACAATAATCTCCCAATATGGACATAAACACCCTCAAAGCAAACGTAAGAGTCAGCACTTTAAGATCATACTTAGTGCTTCATTTCAAATCCAATGAGCTGGAATACAGAGACAAAGCAACAACAAAAATGTCACTGTCTAAATATTTGAACCTGCACTGTATGTGCCTGCATGTGTGTGTCTATGTGTGCGTGTGTCTACATGTGTATGTATGTATGCCGGCGAGGGATTAGACCCAGTGTGTGTCCACCAGTGATTAGCCTGGTCAGTGGGCCTGTTGTGCATTCACTCAGGCCATTAGCATATTAATGCAGCCTCACTCTTGATCTCCCTCCCACCCTCTCTCTCTCACTCTTTCTCTTTCTCTATACATATTTTCCAGAATGAGTTGTCGCTTCCTGCAGCTTTAATCTATAAATATTGCCAATTTACGCCACTCGTGCTGTGAACCAACGGGCTATTTCGCCACACAAATTTCAAGGTGCCTGCTCTTCTTTTCCCTCCAAAAATGTCCTCTTGTTCTCCTGCCCGTCCTCTCTCTCTCTCTCTCTCTGTGTCAGATCTTTGCCTTCTTTTTCATCCTGCTCGCCGTCTCTCTCCCTTTCTCCCCACCTCGTTCACGTCTTTTACTTTCTCTCATTTTCCCTTTTCTCTCTCCTAGTCTGGCCTCCTGAACTTTGTCAAACACAGGAAAAAAACACACAGAGGCAAATTCAAAGGGGCAAACACAGAGAGGGTAAGTACACACACACACACACACACACACACACACACACAGACGCAAACACACACACCTCCCTACCCTCATTCACTCTCCTTTTCTGTCACTCTCACCCCATCCACTGCAGCTTTAGCAAAACCCTCTCTAGATGCCGGTGCTAAGTGCGAACCGGACACATTCAACTGTACTTAACATGGGGAGAGTAGTCCTTTCTGCTCCACCAACAGACTCCAACCCCATTTCCCAAATGACACACCCCTGATCTACAGAGCCGGGCCTGTATGAGCGTTAGGCTTTGCACCTGAGCAGGGAAAATATGCAATAAACTAAGAAATAAAAGCCATGGACAGTTGGGTTATTTGTTCCTTTCACTTCCTGGAGGTTAACATGGACATTTAAGCATCAAGTCAATCTTAAACCTGTTGAAACTCCCATTTTCCCATCGGTGTGAAAGAGAAAGTTTACAAGTTTTTTTTGCATTTTGGAAAACTCTGTTTTAGAATTTGTCATAGATCAATTCATGTTATGTAAATTGCCAAATAAATGAAGTTGCTTCCTCCACAGTTCCTATTTGGCTGCCATCTCTGTTCGGCACCATTACTTTTTAGAACGATGATATCAATTATGTCTTGACTGTTCTGTAAAAATAAACATTTCCTAAGTTTTTCACGACACACCTAAGTGGACCTGAAGATAGGACATTATTTTTCATTTTACATCTTTTTGTTCTGTTACAAGTAAAAGCTTTAAACAGAAATATTTTACAGGCCCAACTTGAAACAATCAGAATCAGAATCTGGTTTATTGCCAAATAGGTTTGCACGTACAAGGAATTTTCTTTGCTGTATTGGTAGATAGACAGGAAACTTTAACGGAATAGAAAAAACTACAAAACATAAAATATATATATATATATATATATATATATATATATATATATATATAATTCTGCAGGTGTATTTGTGGCAGAGGTTTTGGCCCTGATGTCAGTGGGGAGTGATTCTAAGAGTTTTGGTCCATTGGGCAAGGGGTTACAGGCGTACAGGTCCTGGAGGGTAGAATGCAGCCAATCACCTTCTCCGCAGAGCGAATGATACGCAGCAGCCTGCCATTGTCCTTGGTTTTGGCAGCCGCGTACCAGATGGTGATACAATACTGGTCGTTTGGGAAAAAAAAAAGTTGAGCTGACCTCCAAAAATATCAAGAGACGCTCTCACAGGCTTTACATTTACATAAACACACACTCTCCCTTATTCAATATCTCCCTCTCTCTTTGTCTTTTTTCAGTGTCTCGAGATCGCTCATCCACCCACAATGCCACACAGTTTTATCCCGTCCATGGTGGTCGGTCCTTCGCTGATTTTCAGAGGTCAGGGGCGTGATGTCCATCCACAACTCCTGGTTTCACAAAGGCAGACGCAAGAATTGCGTTTGGACAATCAGCTCCGGACCTCCATCTCTCTCTCAGTTTGTCGGTATGTTCACACACTCACGCACACATGGATGCTCAGGCGGCTGGCCTAGTTGGATGGCTGGTGATTTAAGGGGTTCCTGAAGTAAATTCAGCTTTAATTCAATAATGTCAGAGAGCGACTGGGTGCCATTCCATCCAAATATCACTTCCTCCATCTGCTGAAGTTGGGTTTGAAAATAGAGTTTGACCTCCAGCTTGCTTCGGGTCAGCGCCTATGGATGGATACGAAGGAAACGATGGTCATACTAGAACAGAGGAATGAGCGGGAAGGCAAAGAGAAAGAAAGAAGAGAAAAGAGAGTGGGAGAAAGCTCTAACTCATGCCTGTCCTCTGTGTGGGTGACACCATGATGAACGAAGGGGTCACCACCCAGGGGCAGGCTCGCCCCAAAAGGAGCCGGCGGTGTGACCCTGTACAAAAGAAGGAGTGGGTCCCCCAACGGTCACACGGATCAAAGAAGACAAAAGCCTGAGATGATAACTCAGCGCAGCAGTAGAGCGCATCATTATCAGACACATGAGCTGCAGCAGTAGTAAATTTAACAGAGTTGGAAGATGGAGGGGGGGGGGGGACCTGCAAACGAAAAAGTAAAGCTCTGACTCGCCCTAATCTGATTTGCCGTACGCAACATTTTCTCTTTATCTGATTCGCTCCGTGAGCCGTTTTCTCTTTCTGTGGGAGCCCGTCTTTATCCAAATGATGTGGTCTTTGGTGAGGCCTGGCCTATTCATGGGAACCCCATGTGCTGTGTGCCCACCATTGAGGTGCAGAGCAGCATGGCCACAAAGGATGGCAGCGTTTCAGAGAGTCCTTTCCTACAGTTAAAGTCTCTGTTCAGAAAAAAAAAGTTTACATTAAATCACAGAGCCAGAAAAAACACCACAGAGATACAAAAAAAAAGAAAGAAAGAAAGCCTTAAAATGTTATCTGAATGCTGTAATACAAATATGTGTTTATAATCTAATAGTCAGTAAACTGGATAACATTTGACTTTTTTCTTCTTGACTCTAATCAATATGTCATGAATGCCAATATAAGACATGCTGGTTGAGTGCCCAGTAATAGAAAACTTTGCTAGCTGTTTAATATCTGTATTAAAAACATGGGTATTCTACATTAAATCTATGTCAAACCAAAAAATTGTATGCTCCATTTTCTTGAAAAAAACAAACTCTGGGCTGTTCTTGAAAGAGGCCTGGAGGCCAAAACTCATCTGGTGTACACTTGTCTTTAGGTACTGCTACCACACAGGCTACTGGACCCCATTTCAAAAAGACTTTCACTGTTGAAAAGTGAAAAAAGGGTGTAATCGCTAAAATGACCTCAGTTAATATCAACTCAAAGCATAAACAATTAAGAACAAGACAAGAAGACAAAAGCGCAGTAGTGCCCAGTATTTGGACCCTTTGGGGCCTAAAATCTGGATCAAGAATTACTGCAAAAAGCACGTGATAAAGTCCCTTTCAGCCACAGAGGATTCATCCTTACATGTGCGACAGACATCCTCGCCTTCTCAATCTTCCTCCTTCAGTTCTGGGTCGAGTTTTAGTTGTATCGCTGTCGACGTCTGACCGCACTTGTCCTACTTCTCCATCTTTCACTCTGCCCGCCTCAGCCCCTTCTGATCCTTCGTCCTTCTCCCTCTCCTTCTTCAACCCTTTCTGTCCGGCCCTCCCTCCTCCTTTACATTTCCTTCGCCCTCTCTCTCTCTCTCTCTCTCAATGTCCCCGCCCCCTCTCTCTCTCTTTCTCTCATTCCCTGTCTCTCGCTCTCTTCCTCTCCTCATTTCATGCAGCGCTGGGGTTACCTAAGAGACTGGGCCTCAATGGAGAAAATCTCCTTTGGTACAATGAACTGGGCGAGAGGCAGAGGGGAGGGTGGGGGGAGAACAGGGTAGTTTGAGGGGGTGTTGGAGGGAGGGGTGAGGGAGGGAGGGAGTGAAACTAGAGGGAAAGATAGTGGGATGCAGATGCATGCAGGGATGGAAGGGGGATATGAAATCCCAAAAATTGAATAAGTGGCTTCGCTTGTGTGATTCGGCCTCAATGGTCAGTCTTTTGGCGGTTGCCTGTGGTGCCCCCACCTGCTCCCCAGTCAGCCCAGTTGGTTCAACTCAAAACACACACACACACACACACACACACACACACTCAGTAAAATGTCCCCAAGATGATAAAGTGTTCTTTTCCTTAACGATAACGAAAGTTTTAGTCCTTTTATGCACATTGCCAAAGACTATTTGCCATAAGACCTAATAAGCATGAGCTGGGAGACCTCCGTTGTGTCAGTGGTCGCCATTTTGTTTGTTTACTTGTTTGTTTGCTCTCTGCAGGGAGTGCAAGATGAGACCCAGAGGATCAGAGCCCTCTTTACAAAGACAAGTGTGTTTTCGACAGTGTAAACCCTCTCCTCTTCCTCCGCACGGCGCCGACCCCATTCAGCACAAGTAATTACACTATCCCCCTTTAATCCATTCACAGTGTCTATCCGAGAGGTGTTCCCCAAAAGAAGGAGACAAAGCACACGCAACCGTCTTTAGAGGTTAGTTACTGATTAGCAACAAAACTGTTGCAGTTCAT
Organism: Perca flavescens; assembly: GCF_004354835.1. Taxonomy (NCBI): domain Eukaryota; kingdom Metazoa; phylum Chordata; class Actinopteri; order Perciformes; family Percidae; genus Perca; species Perca flavescens. The sequence goes on along the minus strand of NC_041344.1, from coordinate 7,730,421 downwards.
TTTCCTGCTGCACCTTATTGAGCTATTCAGTTCGCCGTTTGTCTCCGAGTTTGCAAACAGATCCCCCGCTGCTCAGCTCTGTGTCTTTACAACTCTTCCCCCCCCCCCCCAGCCCCTCTTCTCATCAGAGGATGTGGGAAAACAATAGGGCTAATAAAAGAAGCAGAGCGATAATTACAGCACGGTGATGAAGTTAGTGCTAATATACGCCCGAACCATAAATACCAGCAGTGTGAAATGGGATATGTCGTTGACTTTGGGGTGTGTTTTAATTCTTTTCTGTGCCAACAACGGCAAATTATTCTTATTCCCATGTATGTGTCGTGTACATGCCAGGGTGAATCTGGGATCTCTGTGTTAATGACTCTATCAGACCCTGATATCCAGAGGCCCCTGCTGAGGGAAGGCATCCAAGGGGATTGGGGTTTAGAATATGGCGCAGGAGGTGTCAAAGTTGGGTTGCGGGTGCTGTGTGTGTGTGTATGTGTGTGTGTGTCCAAGTATGTGTATGTGTGTGAGACAGGGTAAGGAAGGAAGGGGGTGTGGGGGCGGGGGGCGGCTTCGGCAGATTGTCCATGGTACTCACCACTCCGGGCGGGGCTGAATGAAGTTATTTCCAGGCCCCTGTCCATCTGTTACCGTGGCAGCAGCAGTGACCAAGGTGTTGCCATGGTGAGGTGGACACAAAAAGGCGTGGCGTGGGAACAGGTCCAGGGGTCAGGAGTGAGGGTCAGGGGGTCAAGGGTCACAGCCAGCTGGACAGCACACAAGAGGAGGCCAGGGTGAGAAAAGAAGGAGGGAAGGTTTGGTTTTCTTTCTCTTTTTCGCCCCTTTCTTCTCTGGGTTTTTTTGCTCGGGAAGGAGATGGCCGAAGAGTGGACACCACTGGACATTAACATTGAACTGGGGCGGTGAGATGAAAGGGCAGTGGGGGTTGTGGAGGGTGAAGGGGAGTGAGAAGGGCCATGGGGTTCACAGAGTGGGGCCCCCACATCATCCAGGCTTTGGGAGGCTCGCCTGCATTAGGCCTTATACCTACTGGTGTTTAATCGCACATAGCATTTGACAGGCAATTGACTTTGTTCAATGTACACGCAAATGCGGCTATTGAGAGGATGTGGACGGCTGCGTGCGCTTGTGTGTCTGTCTGTGTGGCCGCGGCCTGCACTTTAGCCAGATAAGTGATACCCAGAGAAAACAAAAGGCCATTCCACGATTTCATTCCGGTCATTTTAAGCTCCAAACTGCTCCCAGACAATAAGACAATGCAGACAAACTGAAGGCGGGTAATGAATCAATTTTTCGACTACACATGGGAAAACTCATTTTCTAAATCGAATTTATTTACACCTTATATCTTTTGCCTAGAACTTCTCTGTCATTATTTTCGTTCCATCTGCTTTCTCAACACTTTGTCATCTTTTGCCATCGCTGTGTACACCGACATTGATGTTTCCCGATGCATTGATTTCACAGACTTCAGCAACATCAGCAATTTTAAAAGTTTCAAAAACTGATCAAAGTCAAAATGATCACATTAAGGTGCTTCTTTCCACTGACCTGCTGACTACACACAGCTAAGCCATACTGTAAAAGTCCTGTTTCATCGGCAGAACTTAAAAAGTAAAACTTTGTTCTACTGAGCTAAATGTGAACCCTCATCACGGACCAACTCACATGGGCGGAACAACACCACGGCAGTGGTAAAGAAGGCACAACAGCGCCTGCATTTCCCCAGACTTCTTTAAAAAAGTGACTTGTCTGAGAAGCTGTTGGTGCTCTTCTACCGTTCCTCCGTAGCGAGCATCCTGGTGTACTGTGTGACTGTGTGGTACGCTGGATTCTCTGCAGCAGACAAAAAACAAATACAGAGAGTGATCAACCCAACACAGATCGTTGGTTGTCCTCTTCCCTCGCTAGAGGAAATTGCCAACTCAAGACTGTTCTCAAAAGCCACCAAAGGTACACATGACTGTTCTCACCCTGGTCACCCACTGTTTGAACTCTTGCCCTCAGGGAGACGTTACAGATGTCTAAAAACAAGGACTAGTAGATTTAGGAATAGCTTCTTTCCCAAAGCAATAACAGTCTTAAATGAAGCTAAACTTTTTTAATGATGCAGTTTGCACTGTTACTCAGAACTTTATCCACATTAGAATATTTATAATCCACTTAGTGTGAGAGTGGTCAAGTTGTGTTTTCATGTTATGGTTAGGATGTGCTTGCAGGAAAGATGAGAGAGTTTTTGCTATGAATGATGGGTGAGATGTATTCGGTACTTATGTGTTACAATGATGATGCACCTTACTAGAGTGGCTCTACAATTTCATGTACTTAAATGCAATGACAATAAAGGCATTCAAGATTCAAGATGAGGAAACATACAAAGTTACAGCTGTGTAACGACACAGCTTTTTGGTTCGACAGTTGCTGCCATTCTTTCAACTTGTATAGTTTATTTGTGTGTCTGTATTGACACAATCTGTTTAGTTTTTCACATTTAATGATGAATGGATTATTTGCCAAAGAAATCTAAATCAAGTCAAATTACTGTTGGATTTGACCCCTATTTGAAATGTTGCATGTCCAGAAAGTTGAATTTACTGTAACATGCTGTGCACATATTGCAGGGCACTTTGGGTGAGAATACATATTAAAATGTTAATTACAAAAGAAATGAAATAAATGGAGAGAATTGGATAGTATTTTGTCACTCAATCTATAGGTGTTCATAGATTGACTAAGCAGGATTTAGTTGTGCTGTCATATTCACATCTTATGATAATTTTAACTTTCCAGTTTCCCCAATTCATTAACACCAAGTTGAAATGGCCTTTTTCTTTCCACAATATCACAAGTTTGGCTCTGCTGATAGAGCTGATAATCTTCTTGTGGTCACTGACAGATAATCTATGATTGGCTGAGGTGTAAAGATTCACACAATTCGGGATTCATAGTCCCATTTTCAATATATTTGGTTTACCATTCATCTTTATAAAGCTATAATATTTTATACTACTAAAAAAGGCCTATTAAGTGGTTTAATTTACAAAGTGTGAAAAATCTCATAGAAATCATCTGCTTAAAGTGAGCATTTTTAGTTTTGGAAGATACTTATTGTACTTATTTTATGTCCCATTCCTGCAAGACATTCCAACATACATAAAGAAAATTATTAAATAAAAAAAACCTTTGTCATTGCACCATCAAATACTCTCCAAATTGAAAGATTTGAGGTGAAGCTTCATCATAGATGAACTACGGCAGCAGGAAGATTGAAATGTCCACCTGCCCCGTAGCAAACCGAAAAAGACGGCAAAACCTTGAGCCGCATCAGTGGATAACACATTATGACAACATGGATAAGAAGTCGCTTACAATGCAATTACACACACAAGAACACACACACACATACGCACAGAGTAAATACATAGGGCCCCCTTAGACTTTAATAGTTGCTGGGATCCATACTCCTCCACAGCCCACAGTAATAGGATTAGGAGCAGCCTCGCGAGGACATGGCAGGCCAAGTCCAACGCTCCGTTTGACACCTTTTGTCCACGAACCCTGAGACGAAGATCACAGCAATGGGATGAGGGACAAAGGCTTTTGAACATTGCGTTGTAGCTACAAATATACCCTGTTGGGAGACCGCTGAGCCCTAAGTTCCACAGCAGATAAATTAAACCGACAGCAATTTTGACAACTCAATCAATTTTTAGGATGATCAAGTGTTAGAAGAACCGGCTTTTCTCCTTGTAAATTCATTAAAATGTTGTCTTGTAACTTTACCAGTGGAGGCAAAATCCTTTTATTCAAAAGATTTTATTAAAAAAAAGATCTTGAGTCTAATTGAACTTTTGTATGGGACAAGTTAGGCCTCAAGCAACTTTTCGCAATTCAAAAGTTATACCAATTATATTGATATGAATGTATTTTTTATCCAATAGCACAGTAGTATTTTCTTAACTTTTGGTACCTTATAACTTGTCTTAAGTTTGCAAGAAATTGCAAGTTTTTACTCTGATTTAATTATGAGACAACAATGTTTTTTTTAATCCTTGTTATTGTAGGACATACAGTCATTTTGACAGGTATAGTCTGTTGTTTGGATTGTCTACTTGTAAAGTTTTAGTTTATGTAGGTGGCCCTCTTTTCTTTGTCTGTCTGTGGCCTTACTAACTGCACAGTTCTTCTTACTGTTTATTCCAAACAAACCAGAAAGAAGAAAGTCAAACCACATATCAGATGACAAATACAATGCATTTATTAACTGTCTGTAAGTTGTAGCAAAAGTGTCAACTATTTCTTCTAGTATCGATAGGTAGGAATCAAACCATTTTTCAGTCATATAAAGTTACTTTTGAATTTAAATTGGCACCATTTTGGAATAAAGCCATCCATTCCTCTTGGCAAAGATATACAAAGGCATCCATCAGCTTTATAAATGTCATTGCTTTATTTCGCCACAATTGCATTTTATGACTCTTAAACTGATATTCAACTGGTTGCGTTGCACTGAGAGTAGGCAGCAGCTCGTCCTCGGTTCGAGCGATTATTGGCATTCCCAACGATCTCCTCACATCCCGTGCCATGGCGAGGTGACACAGAGATTCTCTGTCCTCTCCCCTCCCAGTGCACCCTGGGAGAGCGACCAAAAGCAGTTTTACGACCAAGAGCTGCTGACGCTCACTTCCTGCCCAGAATCACAGAGACGAGGTTCAAAGTGACCAGCGGCACACATACAACACACGTGCAATAAGGAACACACATAAACACGGCACACTTCTTTAAGGATTTAGTTATGGACAGGTTCACACCATCACATTCATGATCAACCTGAACTGCTGAATATATTTGTATTTTCTAAAACCCTGCTCTTGCATAATTCTGAGAATGGTTGTTGGAGAAATTTCACTGAAGTACAGTCAACAGGTGGATATAACGTTCCATGCCTGTACTCTGGGGGCTGTCAAAAGGTATTCTGGGAAACGTAGAAGATGTAGACAAGAGGGAAAGTGTACCGTGGCCCTTAGACCTCAACACACTGCAAATTAGGGAAACACATGCAAATAGACCAAGGGTGTCAAACTCAAATTCACCAAGGGCCACACGTCAAAATAAGAATCACATCAAGGGCCAGACATGTTTAATTTATTCACATGCTTTTATTATATCGAAAAAGGCAAGGAACTTTTACTGGATTATTGCGTGTCTCATATAGCCTTTTCTTACAGTTTGCCCTAACGCCCCAAAAAAGTAACTTAAACACCAAAGAAAAAAGCAACAAAAAATGTCGAAAAAAGCGACAAAAACATTGGGAAAAAAAGCACCAAAAGCGTCAGGCCAAAATTTATTGTGAACCTAGCGGGCCGGATCAAAATCTGCAAGGGGCCGGATTTGGCCCGCGGGCCTTGAGTTTGACACATGTGAAATAGACACAAGACAAGCAAATTAAGGAAACCTTAATTTGGAGAGAAAAAAAACACAATGGAGACTTTTTTCAAGGACACTAAAAAGGTGATGGAAACTGGCTGGGACGTGCAGCTCTTATTGTTGCCATTTGTGGGTTGTGAAGTTATTGAAGTTGAATATTCATCACTAGTGTTGAAAAGGTTTTTTGGGCTTATTTTAACATTGTGATTTAGATATTATTGCAGATATCTGCTGTTTCCTTTTAATTAGATTATCTGAATCATGCAATCACAATGATAGATAGTCAACTTCAATAACATAAACCACAAACCACGGCAACAAGTGTGTCCCAGCAGTGTGCATGTCCCATGGAAAGAGTTTCTGTTTTGAGCTTCTTGCAGCACCATTTCTAAATGTTCCGTCGGGTTTTTATTTGTCGTCAAGTTGGTGAAGATGTTTCGTCATTTGAGTGTGTTTTCTTTATTTGCAGTGCAGTTGGGCACTCTGGGCCGCCATAAAAGTAAATTGAACAAGAGAGTTAATTACAGCATCTTATCACAGACTAACTACCTACAGTAAAGCAAGTGCTTTTTCCTTTAAAAAGGAAGTCAACAACATTTATAGAATTCCACTTGTTTGCTCTAAAACCCAGAGACACATTAGAAGATCTCTGTCTCATGTAGTGTGGCCCCCATAGGCCACAGGCCGCCAGTTCCACCTGGCTACATGTAGCACAAAGCCTTAAATAAGAGGAAACTTATTTAATAGTCAGTTAACAGTATGCAAACCCCACGAGGACAGTATCTAAGATGCTGCATGCTTGTTGCAAAAAAACACAAAACAAACTCCATTATTTCTCTTAAAACCACACAATGTCTTGTTTTTACAGCTGTTTCTGCATAATGCTGTGTAACTTAGTCCGAGACACAATTTATAGCAAATGGTTATGTAGTACGAATACAATTACAGACCAAACCATACATGAACATTAAATCTTAGCCTACATAAAAATGGAGGAAGCTGCAGCAGAAAACAGTATCATGAGCCCTTCAGCAGAATAAAATATGGTCACATTACATTGATCCATCCTTTATGCAGGAATGATTTGAGATAATTACAGTATACTTTTAAACTATAACTGATGTTGGTTGAGCACTGATATAAAGCATCACATCATGCAGTCAACATTACAACTTGATAAAAGAAGTACTTTGGTTTAAAATGATAGAAAAACTTTTGATGATTCAAATATGTGCTTCATCAAACCATTATCATATGATAAGAGTCTTCTAATTCTACAAGGAAATGGGCAGAAATGGCACTATTTTAAAATGTTTTAATTTAATACAGAATGCAGTTTTCTTAAATTGTTAATATTAAACATGCTGCATTACCAAAACCAAAATCGTACAATTAGTAGTCCTAACAGCAAGTTCTGGTAGATTTCATAGCATAGGCATTCCATCTTTGCGTTGTGTGTGGTAAGGCTTAGCACATGTTGCTTTAAACTTCTTGACATGTTCACTCTCTCTTCCCAGCACTGAAAGAGAGCCTGATGAATCAATAAGAGCGATAAATAAAAGAGGGAAATCGTCTGAGTGGCAGAGATGTCTGAACAAGAGCCAGCGGTAAGAATTGATTACAATGGAAAATCTCCAGAGAGTGTGTTTGTGTCTGTGTGTGTGAGAAAGTATTTTTTTTTTTTTTTTTTTAAAAGAGCGGTGCATGTGATTATTGGACAAGGGCCGGACAGGGGCCGGGCAGGGTGGCCTGCAGACCGACCCAGAGAAAGGGACATTTACCTTGAACTCCAATCGGCCCGTCTCTGGGGCGGGGTCAGGTATTGTAGCCGGGCCTGACAGGGTCAGGAGGGGACAAGAGGGAGAGACAGGGGGAGGCTGGTAGGGACAAGGGACAGGGGCTGCCCCTGGGGTCGTGGGGCGCTAGAATGTGGGGGCAGCGGGGGGGGATGGAGAGTAGGTATTGGCAGATTTTCATAGGGTGCAGATGCTCAATATGCAGATGTCTAATCGAATTGTGCGACGATGAATTGGTTCCCCCCCTGATTTGCATCAAGACAATCCCTGGCAGTGGCTCAGGGGTCAGCCGAGTTCCCCCGGACAAAATGAGCAGCCGGCTGCAGACGCCTCGGAGAACGTGTGAACTTGAAGTAGACTTTACTCAATGACAAGGATATTGATTGATTCAAATTTCTGTCTGTCTGTCTGGGAGTGCATGTGACATCTGTCATTCCAGTGAAGATGTTGCTTTTCAAAGTATGAAATGGATAAAACATTTATTGTTTTTTAGTATTTGGCCAGCACTTTACTTTAGAGCTAGACCTATAGTATAACCGTTTAGCTAATAAAAAAACCTAAACAGGACACTCAGATGCCGCCATCCTACTGTCTTGACAGACATCACCAAAAGTTGAATAGTTCTAATGAGCCAACAAAACACTCCCTTAAAACCAGGACAGGGCCAAGCGTGTTTGGCAATGTTCATGTTCTGTCTCAGAGGCTAGGTCTCCATTTTTTGTATATGGTTTCTGTGTTAAGAATAAATATTTTAAATAATGCCTCAAAACCAGAATGAATTTCGAACTTTTCCTCTACTTGAAACAGTTGCTCAGAGGCAGCAGGACCCTGAAGCAGACAGAGGTTACAAAAACAAAGAGCAGAGAGCAGCCAGCTCAAATGAAGAGGCTGAGAACTTCAGTCTCTTCTCTGAAAAAAAGATACAGCCTCTCCATGATGAAACTAATGATCTTAACGCCATAAAGATGACAAGCAGAGTGCAACTGTACACAATTAAGATGACATTTTGAAACACCAATAAAAAAGGAATGAAAAAAGGGCTGAATTAGTTGTCTGATATTATTAAGAATTGGAATAATAACGCATACATCCACCAGCATTGACACAACACGGCCACGGGTGAGTGTGAGGAGTAGGACCCAATGCAGACAACTGGACAGCCCGGAAACAGTTTAGGGATTGATTGTAAAGGTGTACATACATCAGGATACTGGCCAGTCCAAACAGAGGTAGTATAGAGTCCAGAGGTAGCAGGAATGGACAGGGAGGGGTGCAGGCAGGCAACAGGCTCCAGGTAACAGAGGTTCGAAAGCAATAGCAAGAAACAACAAAGCATCTACGGTGAGGAGTGAGAGGAAAAGAGCCTCTCTCATCTCATCTCATCTCATCTCTGCAGGGCTGAAGAGGACAGTGGGAACAGGTGAGCAGACGGGTGAAGTTCAGGTGACTGGAGGGAAAGGGGTTATTGCAGGGCAGAAGGGAGTGGCTGGAGGTGGGAGTAAGGGGACTGGGACAGGAGTAAAAGTCAGAGGGCATCTGGTGGACAGGTAGACAACCGTGAAGAACGGGTTTGAGGAAGTGGGAATGTTGCTGGAGGGAGGGACAGACAGGTAGAATGGGACAGACACCATTGGGAGCGTGATGTCTGTCAACTCCTGCTGGAGTAATGTTTGCAAAATAAGATCTGTACAAGATGAGTAGAAGATAACATGAACACACCACATGCTTTGTCTCCTTTGTGGTGCAGGGAATGTCTTCCCCCAAAGATCCATTTCAAAAAGAAAGAAGATTCCCTTTCTCTTTCCACCTCTCAGAGTTTCGGTCCCAGGGACCTTTCTCAAGACACGTTAAGAAAGGTCCCTGGGACTAACCTCCATCGACCGACCAAATAAACCAAATGCAGAGGTAAAAAGTCATTTTTTTTTATTTATTAAATTTTGTAATAATTTATTTATAATAATCTTTTTTTTAAATCCCATTTAATAATTTATACTCTCTACATTATACAATGTACACTCTGTCTGTTAGAACACACTACACACAGGCCTAAAATACACACACATGCTCAGGTTCTATAAAGAGCTGAAGTCCCGCCCCTTCCGTTTGGTTCGGGAAAAAAATGGTGGTCAATGGCGAAAGACAAACTTTTATTTTCTGGTCCCGATTGACTTGTGCCTTGGATTACACATATGATGTTTTTCAAAATAAAAAAATATTTTACATGTCAAGAATGTCACAATTTGTCGCAAGATAGTTCATTAAAATGCTATGGGAAAATACGTAATTAGACGGACTACAAGTCCAAGTCCCTTACCAGACGTCACCACATTTTCCTTGCTGGCGAGTACGGAACCGACCAAAACTCCCTTTGAGTAGCTGCGGCTCTCGACATGACCCAATTTATAATATTTTTCACCTCTTTTGATACTTCTGCCTTCGTTTTGGAAGAAGACGGTAAAGCTCGACAAGGAGACAGACATATTTCTCTGGTGACGTATATTGTTTGAGACGAGAGATGTAGTTCAGGAAGCGATCTCACACAAAACCTGTTGTTCAACTTCTTTATGTCATATCGTTTATCTCTTGACATGTAAAATTATCTTTTTTAAATCTTTTAAAATTGGCACAATTTGAACTGGACCAAAACATTTTTTATTATCTCTCTATTGACTCCTGTTCATATCTTTTTGAAAGATAGGTCCCATGGAAGGGAAGTAAAAGGGCGTGACTTTGGCTCTCTATACAAGCCCTGATGGAAAGATGTCGGAGTGAGGGGGGGCTGCGAGTGCTGGACTGTCGACCTGAGCAGTTGGGGAGTTTCAGTGCCTTGCTCAAGAGCCCCTTGGCAGGAGGTGAACTTTCATCTCTCCAGCTACCAGTCCACACTCTGTCCGGGGACTTGAACCAGCAACCCTCTGGTTCCCAACCCAAATCCCTATGGGCTGAGCTACCGCCACCCTCAAACAAACTTTGTCGGCAGGATTTGAACTGTGCGGGGAGACCCCAGTGGCTTTCTAGATCTGTAATCATTAAAGTGTATCTTAAATTGTACTAAATCCTAATATAAACTAACCTGACTCCGCGCGATGGATTGCTTCGCATTTGCTCTGGTTAAATACTGGTTAGCTGATTGGATAAACCATCTGTCTATCACCACCTATGTTGGTGATAGACGGGCCAAATCAACCCATCAGATCAACGAAGCGTATGAAAATACAACCACAAGCCAGCCTACCCTTGCTGCTGCAGGCAAAGCATAGCTCGTTAGCTCAGCAAGCAAGCAACAAGTCGGTAAAGGATATTTGCCGTTTGTGTAACGAGAATTTACGAAGAAAAGGCAACATTTCAGGTTCCCGGTCCATATTCCAAAAGAAGGATCCAAAAGAAAAAAGCATTAGCGAGTAACAGACTTAGGGCTACCGCTGTCTGAAAATACTGGTTAGCTGATTGGATAAACCATCTGTCTATCACCACCTAAACCTGCCTAAAAACCAACGCTGATTGGCCGGTCGTTTGGCGAACGGCTCCAAATTTTCTCTATCTCAAGATGCCAGACTGATCTGCGAGTGGAAAACTGGAGCTCGCGAGATCAGGACGGTCTCACGAGGCTACATATCAACACCACAATAGGAAAATATTTAGTCCAAAGTTTTACAGAGTACCATAGTTTAATTTTACTTTTTAAATGGACTTTCACAGAGTACAGACTTTTTTTGTAAGAAAAACATTGTGTTCTAATATTTGAAAAATGAACATAAGGAAACCCATAGAAATGCTGGAGCTGGTGCTAATGTTGTAGCAGCTTGTTTCTCTGTGCTGACTTCTCTAACAGCTGACTCAGGTCAGAGTTCTGTTGCTCTCTAGTGGTAACAGAAGGAAAGACACTCTGAGCCTCAACACTCACTCCTAACTAAACCAACTCTAATGGAAGATCTGGATTGCAGTGTTCTTTCATCCTCACACATTTAACTAAACAATTTAAGTTTTAATCTTTTTATTGTTATGTTTCAGGTCTGATAAACTTACGCAAATACGTTTATCAGAAAGAAAAACATGATAATTCCCATAATTCCCATTTGAACCTATACACAAGCATTTTAGAATTGGTTTAATGAATCAAATAATTTAATAAAGAATTAATGTTGTAATAAATGTGTTCTGGTTTCTTTCTTTCTGACTCTAGTTGGTAGCTGCTGTAGTGATCCCTCTCCAAAGGTCTGCAGAAACAGCTGGACAGCAGCATCAGTTCTCTCCAGATGTTGTTACCTCAGCAACGCTTATCAGATCATCACTGTATCCAGAAACATTTAAATATGATTTATGAATTTACACCTGACCATTTTAAGGTATCCTGTGACTTTCTGATGTGTCCTATCACTTAATATCTTAATATTCGGTTAAACACGTTTTGTTAATGCATATTTATGATGCATTATTTTATTCATGAGGTTTCAAGTATTGATGTGACAGGAACTTTATTAGAGTTCTGTATCCTCTTTTAATCTTAGCTGTAAAGAGACCATAAGAAATACAAAGGAACTTGGATTTAGTGTTCATTTTATTCAATATTTGCTTTCATATTGTATGCAGTATGATCAAAATTATGATAAAAACCTTAGTTCCAGCTGTTTCCTGTAACTAGTTTTGGACTCCAGAAGAAGCAGTGAAGAAAGCCTGATGGAGTGTTTCACTGTCAGACACACAGGTTTTCAGGTCATGGATTTACATTTTGGTTACACTTTACAATAAGGTTCACAGAAATGTAGGTAGTTACTGAGGAACGAATGAGCAACAAATGGTTAATAAGTAGTTACTCATTCAGTAATGTAGTCAATGCTTAACTAATCATTCATTAATGATTAACCACTCAGTAACAATGGTAGTGAATGATTAATTAAGCATTAACTACCATTACTGAATGAGTAACTACTCATTAACTAACCATTGGTTCCTCATTCATTTAACAGTAACTACCAGTCTGATACCAGTAACTAACCATTAGTGTTTGAATCACAGTCAATCAGTAACTACTCATTAACTAACCATTCATTTCTCATTTGTTCCTCTGTAACTACCTACATTTTTGTGTACCTTATTGTAAAGTGTTACCCGCTGTAAGGACTGAGCTGGTTTAGCGGTTTAGTTTTCAGTTTTTTCTTCGAGGAGGGAGGAGGAGGGAGGAGGGAGGAGGGAGAAGGGAGGAGGAGGGAGGAGGGAGGGGAGGAGGAGGGAGCGTCTCTGTTCTGATGAGTGTTGGGTGCATGCCTTAAACCGGCCCACTTTACATCATGACTGACATGATATTTTAAAATAACGTAATTAAAACTTAAGTATGCAGGTCTGCAATAACACACTGTTCTCTATAGCCTTGTAATTCAGTGTAATTTTGTAAAATATCATTCAGTACAAACACAGTAAGTGTTGCTTTACAATGTAGATTTATTAGAAAAGTTACCAACAGTATAGGTTACAACAACACAATGTAATGTTCAACAATATCAGAATCTGTTTTTTGTGCAAATTAGTGTTCACATATATCCAAACCTTGAAATGAAATAAAATATGTAAAGAAAATCATATAAAATCAAAAGAAATAAAAGAAGAAATGCAATGTATTGCACTTTCTAATGACACCTCATTTCTTTTTTTATAATGTTTGATATTTCTTTCATCCTATTCCCTTTCAATTGTGGTCTTTGTATATTTACTATCCTAATTTTAATGATAAAAACCATAATGGGTCACAAGTAACATTTGGGCATATGAAGTTGTTATATTGTAACTAATGTGATCATGTTTGGTTGTTCACACACTGTGGTACAACAGCTTCCCTCTGCCTTTCATACTGACAGCAGCTATCCCTTACACACTACTGCCTGGCTCTGCTTCTCACACTAAATCTAATGGTAGAAATTCTCACAATTCTCAGCACAAATCTCCCCTTTTTACAAAGCTTTCTAATCAAGTCAGTTTCAGTAATGTAGTGCTGAATCATCTGACATTATTATCTATGGGCATTTTTTTCATATAGAGCAGGTCTACACCATACTCTTTATTAATATTAATTCTACCTGCCCACCCTATAGTTATGGGCTCATGGCTGTTGCTTGGTACTACTGGCTCTTTCACTGTTAGCAGCAAACTGATAGTGGCTGCTGCTGAGGAGCTACAGGAAAAAGTTTGATTCATAAACATGAACGTTGTTTGCAGGAAACATTGTATAATATTTTGCACGACGACTAGCATCCGCACTGTTCCTAACTAACTTAGTTTACCCGTCTCATCTTCTTCATTTGGTGTTTTACTCTGCTGGTTTTAATGTAAAAGTTGCTCAGTTTAGATCATATGGCCTAAACTTTTGTCCCTTTTTTAATTCTTGTCTTTTCAGCGCTGCCTTACACTGTCTTTTATCCATTTTTATAGCTTATTTTTGCTCACATATCACAAGCACCACTGACTGAAGTGTATAAATCGTTTTTTAAGTAAGGTGCTGCTGTCGGAGGAGTTGAAACATAAATACGTCATCATTAGGCTGTGAGAAACATAAAATAAAAATAATAAATTAAAAGAGTGGACTGTGAGTGCAGCAAGTAACCTAGGGACAGCATCCACATGATGTATTTCAACTATGACTTCAACCCAGTGCCGTGACCATCAACGCTCATGACCAAAAAAACAGACCAGCTCACCAGGAATTATTGTCTGTGGTAAAATCCGAAAGAGACTCGCACCAATAACATGAAAGCTGATTGGCTGCAATTTAAAGTGCATGTTGGTCTCATTTGTAATCCTAATACAGTGAATTATACTTGGACTAGCGAAAAAAAGAACTACAACACCACAGACCAAAAAAACTAACTTTTCTAAAGAGCAGCAGGAGCATTTCAATGAGCATTAGAGTTATATGGATGTAGGAAAATTAAGAGACCTAGACAATAGCCTACTTCAGCAAAATTAAGACTTTTAAGGTCTTAATTTTGAAATTTAAGACTTTTTTAACTATTACATGTAACATTTAAAATATCAAGCACATAAATTATAACTACTTCACTGTTGTTGCAGGAAGCCTCTTTCAGTCAGTGCAGTTAGTCTCAGAGCTGCTGTCAGGACCCGTGAGATCAGAAACACACTGTTAGTGTGAAACTGTGTACACTCATCCTCTTCTAAACCTTTATAAACACTAAATGCAGGAAAGAGTCCTAAAAAACACCATATGCACAATAATGTGAAATATTTTTAATCTACATCATAAAGTGTGTCAGATCATTCGAAATGGACTCAGGACTCACAGGGTTTGAGTCATACAGCAATTACTGTTGGTTGCTTCAAATTGTTGGGAATTCAAACGTAACCTGGATTAAAGAATCAACTCAAAAACTAAAATCAAACTACTTAAAAAGTAAATTAAGTACATGTTCTTTGTATTTTTCTCTCTCACCTTTATTCCTTTTGTAAACGATGAATCCAGTGGCAGCGATGAGGACGAGAACAAGAACAAGAACAACCACTGCAGCAGTGATGGTGACAATCATGTGAAAATTCAGACCTGTACAGATAAATCAGGTTAGAACAGAAGTACATCCATCTATTGATGTGGTATTCATACATACATATCAGATTGGTTAACTCTTAGTTGTCTTGGTTAACTCTTAGTTGTCTTACTCTTAATGTAAGCAAAACAATGGGCATGTATTTCTCTATCAAGAGGAATGTTATACAACATCAGCCCAATATCTGTATTATGGGAGAGGTGATACATATTGTTGATCATTTCAAGTATCTGGGCATAATTATTGATTCTAACTTAAGTTTTAAAAAAACACATAAAAAAGATCTCCAATTGTGTCAGAGCTAGTTTAGCAAATTTTAGACATATAAGACACCTGTTACCAATAGCCGCAGCTAAACTGTTTTTGCATTCAATGATCTTCTCACATTTATCTTACTGTTCTAATAGCTGGTCCCAGGCCGGTGGGACTATGCTAAAACCTTTGTGTACCCTTTACAAACAAGCTCTGAAAGTTCTTGACAAAAAACCAAGAAACTACCACCACTGTACCATCATAAAAAAATACAACCTATTAACCTTTGACAGTTTTCTCTGTTTTGCAGACATGTGCCTGATGTATAAATTGACCCATGATCTTGCACCACCCCCACTCAAGCAATGTGTGTCATTTCGCAGAGATAATGTAAGGATCACTAGGGCTTCTGTAAGAGGTGACTCTTACACTCAATTTAGGAAGACTAAATTTGGTCAATCAGCTTTTTCATTTACTGTAGTAGAAAAGTGGAACTTAATTCCACTTCATATTAGAAATTGTGCAAGTCTCAGCAGTTTTAAAATGTCCTTAAAGACTTGGCTGAAGGCAAATCAACTATGTCATCATTGACCTTTTTATAACATGGAATGTATATTTGTATTTTGGTTTATGTATGAGTAATGCTTGTCACATGTTGTTGAGTTTTTATCTGTTTTTGATAGTATTGTCTGTATTGTCTATATTGTCTTTTTATCTCCCTTGCCCAGGGACCACAGATGTAAATTAGCTGTATAGCTAACTCTGGTACTGGGCTTGAACTGTGCATGGTCCCTGACAAATAAAAAAATAAAATAAATAAATAAATAAATAAATAAATAAATAAATAAACAAACATGTGGTGTGGGTTTGTCGCTGTAAACTATAAGGCTAACCCCATTAACACAGAACATTTAGGGAATGTTGGGGAACTTTAGTTTTTGGTTCTCTAAAGGTTGGTTCGAACTAACATTTAGGGAACGTTCCCTCAGGGTTATAACGTTCCCTAAACGTTAGGGGAACCAACCAACTGAAACGTTCTCCTGTGGTTGCACTGTTACCTCCACACAACGTTCCCGTTTGGTTGTTTTTGGTTGTTCTGAGTGCAGTTTTGAAGTGTTTATTTAAACCAGCTCCATTTACGTTTTTTAAGTAGCATATAAAAGGTTTGCAGTCACTTGATTTAGATTAGAAATTCTGCGTGCATATGGTGACGCAAAAGTGTGTAAAATGCAATACACCAAGTCTTCCTTACTTGTCTCCCTCTCCTCCTCTAAAGTTATTGCTCCAAACAATGCGCACACACACACACACACACACACACACACACACACACACACACACACACACGCGCAAAAACACATGGTACACACAAACGCAGACACACATACAGACACACATACAGACACACACACACACACACACACACACACACACACACACACACACACACGCACACGCACACGCACACGCACAGGCACAGTGCGTTTTTACCCTTTAGACGGGAACGCGACTGTGGAGCGTTTTTAAGATTTCCACTCTGGACCTTGTTTCACTTTTTGTGTGTTTTTAAACCCCAAAAATGCCGTCACCATCTAAACGAAAAGCACATCTGATAAAATAGTTTGTCATTTTCACACACCAGCGTATTTGTGTAAACAGGGCCTGAATGTTGTTAGGCTCACATGATTCTTGGGGAGTTTTTTGCCCCCAAAGTCGCCTTCCAGGCAGCGTGGCAATGGTTATGTTTAGGGTTAAGGTTAGGGATATAGCTAACTATTATTTAATTAGTTTATTATTATTATTTGTTTCTGAAGATGGATTACTAGCTAACTTTGAGGACAAAAATGCAATCCCTTTAATCACACTCTGATCTCATTCTCACCTCTGTTGGTCCTGATCTCTGCTTTGTCCAGTTTGGTGACGATGTCGTCCTCCACACCAGAGAGATGAAACACACAGTCGTACCTCCTCCAGTCTTCAGCTGGGACTGATGAAAGGTCCAGGTCAACACTCATCTGGAAGGATCCATCGTGGTTGGGGAGGATCTCTCCGAGGTCCACGTCCTCATGAAGCTCCTCTCCATCTTTCCTCCAGAACATCATGGCTCTGTCAGGGTAGAAACCTGCAGCGTGGCAGCTGACTGGAGAGGAGGGAGACTTCTGGAGGAGAGACACTGAGGGAAGATCTGCAGAGAGAGAGAGAGAGAGAGAGAGAGAGAGAGAGAGAGAGAGAGAGAGAGAGAGAGAGAGAGAGAGAGAGAAAAAATACAATAGGGAATTGTTAACAGAAGGTGTGAAAATTCTTCCAAGTAAAATCAAGAAGTAAATAAACATCAACCAACAAGACTAAGAGTTTAAAGCCATGCTAGCAGCTCTGAGGTTGTTCTGATGTACAGCGATGCTTTGAGCTAATTTTAGCAGCATGTTGATGTTTGGCAGGTTATAATCTCAGTTCTACATGTTAGCATTCTAATATTTCCTCATTAGTGCTAAACCTAAAGTACAGCTGAGGCTGAGAGAATGTCATTAGTTTTGCAGGTATTTGGTCATAAATCAAATGTCTGGATAAACAGAAGGATTTGACCTGATGATGGAGTTAGCTGAAAAGTCAGAGGTTCAAAGTTTTTACAATAGATTCTCTGGGGACCATGAATATATGTACAGTATTTTACAGCCATCCAGTCAGTCTGTAACAAGCTGAAGGACAAACGGACCAACTGACAGACCACCTGTCAATGCAGTTAAACTTACTCACCGTATGCTAACTGTGCACTGGCTATCATTGGCTATTGATAGAAAGTAATGTCAGAGCACTCTAACTTGTCAGTCTCTACTGATTGAGGAGGGCTAGATCAAATCTTACCACCACAGAAAACAGCCAAAAAGAAGGTGATGTCAGACTGATTGGAGTGATGATAAAATGGCAGTTCAGTCTGAGCAGACTGTATGAACATTGTGTTCATGAAACTACATCAGGAAATGTGATTCTACCTTTTCTCAGCAGAAAGATCTTGCTGTAGTTCACATACATCTTCAGCCATTCAGGATACCTCTCAGTGAGGAAAATCTCATTGTGTTTTATTCTAGATTTCTCAGCATCCCATCTTTGTTTGATGATGACAGCCTGGGGTTTCAGAGCGATCCATGTCGATGTCTTCAGGTCCAATGCTATGAAGTCTTCTCCATCATAACCATACTGATTAAAACCATTGACCTCTCCAGTCTCATCGTCCCACTCACAGCCACTCATCCTCTGGAGAATGTGGACACCTGAGAGACAGAGACTGTAATTAATACTAATATTTCACATTTAATACACTTTATTTATAGAGTGTTTTTGATAGTACTCAAAGACACTTTACATGAATTAAAGCAACACCCAAAAATTATTTAAAAAAAATAATACACACATTACACACACACACAAAAAAAAAAAAAAAAAAAAAAAAAGAGTTCTGCTGATTTGATGGCGTGATGTTTGAAGGAGAGGTTGCTATG
Organism: Perca flavescens; assembly: GCF_004354835.1. NCBI lineage: Eukaryota > Metazoa > Chordata > Actinopteri > Perciformes > Percidae > Perca > Perca flavescens. The sequence goes on along the minus strand of NC_041344.1, from coordinate 7,711,890 downwards.
GGTGATGGAACCCAATTTCTATTTCACAGCTTAAATAGTAACTACTCTGTACATTCCCAGTTGACTGCTGATGGCAATGAAACAAGTGTGCTTTCTCTGCACATCCAGCTGTTCTATATCTACAAAGTGACACCAGTGTGGGTCAGTCCATAGTTTAGGGTTTCAGATGTGGAACATGAAATGAACCATCCCTGCTTGGTGTCCAGCTGAGGACCTGATCTCTCTCCTCCTTGTGTTCTGTTATCATACAACTGGTGCTAGCTAACATCTGCAGCCTTGGATGCAGTCCCAGGTTCATTGACCTAAGCCTAAACAGGCATCTTATTTTCCAACATGTAATATCAAATCTTAGTTATTTCACTTTTTAAGCGTTATGCAGCAACACAAAGCTTCAGATGGCAAACGAAACATTTGGATTCCTGAAATCAAACCTGTCCAGACAGATGATAAGGCCCTCAATCACATTATCTGACAGGTCAATGAAGGACATGTCTTGTATTTCCTCTTCCTGTGTATGTTATTGTGAAGATATTTTGACTATTGATGTTTAGAATTTCATTATCTCAGGGTGGGAATAAGTTTAGGTCACTTTACAGTTTAGCAGTAAAAGTTAAATGTAACATGCATAAATACTGTACCTCCACTTTGGTTGAAGTGTTGCTTGAAGTTATCCATTGTGGCTTTGAAGAAGTTTGGATCAACCTCAAAACATCTTTGAGTGTAAAACTCCAACTGCTGAGGATTGTTTTCTAAAAATGTTTTCACCAAGTCCTGTCTTGGTTCTAGTATCTTTTTCTTGGTGTCGCAGTAACCGATCAGAACTTCATCCACCATTACAGTTGCCATGTGCTCTGGGAAGTTTGGAAGTCCAGATACGAAAAACTTGAGTGAGTGTTTCACTGCAGGACAAACAAGTTTTATAGATTCAGTATAAATAGACACATATCATTATTTTATCATACATATGATGGCCTAATTAATATGATTCAGTTAATCTAAAATATGATAGTCTCGAGTTGAAGTTAAAGGAAACTAAACTCCAGCTGTGTTCCAGAGCTCCACAGAAACTAAACACAGAGCTGAGTTCAAAGTAAAGTAAAGATTTAAAATGTGATCTTACCTGGAGATGAGACGTGACAGAAGAGAAGCAACAACAGGAACTTTTTCATCTTGTTTTGATAAAGACGTGTCTGAGGACCGAGCTGGTTCTGTTCTGTATTCTGTTTTTCTCCAAGGAGGGAGGGTCTCTGTTCTGATGAGAGATGGACGGGTGTTAAACCTCACTGGTGCTTCAGGAAATGTTCCGGTCAGTTTGACAGTTCTGAAAGTTTTGCAGTTAAACTTTGTGATCGGCACGCAGTGGCGCAAAAAATGTGTATGCGCTATATGCGGCGCATAGGGGCGCAGCACCATGGGGGTGCCAAAGTGATGCGATGGTAAATAAAAAAATAAATTACAATTAATTTGGTATTTTCTACATGTAGCTGCTTTTGTGCGTTTCTAAATCATTTCTGCATTTCCTCAATGTTATTAGGCTATAATTGTAGAGGACTAACAGGCTAGAATAGGCGCCCTGTCTCATAAGATTCCATCATAGAATGTTGACATACAGCAGAAAAGGAGCGGGGAGGCGCTCCGTCTTCTGCGGACCCGGCCGCGATATTACGAATCCCACTATGGCCACGCCAAGACCCGCCCTTCAATAGCGTTCACACACTACTATTGGCCAGGCGTCCATGCTTACGTGTACAGGTCCTATCCCCTGACCAATCCCCTAACCCTAACCTTAACCACTCGAGGTGAATTGCCTAACCGCAACCAATCGAGCTGTTTCGTAGGGCGGGTTTTGGCGTGGCCATAGTGGGATTCGTAATTTTGCGACCCGGTGGGTCTTGGCGTGGCCATAGTAGGATTCGTATGGCGAGCGGAGGCGCCGTGAGCGCTGAGCGAGCAGGTACAGTAGTGAGTCGTCTATGGAAAAAGATGGATAAAGCAAAAAAGCTGTCTGGGGCTAAAAATAGAAAAAGAAAGAGGGAAAAGATGACATGTCAAGGGATGCAACAGCAGTTAAATAAGTGGATGGTGAAAGGCAACTGCAGGCTAGGATTTAAAGTGTGACGTCTGTGCTTGGAGGCTTGCAAATATTCATGTTAACAGACTAGCTAGCGTTTGCTAACACTGGGAATGTAGCAGCCAAATGGGGGTTTACAGCTAGGCTATAGCTTAGAATATGCAAAACCAAGGTTGCTGAGCTGAAAACTATAAGGTAGTACAATAAATGACAATAATCTGGAAAGCATAACTAGTGCAATAACTATGGTTTACCATGGAATCATTAATAGATTTTGTTTTACCATTACCATACCAGTCAGACATATACAAGCTATAGTTACTGTACATCTGTTGGGTGACATGGAAGCTGTACAGGGTCACATCTCTTTAAAGGGGTGATAGAATGATTATATAGGGTATTTCACACCGTTCCTTATGGTCTCCTTAATGGGTTATGTAACATTGGTTGGGCTGAAAATGGCCTGGTTGATATTTTATTGGCCCTTATGCATCCCTGTGTTTTGGCCCTATTTTTAACAAGAGCTTTTCTTCCAAATATGGTATGCTCATTAATATTTAGATGGGCTGCGCGCTGATTGGTTGAGCGAATCCCCATACACACACATTAGAGACTCGACAGAATCTCATATTCCAGACACTGCAATGTTTTCGTTACCAAATTCACTTCTGAGACTTTTATGTGAGAAATCAACTATATAAAGCTCAAATATGGGCCGTTTTACGAAAATTGATGGCTAATTGCAAATTTGGTAAGACGTGTCAGACTTTAGGAGCTCCACACAGTCTGACGAGTAAGCGGCAGCCTGCTGGGCTCCATACCCAGGGCAAAGTCACCTTTTGTGGATTACTCACTACCGGGGCTCCTCGGCCAGCTACTGGCATAACTATAATATATTTACAGTTTGAATTTCGTCACAGCACTTATATCACAGCTACCCCAAGATCTTACAAAGCTAACAGTCCAATTTGAATTTAAGGCATTTTTTATGAACGTGAGGGGTCTTGTTAGGAGGAGCAGCTAGCTAGCTATGTGTCCCATTGAATACAATGGGAAAATATCGCGGCTAGCTAGCTACACTTTCGGCATAACTATAGTATATTTACAGTTTGAATTTCGTCACGCCACTTATATAACATCTACCCCAGTGTCTTATAAAGCTAACAATGGTGTCAGATTTCAATTTTATAATTTTTTGTGAACACTAGGTGTTTCATTAGCTGCGACTGTCCCTTCAATCCTATGTGTACAGATTGCGGCTAGTTAGCTTCATGTTAGCTCCATCCAGCCGCAGGCTCTATCAATGAGACTCGCGGAAAAGAAGCGTTTATTTCCCCAATCGTTTGTTTAAATAACTCAACACGTTATAATTACACACATTATAAGATTAACTAGAACCTGTGGTAAGAGACTGCTGGCGTAACAAGCTCGCTGACCGCGCTCTCACTCACACACACTGGCCATTTATCAGGAAGAGGGGAGCTGCAGGCCCTGGAGCTCTGTCAGGGCAGCGGCGTTTGGTAGTCCATTAACCCAAAAAACGGTGACGTTGCGCGGGTATGGAGTGCCGTGGGCTGCCAGCCGTGATGGAGCTCTATCTACCTCACAGCAGGCCGGGGTCTCTGAAGGAATGAAGGCCAGGCAGCAACCCAGGCAGCAGCGGCCGCTGAACTCCGACACACAGTCGGACAAAATTTGCAATTAGACATACATTTTCGTAAAACAGCCCGTATTTGACCTCTACATTTGATTTCTCCCATAAAAAAATCTCAAGCGAATTTAGTGGTAAAATAGCAGATGAACAATGTATACAATTTCTGAGATCTGCGTGACTTCGATTCAGAAGACTACCTGATCTCAGGTCAGTTGTGTAGCCTATGTAAATGTTGGGGCGTGACTGTCATCCATGGGCGTGACAAAGGTACAGGTCTTGGGATGCTTACGTCAGCTTCTAGCTTTGTTGAGATTCGCCCGTTTTCAGCGGCAGTTTCAAAATATAAGATTTTCATAGTAAAGGGGTGTCAATGGAATTTTGAGTCCTATTGTCCTATTTACCCACCGAACTGTCGTTATTAAAACGATGAAAAGGTAAAATCGGTTTCGCATTCTATCACCCCTTTAAAGGTCTGTGCTAAGTGCCTCTCCCTATTTGTACCTTTTAAAATCCAAAATGTGATGTAATTTCAACAGCAGCACAACCTTACTGCATATTTGTTGTCTTATCTGATGACATCACTAAGTTGATTTAAGAATTGAATTTAGGCTGCTATATTTAACAGTGAGTTCATTTCATTCAGGTGTGAGGATGGTGGATCAGGAAAGACAGGGGAAGGCAACAGGTAGGTCTAACATTAGGTGGAAGTGTAGGGGGAGCCACTTGATACCAACAGATTCATTTCTTCATATTATTAATATGGAAAAACTAACATGGAAAATCAATTACATAATGTTTGTTTGACAATATGTCTTAGTGGAGAAGAGCACAGGCAAGGAGTGAATGAGACAGACATGAGGTCAGCGATGGCATCAAGTAGAGATGAGACCAGTGATGACATCAGGTAGGAGTTCTATTAGTTAGATGTCCTAAATGTCCAGTATGGTTTTAAGTTCTGTTGACCAACCTATTCACTGTGTCCTTTTTGGGGGGGAAATAGTGCAGACAGAGATGGAAAATATAACAATTAGCCTATGTCTGACAGCGGGTACGTAGTAACAAATTAGAACACAAATTTAAACATCCGCAACGCATATGCTCGAATGCCATCAGTGATGATTTATTTATTGTAATGAAAATACAGTACAAGAAAAAAGTGGGCTACAATAATGTGGTTGCCACGGGGGCAACCAACCAGGGGTGATGATTAGGTTGCCACTTGTCACAATTTGGTTGCCAACCGTTAATGTCGAGCCCATATTTATATATACAGTATGTATACACACACACACACACACACACACACACACACACACACACACACACACACACACACACATACATACATACATACATACATATATATATATATATATATATATATATATCATTATTTATAATTATGGTAGGCCTACAATGGCTGATATACTTTGAAATAAACCTTTATTATTTAAAGCCCATACATGATGATGTCTGGGTGCCAAAATTGTTGCTACATACCCCTCTGACACTGGGAGGTTGCGTCCCTGTCGGCATGTCACTGGGATAAGAAGAGAGGAGAATAACTGAGAAACATGGCGATGCACACTAGAAAAAACAATCATGAGTGTGAGAACTTTTGCTCCGGATACCAAATAATAATGAAGGAAATAATAGGCTAATTTAATAAGTAGACACAGTGGGCACTGGGCCTAAACTACATCAATAAGGTACATTAACATTTTGTGTCAGCAAAAACATTTTACATGTAGGCTTTTTGGACAATGCATTAATTATTTTAAATAAATAAATGTATTTTACTATAACATATTGCACAATAACATCAATATTTTATACAGCACTTCTGAACAAAGACTATTTAGTTAGATTAGATAGATTTAAAAAATAACACGCAGAAAAATAACACGCAGGCTTGTTGGCTCCTTTACTGCACACATGAGACTAAACCAATTCAAATCAGAGAGGTGTGGTAGAGCTTTGGCTTCAGTCTTCATCAGGGCTGCTCTAAGTCTGGACAGTCACCAGATGGCACTGTGCTGCTGAGTTTGAAGCCCCAAAGCTTCTCTGTTATTCTGCTTTTTCTGTTCCGATGCAGAATTAAAAAAAAGACTGTAGGCTAGAAGCTCTCTTTGCTGAAAATAAAGTTCAACCAGTAACCACTAATTAGCTCCATATGTGTATCTCAACACAGACATATTAGTTCTACTTGCTACTTGTTTGATTGGGAGGAGGAAAATACTGCCTTCACAATCTATTCTCTTTGTGACCTTTATTTCAACAGGCTTGACTTATACACATCATTCATAATAGCATATCATTCAGAAACATTATAATACTTTTTATGTTAACATCTGGAAAGAAATACCTATAGACTTTATTAATGTTAGAGCAAGTAGGTAATGTGCAGAAGTCATAATAAATAAACTAGTGCAGTGCCCGTTCGAAACGTTGCTGTCTGGATTAGTTCGACTGCTTGGCCTGTCGTATAGCTCCTGGTAATTTCCTTTTACAGATCTATTGTACCCCAAAAATACCTAAAGAAGGACCCCAAAGCGCTTACTATGCAACTCCACAGTATACTGACTTATTGTGTACTTCTACTTCAGGGGAAACATTGTCACACTAAAGAAAGAGAAATGTTAGTGGTTATACGTTGATTCACTTGGGACTATATTACTACTGAGCTCCGTCAGAGTAGCAGCGTTTGGAAGTCCACTAACCCAGGAACAGTGACTTTGCGCCGGCCGCAGAGCCCCGCAGGCTGTTGATATCTCTGTGCCCGAGTAGCAGTGCTTCGGCTGTAGCCTACTTCCACCCAATATAGTCCCAAGTCATTATCTATCTAGGAAATCGTCTAGTCTTAATCTGCATTGCTATTTTTACTTGTTGTGAATATGCAGGCCACAAGAAGTAACGAAGGTTTTGTTTTTGTTAGGTCACTTTTACTCATGACATGCTAATGGCAACAAAGGATTCCATTCATTACGCTAAGCTAAGCTGGCGGCGGTGCTGCCGGACTAAGACAATGCATGCACGGAGACAAAAATTAGTTAGCCCACCTATATAAATATAGAGGAGACGGTGAATAACCCTATTTCAACAAATGGTGGTGTATTCCTTTAACGGTCTTCAATCCCTTATCACACCCAAGGCAGAGCACCAACTGAGAACATCAACCCAACATGGAAGGGTGTTTGCTGGATGGAGACACACCTGGATGCTAACATGGGGCTGTTGCTCCTTGCTGGGGTGTACAGATCCTGGAATGACGCTACAGTTTATAAAATTCTGAGTCAGGCCACCGAATTTGGTTGCAGTTCCACCAGAGTTCCACTGGGGGTGATCACAGGCAAGTGCAAAATGAATGGGACTCTATGGAGCTAGACGGCTCTTTCACCTGATTGTCGTTGAGAAATCTCAGACTTGATTGTAGTTTTTGCAAGTTCAACATGGGTTATAGGTCAAAAGTTGAATGAACGAGTACTTATCCTTTCAATTTCTTACAGGTTGAGTTGTTGCTGCCCATAACACGCTAGCATTCTGCCAGTGAATGCTGATTGGTCAGTGAAGGACTGATTACAACCAGAGATCCCAATTGACGGCATCCGAAGCAGAACCAGAGAGTCAAAGTAAATATTTCGCCCTGGTCTTTAAAACATTAGCAAACCTCTTTCTAGCATGTGTATTGACAGGGAGAACCTTACCTGTCAGCTGTGTTGTCGATGCCTCGAGAGAACAAAGGAAGTGACTCAGAGCTTGCCGTAAAGCAACATCTCTGGCCGTATGATGTGTATGACATCATTTACATTTTAAAAGAATTTTTAAAACAAAAAAGCAACTTTAAAAATTGTTTACATCCAGCAGTGTGTATTTTCTTTGCCTCCCCTTTCGAATGCAGCATTCTAATTACTAGACAAGAAATTATATCCTGAGAAAAGTGGGTTTTGAGAGGTACAGCTCCATAGAGTCCCATTCATTCCGTCACAAATCCACTATGTGGAGAGTGACAAGCGGGGGTTTTCTGGAGTCTCTCTCTCTTTTCCTCTCCTCTGCTCGCTCTTCTTCTCCTCTCTCTTAGTGCACTGGGTGTGACAGGCCGCTCCCAGGATGACGCGCAGCTGCAGGCGATCTCTAATCAACTGCCTGTGGCTCATTAGTGCAGAGTCTTAAAGTGTGGCTGCTCTCTGTTTGGATAGTTAGTCTTGTCACGTAGGTGAATGTCCTGCCAGTATCTCTCTCTGAGTTTTGTTTTTTGTATCCTGTTGTTTTTTTGCCTGCCGACTTAAATACTGCTTTTTCTCGTATCCTGAAGGAATACTACTCTGTCTGCTGTCGCTGTACCTGCTCTGTCTCCTGGGAGGATTCCCCCACCAGTCCATTCTGCTAAGATTCTCAGATTCAGAAATAAACTGTTTAAACGTTGAGCTGTGGTTTTGTCTGCTTTTGGGTTCTGGCTACAAATCTAGTATAGGGATAAAAGTACCAACTGGCAGAAAGAATTGTGCTGTGATCACAAAAGATGCTTCCCATTGAAATACATTAGTTTAAAAAAACGTGCTGACCATCACGAAAAAAAAATATTTGACCCGTAACACCACATAGGCCTAGGTTACTCTTCTTTTCTTTTTTTTTTTTTTTTTTTTTTAGAAGCATTTACAGTTTACCAAAATTCTCACAACTTTGGTTGTTTTAGAAAAGCCATGTCTGAGGATATCCTGAAGCGTTACAAACAAGTGAATGGTATTTTTTACACATCTGAACTTGGAAACGGGTCATCTTTGACCCTAACACCATATAAGGGTTAAGGCAGCTTGTTTAACTAAAGGTGTTAATACTTCACGTCACAGCATCTACTGTTGTGTTGTCCCACAAGACGTCACAGGGTGCAGGGTGGTGTGTTAGCCAATCATGTTTCTGGATTCAGTTTCTCCGAGAGCTCAACGCTGTTGACAGGAGCTGGAAGGTCAGAAACACACTTAGTTGGTCTTCTTATCCTGCACTGACCTTAGCTCTCTAAAAACTTCACTTACACAATTATCATTAAAAAGCCTTTTTAATCTACTGCGAGGTTCAGATCAGATACAATAAAAACAAGTTCTACTTACCAGGTGGAGGGCGATTGGCTGAAATGAAAATAAAATAAATAATTTCACTTGTCACAGTTACATTTCTTCTCATCCTCTGTTTATTTAACATGTATGCACACTGCTGAAGATCTGCGATGAACAGATTCCAATTGTACTCTGAGCACAATAACAATAAAGATCTGTCTAAAATAAAAGTAGCGTCCGTTTTACAAGAGCATCAGCTCCTTTGAGTCTCTCACCTTTCTTCTTTTTGAAAACAGCAAATCCAATAGCAATGAAAACAGCAGCAACCACGACAACAACCAGTGCAGAAGTAATCGGGATGGTCATGTTACCGGGCTCCTCTGCTTGGCAAAAAAAAAAAAAAAAAAGGATCAAACATATAAAGCAGGTTAGAACAGAAGTACATCCATCCATTTGTTCATCACACATACAGGTGGTGAATACAGTATACTCTGTACAGCAGGCATGAAAACGGGTCAAGGGTGAAAAAGGTGAGAAGGATATTTCCCCTCTAGGGTGGTCCGGGGGCATGCTCCCCCGGAAGAAATTTTAATATTTTCATTTTCATATTTTAAAGCATCAATCTGATGCATTTTGAGAAGCATTTTTTGCCAACCAACAGTGTAATATTTCAATATGCAAAACAGTTAAAGTCCTTCTGACATTACACAATAATAAAAGTCAAAACTTTTAAAAACTAAAATGTTTTGGATACATTTTTACTTTTTCTAACCATATGTTAAATTAAGACTCAATGTGGATTTATATATTGCAATAATATCATAATCCTACAATGAATCATTGTGAAAACTAAACTTTAATACTTTGGCCAGGTCATCATCAAAAAAGCAAATTAGTACATTCATGATTTTGTCCATGTTGATATTAGCTGCTTTATTTACATTTATTAAAAACGTTGCATTGTTTAGCTTTTCATATAGCTAGACGTCTAAACTCTGGAACAAGGCTGTTATATTTAAATACCTGCCATGCTGATTCCAAACAGACAGCTTTGTCGAGGCAGTTACAGTGAACGTGCACACACGTATTGTTTGTATCACATTGTTTGACAGTAACATTCTCAACTAATGCTGTATCTACATGCTCCAAGTTTGATAAACTTTGCCTCCATTTTTTTAGCCGCGTTACCACGGAGACCACACCGGCACCACACTCTTACATTTCGGCAAAGGCCCGCCCTACTTTGCATCTGATTGGCTAGAACTTGTTTCATTGGTAGGTGGAAGTTCGATGATTGGTTAAATCCAGCGCATCAAAATAAATCCAATGTGAACTTTTTAATTAATTTATTTTTCTAAAATAGTCATACGCCAGAAATCGGGCATATCTATATATATATATATATATATATATATATATATATATATATATATATATATATATATATATATATATATATATATATACACAGGGTTAGGGTTGTATTTATATATTTGATGTCAGGGTCACATGATCTGACCAGTGATCCTGGGAAAGGAAGATTCATCAGTTTAAGACTGATCTTGTCTTCCACAACAATGATAAATCACCAGTTTGGTACAGATGACAAAGGTAAAACTGACAAGAAAGCCAAACAATGAGAGCATTCAGCATAAAAAAAGATCTAATTTCTAAATGCATTCTCACCTCTGTTGGTCCTGATCTCTGCTTTGTCCAGTTTGGTGACGATGTCGTCCTCCACACCAGAGAGATGAAACACACAGTCGTACCTCCTCCAGTCTTCAGCTGGGACTGATGAAAGGTCCAGGTCAACACTCATCTGGAAGGATCCATCGTGGTTGGGGAGGATCTCTCCGTGGTCCACGTCCTCATGAAGCTCCTCTCCATCTTTCCTCCAGAACATCATGGCTCTGTCAGGGTAGAAACCTGTAGCGTGGCAGCTGACTGGAGAGGAGGGAGACTTCTGGAGGAGAGACACTGAGGGAAGATCTGCAGAGAGAGAGAGAGAGAGAGAGAGAGAGAGAGAGAGAGAGAGAGAGAGAGAGAGATGAGAAAGGTCAAACGTGAAAGGAAAGAAAACAATGGAAAACAAAAATGAAGAAAAATACAATAGGGAATTGTTAACAGAAGGTGTGAAAATTCTTCCAAGTAAAATAAAGAAGTAAATAAACATCAACCAACAAGACTAAGAGTTTAAAGCCATGCTAGCAGCTCTGAGGTTGTTCTGATGGACAGCGACGCTTTGAGCTAATTTTAGCAGCATGTTGATGTTTTGCAGGTTATAATCTCAGTTCTACATGTTAGCATTCTAATATTTCCTCATTAGTGCTAAACCTAAAGTACAGCTGAGGCTGAGAGAATGTCATTAGTTTTGCAGGTATTTGGTCATAAATCAAATGTCTGGATAAACAGAAGGATTTGACCTGATGATGGCGTTAGCTGAAAAGTCAGAGGTTCAAAGTTCTTACAATTGATTCTCTGGGGACCATGAATATATGTACAGTATTTTACAGCCATCCAGTCAGTCTGTAACAAGCTGAAGGACAAACGGACCAACTGACAGACCACCTGTCAATGCAGTTAAACTTACTCACCGTATGCTAACTGTGCACTGGCTATCATTGGCTATTGATAGAAAGTAATGTCAGAGCACTCTAACTTGTCAGTCTCTACTGATTGAGGAGGGCTAGATCAAATCTTACCACCACAGAAAACAGCCAAAAAGAAGGTGATGTCAGACTGATTGGAGTGATAATAAAATGGCAGTTCAGTCTGAGCAGACTGTATGAACATTGTTGTGTTCATGAAACTACATCAGGAAATGTGATTCTACCTTTTCTCAGCAGAAAGCTCTTGCCGTAGTCCAAATACATCTTCAGCAATTCAGGATAAAGCTCAGTGAGGATAAACTCAATGTGTTTTGTTCTAGATATCTTAGTATCCCATCTTTGTTTGGTGATGACAGCCTGGGGTTTTGCAGCGATCCATGTCGATGTCTTCAGGTCGAATACTAGGAAGTCTTCTCCATCATAACCAAACTGATTAAAACCATTGACCTCTCCAGTCTCATCGTCCCACTCAGAGCCACTCATAATCTGGAAAATGTGGACACCTGAGAGACAGAGACTGGAATTATTGATAATGCATAATAATAATAATAATAATAATAATAATAATACATTTTATTTATAGAGTGCTTTTGACAGTACTTAAAGGGGTGATAGAATGATTATATAGGGTATTTCACACAGTTGCATTCACAATGCAACTCCCCTGTATACCCTAGGCTACTACTAACTTACTGATTTACCTGACACAGAACGTTGCAGATTCAGAATGTAATCACAAAATATCACAATGAAAAGTAGTGGAGTAATCAGACATTAGTGTCATGGACTCATGGCAGTGCGCTACCCACCGGCCCTCCGCTAAACAGCACATATCTGCATTCATCAACCACCAGAACCAGGGTGTGTGCGTGCGCACACAGAGAGAGAGAGAGATGGTGTTGTCTCGTGTGGTATGAGGGGTCCAAGCCCGAGGCGGTAGGTCTGCTACTAACTTAGAGATTTAACTGACAGAGAACGTTGCAGATTCAGAATGTAATCACAAAATATCACAATGAAAATGTGGCGTAATCAGACATTATGGACTATGGAATATACATGGACTCATGGCAGAGCACTACCCACCTGGCCCGTTATGAAAGCTAAACTGCACATATCTGCAATCATCAACCACCAGAACCTGTGTGTGTGTGTGTGTGTATGTGTGTGTGCGCGCAGAGACAGAGAGAGAGAGAGAGAGAGAGAGAGACGGTGTAGAGTGAGTCACGACACAAACGGGTGCCCAGTTAGTGTTTGCATGCAGTGTGAGAGGGGGAGTGGCCAGCGGCTAGAGCGGCAAAAGCCAATGTGTTCTTCTTTTACCGATATATTTAACGGTATATTTTGCTTTTCATATCCAAATAACGTCAAACTTGGCACTGCGCTTACTCGTGCCCGTAGCAAGACACCTGTCAAGTTTGAAATCCATCGGACTAACGGTTCGAGAAATATGCACTTAACACCCACCCACCCACCCACCCACACACACCCACACACCGTTGAGTCAAAAATGTAGAATACATTTTGGTTTATAAATTGATTCCATGATTTATTTTTTAACTTAAATTGTTCATTTGTTCTATTCTTTCATTTCAGAGTACAATAAGACACTGAACTGCATAATTTCAATAAAAACCTGGAAAAATTGGGGTGTTCTAAAACTTTTGACCGGTAGTGTGTGTGTGTGTATATATATATATATTTGTGCTGTCAATTAAACGCGTTATTAACGGCATTAACGCAAACCCATTTTAACAACGTCAATTTTTTTATTGCGAGATTAACATTCTTTTTGGTTTAGCAAACTTTGTAGTTTTTTTCACATGCTGTTACAACAACAACTAGTAATGTTAGAAAAACTACACCACCACACTGGATCTAGCTAGACCGGAAACAAAACATCAGGCACGCTGCACACACTTGTTTGGGCTTGCGAGCCGGCCAAAGAGTAGCAGGCTAACGTTACGTTTTGAGAGGATGGTGAGCGTGAGATGCCGAAATGGATGCCAATAAGATTCTGAATGGAAAGTTTACTTTTAAAAAGTTCCCAAATGGTTCCATTGACAAGACCAAAGTGATCTGTGTGTTTTGTCGTTGTGAACTGAGCTATCATCGCAGCACGTCCAGTCTGAAATACCACCTGATGGCCGAGCACACAGCTGATGCCAATTCTCCGCCCCCTAGTCAAAACCAGGCGACAAAAGCACAAAGCAAGCCGATCTACTTTTCCATGTTGATAAGAGCATTAAAATGAGAAAAACAATAATGGGACAAAAAGAAATCAAGGGACATTTAGAATAGATAAAAATGTGCAATTAACTGCGATTAAATATTTTGTTTGACAGCACTAGATCAGGTTTACCTACACTATGCGAGAACAGGCAAAATTTCAATTTGCAGCACTTCACCAGCATCTGAGAAGTTTTTTGTTTTTTCCCCACCAGGCAGCATGATTCGGCGTAACGAAAGAACAACTGCCAGGGTCATTAACATTCATGAGGTGCTTTGCATTGAATATTTATGGTTAAAAATGGGCGTGTACAGGGCGGGATGAGAGGCTGATTCACATACGCAAACTAGTGGGTAATCTGTGATTCATAAAGGGAACATTGCTTACAGATGTGCGTACGCACGGTTATATAAATCGGATTTTTTTTTTGGCATACACCATTTTTGGCTTTTGGGCATACGTACACTTTTAGTACGGATCCTACACACAGTTTTATAAATTAGACCCCTGATCTCTCTCCTCCTTGTGTTCTGTTATCATACAACTGGTGCTGTCTAACATCTGCAGCATTGGATGCAGTCCCAGGTTCAATTGACCAACAACTTATAATTATTGAATTATTTTCTACTTCTTAGATTACCATCTCGGAAAGGCAGCTGCATTTCATTAGTCTGATTTTGTGCAATGAAAGTTTACTTTGTTAACAGAATATTTATTCTGTACATGATGAAAAAAAAAGCCTAAAAAGGCTTCTTATTTTCCAACATGCAATATCAAAATCTTAGTTATTTCACTTTTTAAGCGTTATGCAGCAACACAAAGCTTCAGATGGCAAACGAAACATTTGGATTCCTGAAATCAAACCTGTCCAGACAGATGATAAGGCCCTCAATCACATTATCTGACAGGTCAATGAAGGACATGTCTTGTATTTCCTCTTCCTGTGTATGTTATTGGGAAGATATTTTGACTATTGATGTTTAGAATTTCATTATCTCAGGGTGGGAATGAGTTTAGGTCACTTTACAGTTTAGCAGTAAAAGTTAAACGTAACATGTGTAGCAGTATGAGTTGAACTCCTAACTACCTGGTGCTCTGTTGACCAATCACTGCCTCAGGGCCCCGTATAAAAACTGCTAGTTTCCCCCTTCTGCCCTCTCTTGGCCGTTGGTGACGGAAGTGCGTCATACTTCTGCGTCGCCAGTGTTGGGGAGTAACGGAATACATGTAACGGCGTTACGTATTCAGAATACAAATTATGAGAAAATGTACTCCGTTACAGTTACAAATAAAATAGTTGGTATTTAGAATACAGTTACATTGTTGAAATCAATGGATTACATGACGATACTTTTCTGTTTCACGAGTTTATCACTCTGAATAAATTAAGGCAACTCTATGCATTTTCCAGAAGCCCCGATATGAAATCGAAAAAAATAGCTATTTGCGTGATCAGTCACAATGGAGTCGGAACCGGCACGACAGAGCCAGGACAGGAATACGTTTCTATCTTGGAAATTCAAACAGCATTTCACATTAAAGAACGAACAGGGAGAATGAAATACAGCTATGTGCAGTGCAACCTCTGCTTGCCAGCAACCAACCTCCTTTCAGCTCCAAATTACTCCACCTCCAACCTGAAGAAGCATCTTAAAGTAAGTTATTTTTTTAATTAGCCAAGGGTAGTCGTCTGCTGTAGTTTTACTGGTCACCTTGCTATTTTAACATTGATGTGCGACTTTACATTCTCCTACGTGCTGATTTACCAGCTCCAGAGCCGTTTAAAGACTGACTAGCCCCGTTTGACATGCTAGCTAACGTTAGCTAAAATTAGCTCGTGGTAGCAAGACTGCAGTTAGATTTTTGTAGAATACAGTTCGGGACTACCAATACAATAATCTATCTGCTTGTTCAGGTACACATTCAGCTAGTTGGAATAAAAAGAACACACCATTATAGGCCTGTTTAGTAAGATGGATGTGATAGCCGCATTCCTACACTTATAAAACACAATTCAATGTGGAAGTAATCCTGAAGTAATCCAAGTATTCAGAATACGTTACTCAGATTGAATACGTTACAAATTACATTTGTGGGCATGTATGCTGTATTCTGTAACGAAATACTTTTTGAAAGTATCTTTCCCAACACTGTGTGTCGCTCACTCCGTGTAGTTGCTCTGCTGTGCTACAGATCTTCGGTTGGCGGGCTATCATTCACCTTACTGGTTGAACGCCGTGAATGAGGAGCGAGTAACACTGATAGCTGCTACGTTTGCATGCTCGGAGCTTCCTCCCTCTGGGCTTACTAAAACTCTGCTTGAGCGGAACCGGGCTGAAGCCACCGGAGAACCTTGTAGCTGCTTGGCACTTCCACTACTGGCTGCTGTTTTGCCGACACTGCTGTTTGCTTCAGACGGCTTTTGCCGCGACTTAGCTGTTATTTAAAAATTGAATATTGTAGCGATTGCTGCACGCCTGTCTTGCCTTCACGGCTACTGGGCCAATATGAGTCACCTGTTTTATCGAGCCATTGTTTTATAGTTGAGGGGTTTGACTCCCTACTTTAATGTGGTTGATTTAGTTGTTTCTTTCTTTATTTTCTTTCTATTTTGTTTTCAATTTAATTAAAAGTTGTACTTATATTTTGTTTAGTCTTTTTCTATTTAAACATTGACTTTTCTTGGTTATGTTATTGTGTCAATTATAAGTGTTTTTGTTTTGTTTCTTGCTTTGTATGGCTTCCTGGAACCAATAGTGGTTCTGGCCATTATATTGTATTTATATTGTGTTCGATTTCTTTCAATTTGTTTCTTTATAATTTGTTATTGATTTTTTTATATTCCTTTTGTGGAGTGAACCCCTTTAATTTTGTGTGTGTGTTTCCCATTTCTCTCCCCATTTTTAGTTGGTGTCCGGGTGGTGGTATCTCCTTCCCGGTGTGCTGTGTTTCCCCATTTTCATTTGCTGTGTTCACTGTTGTGTTTTTGTGTGTTCACGGGTGACTTTCCCTGGGATCCCCCTTACCACCCTCGTACCCCCTTCTCCGCTGGTAAGCCTCAGCACAATTATTTCCCCCCCCTTTTTGGTGTGAATGTGTTTTAAATTGATTGCTTTTAACTTTATTGATTTTTATTGAAATAAAACTGTATTTTTTTGTAAGTTGAACCTCGTCTTTGGCGCCTTTGTATACTGACCTGTGTGACATTAAATATATCAATAATCTTGCAATTGGAAGTAAAATCATTCATTAGTAAGTGATATCATTCTCTGGGTGAAATTCCCAGGGTGGCGTTGTCGGTGTTTGGTTTTGTCAGCTCTCGTGCCGCCACACATGCATAAATACTGTACCTCCACTTTGGTTGAAGCGTTGCTTGAAGTGATACATTGTGGCTTGGAAGAAGTCTGGCTCACTCTCAAAACATCTTTTAGTGTAAAACGCCAACTGGTCAGGATTGTTTTTGAAAAATGTTTTCCAGTCCTGTTTTAGGTCTACTATCATTTTCTTGTTGTCGCAGTAACCCATCAGAACGTCATCCACCACTGCAACACCAACATACTCTGGGAAGTTTGGGAGTCCAGAAGATCCAGTAGCGAAAAACTTGAGTGAGTGTTTCACTGCAGGACAAACAAGGTTTATAGATTCAGTATAAATAGATGCATATCATTATTTTATCATACATATGATAGGATTCAGTTAATCTAAAACATGATAGTCTCCAGAGGCCTGTAGTACGAAGAGAGATTTGGCATTAACAAGGTAACTTTAGGTTCTATTTCTTATAGGCTTCGCCCTCTAAGAACTATTGCCATTGGGTAATCCCTTCGCACGTGTGCAGTCGTGAAGATTCCGCAGATGCTGTATATTACAGTGGCGCGACCAGAGATCTGCTCTCATTTTTTCTTCAGCGACAAGCAGTTTGAAGACTTCGAAGAACAGCGGTGTCCACCGTGTACAGTCCACCGACTGGCTACATCCTGCCGCCGGTGTTCTGTCGATTTATGCTACCTATCGAGATGTGCTACTTAGCGGTTCTGCGCATGCGCACGACCCACAAGCATGGTCTGATTCCCCGCCCAAAATCTATGCAACATGGCGGTCGGACATACGGTCAGTACTGTGGTTAATAGAGTAATATCTAATAAATAATTTATTCATTGTACCTTTTGATAGGGTATATTTGTCTATCAGAATACGCTACCACTGAAATATTCAATAAATATAATTTAATAGAATATCAAAATATGCTCCTTATCTCCTGACAGTGCACATGGAGTGAGTAGTGGTGCAATATATAATGATTCTGTTGGGGGAGCATTATTTGATAGGGCATATTTGTCTATCCGAATATGCTACCACTGAAATATTCAATAAAGATATAATGGAGTATCAAAATATTCTCAAATAAACATAAGATGTCAATACTGTTAGAGTTATACCTCTATGGGATTCAGCCTGCCTGCACATTTGGAAATATGCAGGCAAATATATCCACATAAGGAAGCACATTTCGATAGGGCAGCGCGACTCGATAGACTCTACTATCGATTTACGCTACGGTAGAATTTTTCGACAAGGCAGCATAGATCGTCAGAACACCGGCCCTCCACCTGAGCCGCGAGGTGAGCTTTTTCGTGTACATCCTGGGGGTTTTGAATTGCACAGCAGATCTAATGTCGAGGGGGGGTCCCTCTCACAGCGAATGGAAACTGAATCCACTCGGATTCGGAGAGAGCAAAGGTGGATCTTTTTGCCTCACAAGATATTCCACCCCCGGTGATAAGCCAGCGACTATGGGCCTGGCCGCTGAGCGAGAGCGCTTGGAGAGGCTTGCCCCGTGATGTTGTGCGCACTATGCACCCCCCCCCCCCACTACAGCGTGTTACGCGGGGCTGTGGGTCCACTTTCCAACGCTGGTGTGTGAAGAAAGGTGCAGAGCCCGCGTTGTGTCCTCTTTTGTCAAAAGTATTCACATTCATTATTCAAGTAAAAGTATAGATACTATGGTTTGAAAATACTTAACAAAAAGTCAGAATTTTCGTACGCAAAAACAATATTCACCGGTACGTACTCTCAGTGGTGCAAAAAGTGGGTATGCGCTATATGCGGCGCATAGGGGCGCAGCACCGTGGGGGCGCCAAAGCGATGGTAGAAAAAAATAAAGTTACAAATATTTTTTTTTGTGTTTTCTATATGTAGCTGCTTTTGTGCGTTTCTAAATCATTTCTGCATTTCCTCAATGTTATTATATAACATTGTAGAGGACTAACAGGCTTGAGTAGACGCCCTGTCTCATAAGATTCCATCATAGATGAGAAGAGGGAGCGGGGGGGGGCGCTCCCGTTTATATATGTCAATGGGCGCTCCCTACTATGGCCACGCCAAGACCCGGGCTATGGAAGGGCGGGTCCGGTCTTGGCGTGGCCGTAGTAGGATTCGTAATATCGCGAGTGTGGGCAGCGTGAGCGCTGAGCGAACAGGTACAGTAGTGAGTTGTTGTCTGTGGAAAAAGATGGACAAAGCAAAAAAGCTGTAAAAAAAGAAAGAGGGAAAAGGAGATAGCATGTCAAGGGATGCAACAGCAGTTAAATACGTGGATGGTGAAAGGCAACAGGTAGGATTTAAAGTGTGACGTCTGTGCTTGGAGGCTTGTAAATATTCATGTTAACAGACTAGCTAGCGTTAGCTAACACTGGGAATGTAGCAGCCAAATGGGGGTTTACAGCTAGCTTAGAATATGCAAAACTGAGGTTGCTGAGCTGAAAACTGGAAAATATAAGGTAGCATGTACAATAAAGTACAAGAATCTGGAAAACATAACTAATGCTATAACTCTGGTACCACGGAATCATTAATATATTTTGTGTTACCATTAGCTGTCAGACATAGGCTACAGGCTAGGCCTATAGTTACATCTGTTGGGTGACATGGAAGCTGTAATTACAGGGTCACATCTCTCTCTCTCTCTCTCTCTCTCTCTCTCTTCTCTCTCTCTCTATTTAAAGGACTCTGGACCTGATTTACTAACACTAGCGCAGTTTGCGCTGCGTTTGTTTATGCGAGTTCGGTAATAGAGCATGCTTCCACATTTTGCGTAGTAGGCCTATTTATCAACCCTGACACCCATCAGCGTCTTTCTCCGCCCGCAACACCGTAAATTGCGCTGTAGCAAAGCGGTACTTGTGCTATGATATTGTCACGTTCCGATCCTGTCACGTTTGTGTTTTGTTTTGTTTCAGGTTATTTTCACATTCCTGTTTTATTGTGAAGGTTCCCTGTTGTTTCTTGTGTTGTCTGTTTGCTTCCTGTGGTCAGTGATTGTTTATCCCTGCCCTAATGTATTGCACCTGTGTCTCATTGTCCTTTCTGTTTAGTGTATTTAAGTTCGGTCTTCCCCTTACCCCAGTGCGAGA
This sequence comes from Perca flavescens, assembly GCF_004354835.1. NCBI lineage: Eukaryota > Metazoa > Chordata > Actinopteri > Perciformes > Percidae > Perca > Perca flavescens. Next base: position 7,691,865 of record NC_041344.1, on the reverse strand, counting down.
TTGTCTGCTTCCCCTGTGTTAAGCCTTCGAGCGTTTTCCTAGTGTGCCTATCTGTTTGTTTATTCCTTGGATTTTGACCTCTGCCTGTATTTGGATTTCCCCTTTTGCCTGCCACTTTTGGATACCTTTTGCCTGTGTGTTGCTTCTGACATTTGCAATAAATATTTGTTAAGACGTACCTGAGTTGTGTATTGTGGGTCCATACGTTTGTGTGCCTGATAGATATGACTGAGTGCAGACTGTGATATTCCCACTGCTGATGCTATGACTGTTTGAAATGATCCTGATGCCAATATTTATAATGTAGCGAGGAGTTTAACAGCTGCTGGAATGGAATGTGAACGCTGAGTCGGAGATTCAATTTCATCTTTGATTTCTTCCAGTAACTCTAATATTGCACGGCTGCTTGATCTGTAACGCTAAATGATGTTGTGTTCACTGACAAAGTGTGATTCTTGTGTTAAAAATATTTTCAGCCTCGCCTGTGTCTTCGTCTTGCTTAAATTACTGCCATTTCACCAGCGGCATAAAGGTCTACGAGGAAACTCGATTGCGGCTGGTTTAGACCTGCTTTTAAGAGGCGGAGAATTTCCCCCGCAGCTCTTACTGTCTTTGTAAATACCACGGAATATAATTAGGCGCACTTTGCGCTTATCCTCCCACCTTTACGAGTGGAACTCCCACTTTCCCCACGACCCTCCCACGAACGCATATTGAAAGCGCAACTTGTCTCTTCTTGCTCATGTGGCAGACAATCTGCAGTTTTACCCAAGTGCGCCCCGTTTGTAGCGCGCATCGGTTACGTCCGTCTTTGCGACCAATTAGCGCCTGGAAACGGAAGGCGCAAAATGATAAATCTAGCCCTCTGTGCTATGTGGCTCTCCATATTTGTACTTTTTAAAATCCCAAAAAACAGCAGCACAACCTTACTGCAAAATATTTGTCTTATCTGATGCCATCACTAGGCTGATTTAAGAATTGAATTGAGGCTGCTACATTTAACAGTGAGTTCATTTCATTCAGGTGTGAGGATGGTGGATCAGGAAAGACAGGGGAAGGCAACAGGTAGGTCTAACATTAGGTGGAAGTGTAGGGGGAGCCACTTGACACTAACAGATTCATTTCTTAATATTATGGAAAATCTATTACATAATGATTGTTTGACAATATGTCTTAGTGGAGAAGAACACAGGCAAGGAGTGAATGAGACAGACATGAGGTCGGTGATGGCATCACGTAGAGATGAGACCAGTGATGACATCAGGTAGGAGTTCTATTAGTTAGACCACACAAAACTAAATGTCCAGTATGGTTTGAAGTTCTGTTGACCAACCTATTCACTGTGTCCTTTTTGGGGAAAAAATAGTGCAGACAGAGATGGAAAATATAACAATTAGCCTATGTCTGACATCGGGGACATAGTAAACATATCAGAACGGGGGGCACACTTATTTATTTATTTATATGTTTTTGTGGGGGGTGGGCGCCAAAATTGTTGCTGCATACCCCTCTGACACTGGGTAGTTGCGCCCCTGCGTACTCTTCTCCTTATAAATACGGACTTGCGTTATGCGGTCCTGCACAAGCCTCACGCTCCTCCCAAGGTCGTCCCATATTTGTCCTAATAAGGTCCATGTTAATCAATGAATATTCCAGCCTTGAAAGGAGACCTTGATCACCAATCCCGAAACGGAAAAATGGGTAAAAAACACGATTCAGTGATTGTGAGATCGATGTGCTCCTAACAGAGGTAGAACATCGAGACAAAATCCTGTTTGGAAGCCTTAACCCTTGTGTCGTGTGGTGTTCATGTTTTTGTTACACAGCCTTAATACTTAAAAGATTTAGCTCAATTACCAATGATACATCATTTATGGTTCATATTTGCCATTTACCCCTGTGATATCACATTTATGATCACATGATCATTTTCGTTTTTTGTGAGAAAACAAGGAAATTCAATTATTAAAAAGGTAAAAGATAGAAACAAGATTTTTGATCATTTTTGGTGCTTATTTCTTAGAACTTCATCAAAACGGGTGATAGTGCCTGAAATGTAACAATTTTGTAACTTTGTGTGGGAATAGCAGGTGCAGAATGACAACATTACCACACACAGACACCTCCAATCAGACACGACCACATAAAGACGCACAGACACACACGCACATCAAACAAACACAGTGCATTTCACGGGGAGAGGCAGAGGAGAGCAGCGGAGGAAAAGCGCATATCCTCCGCTGCACGGTGTGGGAGGATCCCCTGCCTCTCCCCGTTAATCGCAGCCCCTCGCCGGGCGCCGCGACCGGCTCTGGGTCGGTTTAGAAAGAACGGGATTGTTGGGTTCAGGAAAAATAAAAACTGGGTTAGGTTCGGAAAACGGGCATACCATCGGAGTTCACTTAAACGCAGTCTACAAAACCTTGGAAGCATTACGCACGATCACAAGCATGGTCAAAAGGTTGCGGAAAACTGGGAACATTTTTACGCATGGAAATTCTTTATAAATCCCGACTATTGCGATGAATGTCGCGACGACAAATTTTCACCCTGCTTCACGCAACTTTTTCTTGCGTAACAGGTTTTATAAATGAGGCCCCAGGGCATGTTGATCTTGATTCAGTACAAGCCTCAGGTGAAGTAGAAGTGAAACAACTCCAGCTGTGTTCCAGAGCTCCACAGAAACTAAACGCAGAGCTGAGTTCAAAGTAAAGTAAAGATTTAAAATGTGATCTTACCTGGAGATGAGACGTGACAGAAGAGAAGCAACAACAGGATTTTTTTCATCTTGTTTTGATAAAGACGTGTCTGAGGACCGAGCTGGTTCAGCTGTTCTGTATTCTGGGCTTCTCGAAGAGGGAGTGTCTGGTCAGTCACGGTACAAAAGTAGGCTATAATCCGTTTTTCGTTTTAACCCAAAAACGAAAAAAACGGGTCGACGAACTATGAGCTCCGTTTTCTCGTTTTTCCAATGTCCATAGAAATTAAAAATTAATTGGAAAACTGCTCGTTTTTCAACTGTTGTTTTTTTGTTATTCATGTTTCCGTTTTAACCCAAGAGCGAGAATACGGGCTCATTTTTATAATGTGCATAATCATTGAAAATCTGATGGTACACAGGTCTCGTTTATAATGTTATTTTGGTCTTAAGTGTTAAGATCAAAGTTGACTAAAACCAATGCGCTCTGGACAGGAAGTAATGAGAGCTGTAATAACTGCCAGAAGAACAATGTAGTTTAGCTTTTGCCTGTAGCTTGTCAGATTAAGCTACAGTTAATTATTTAGGGTTATATAAAGTATTTAATTGAGCAACATTCATTAATAGCCACAAAGGGAGTAAGAATGGATATGGTTTTAAAATAGAAATAGGATTATAATAATTTTAAAATCACATTTGAAATAAAGTCTGCATTCCCCTAGCATTATGTGTGGCGTTATTGACTTACTTTTACTTGTATGTGACACGGTTGACCACATTAGCTGCCAATGAACATGTCAATGTGATGAAGAACATAAATTAACAAATTAAAGTGTACTGGACACTCTCTCATTCTGGTCTGGTCTCCTCAGGCCCTGCAGACTGGACCAGAGTTCATGGTGAGCATGGTAGACCTCCTCACTGCTGGGCCTGTGCCTGGATCACCCAGCTCGTTAGATGTTCACTGCTCATACTAAGCCCTTGAAACAGTAGTTGGCCAATATTGGATAATAAAATATAATACATGATAGGTATTGTGTGGTTGAATTACAATAAGGAATGGTCAATGGTAAGCACTGTGGCCTCACAGCAAGAAGCTACTGGGTTGGAACCCTGGTGGCCCGGGGCCTTTCTGCTTGGAGTTTGCATGTTCTTCCCATGTCTGCATGGGGTTTACTCCCCTCCCAAAAGTGCCAGCTAAATGACATGTCATTTAATGGAATGGAATGAACAAGTGAACTAAAGCACTAAAGCTTAGAACATAATACCCTAACAACATAAAACTCAAAGAACTAAATAACAAAAACTATGTGCTGCTGTGTGCTTGTGTGCAGGTGTGTGTTGTAAATTAAATAATTGGTACCAGTCCTGAATTTGCAATGCATCATTTTTCTGATCAAGATAACAGACATCTCCTGGTAAGCAATATCAATATTTACTGCCATTGTATTGTTGGAGCAGCAGCAGATGGCACAGAATCATGCAAACGTTTAATGTTACAACCGAGATATCTCTCTCTCTCTCTCTCTCTCTCTCTCTCTCTCTCTCTCTCTCTCTCTCTCTCTCTCTCTCTCAGAACATACACTTTCATAAAGGCTGGTGCATGTTTATCATATATTGTATGGTGCTGTGGACTCAAGTGGCAAATCTGAATCAGCAAAGTGGCCTATTCTGGCAGAAAACCAGAAGTAAGTTGGTCAATCATGTCACATGAATATCCTGCAGAGTTGCAATAAAAAGAAGCCTTTTCATGTAAGTTGTCAAGTGGTTTAGCCCTTGTGTTGTCTTATAAATTGGATCATTATAAATGTTATTGGCATAACAAAATTGACCATTTCATAAAGCATGAAGTAATTTATCACTCAATTCTGGGTTACCCCTTTTATCCAACTTCATTCCACTCATTAGTTTTAGACTTATTTTTTGCATTCATGGTTAACAGACCTCATTTTCATGAATTATACCTAATTTCTAAGTAAAATGAGGATATATATGATTAGTTGTTTTGGATTATAACAGACTGGTATATTCAATTCTATTTCATTTATAGTATCAAATCATAACAGGAGTCATCTCAGGACACTTTACAGATAGAGTAGGTCTAGACCACACTCTATAATAATAAAGTAATTTACAAAGACCCAACAATTCCAGTGATTCCCCCCAAGAGCATGCATAAATGCGTTTGTGTCTGTCTGTCTGTCTGTCTGTCTGTCTGTCTGTCTGTCTGTCTGTGTATGTGTGTGTATGTATGTGTGTGTGTGTGCATATACTTGTAAATATGCATGTGTGTCCTGTGTGTTTATCTTCTGTAAAGCTCAATAGTGCCCTATTGCACTACCAGGTCAAAATTCGCCCGGGAAGACAATAACTGCTATAACATTGAATAAAACACCCCAAATTGTATGAAAGTTGAAGAAAATTAATATTCACAACTTTCATACAAATTCATGTAATATATAATTAATGTAAATGAGGTCTGTTAACCATGAATGCAAAAAATAAGTGTAAAACTAATGAGTGGAATGAAGTTGGATAAAAGGGGTAACCCAGAATTGAGTGATAAACTTCATGCTTTATGAAATGGTAAATTTTGTTATGCCAATAACATTTATAATGATCCAATTTATAAGACAACACAAGGGATAAACCACTTGACCACTTACAGGAAAAGGCTTCTTTTTATTGCAACTCTGCAGAATATTCATGTGACATGGTTGACCAACTTACTTGTACTGCTAGAATATTACAGGACACTGCTGATTCAGATTTGCCACTTGAGTCCACAGCACCATACCATATATGATAAACATGCACCAGCCTTTGTGAAAGTGTATGTTCTGAGAGAGAGAGAGAGAGAGAGAGAGAGAGAGAGAGAGAGAGAGAGAGAGAGAGAGAGAGAGAGAGAGAGAGAGAGAGAGAGAGAGAGAGAGAGATCTCTGTTGTAACATTAAACGTTTGCATGATTATGTGCCATCTGCCTCTGCTCCAACAATACAGCAGAAACCAAGCAGAAAGGCCCCGGGCCACCAGGGTTCCAACCCAGTACCTTCTTGCTGTGAGGCCACAGTGCTTACCATTGACCATTCCTTATTGTAATTCAACCACACAATACCTATCATGTATTATATTTTATTATCCAATATTGGCCAACTACTGTTTCAAGGGCTTAGTATGAGCAGTGAACATCTAACGAGCTGGGTGATCCAGGCACAGGCCCAGCAGTGAGGAGGTCTACCATGCTCACCATGAACTCTGGTCCAGTCTGCAGGGCCTGAGGAGACCAGACCAGAATGAGAGAGTCTCCAGTACACTTCAACTTGTTAATTTAGGTTCTTCATCACATTGACATGTTTATTGGCAGCTAAAATGTCACATACAATATTCTGCAGAGCAATTTAAAAAAGACCTTATTTTTTTTGCCTTTTTTTACTGGCTGGTGTAAGATTAGAGTAAAAGTAGTCAATAACGCCACACATAATGCTAGGGATTTTATTTGCAGATTTTATAATGCAGATTTTATTTCAAATGTGATTTTAAAATTATTATAATCCTATTTCTATTTTAAAACAATATCCATTCTTACTCCCTTTGGCTATTAATGAATGTTGCTCAATTAAATACTTTATATAACCCTAAATAATTAACTGTAGCTTAATCTGACAAGCTACAGGCAAAAGCTAAACTACATTGTTCTTCCTGCAGTTATTACAGCTCTCATACTTTTATTTTGACACGTTAATGTTACTTCCTGTCCAGAGCGCATTGGTTTTAGTCAACTTTGATCTTAACACGTAAGACCAAAATAACATTATAAACGAGACCTGTGTTCATTCAGATTTTCAATGATTATCCACATTATAAAAATGAGCCCGTATTCTCGCTCTTGGGTTAAAACGGAAACATGAATAACAAAAAAACAACAGTTGAAAAACGAGCAGTTTTCCAATTAATTTTTAATTTCTATGGACATTGGAAAAACGAGAAAACGGAGCTCATAGTTCGTCGACCCGTTTTTTCTTTTTTGGGTTAAAACGAAAAACGGATTATAGCCTACTTTAATACCCTGACCCAATATGCATTAATTTTTTTTCAAATCAAAAGTTTACACACACTGTATTTGTTAGCCTGTAAAATTAATAGTCTATATGCAACTTTGAAGGTAATTACCCTCTCACTTCATGTGTTTGTTGGCATCCGATTCGCAGCTTTCGATTTGGCAGTTAAGGGGAAATTTAAGGGGAACTTAAAACTGTCCGATTCAGCAGAGAAACACAATTTACATTGCTAAGTGACTGATCCTCCATTTTTTTGAACCTCTTACTGTATTGAATGAGTGTTAGTTATTAAGGTAAATTATTAATTATGTCTAAAACACACTTTTAGATTTGTGAAAGCTTTATTGTCTTTATGAGAACACAATAAAGGGAGATTTCACCGTTTTTTTCATATGTAGACCACATTGGACCAAGTCCAGAACCAGATACTTTATCATGTACCAAAAAGACAAGGCGCTCCTTTCCATAGATCATTTTATCATTTTTTAAATATTTCACGCCTATTACGCTAAACTTTTCTCAGAGTCTCTCTCTTTTTCCAAAGTGACAGATAAAATCTCTTACTTTTGACCATAACAAGTGTTACTTTATGTGAATGTATAGGCTTACATTTTTAAATAGTTTCTAAACAAATTTAAAGTATTAATGGAACGGGAACAAAAAATAGTTTAACATGACATTACACAACAGGGTTAAACGATGAGATGGGTCTTCCCCTCTCCTACAAAAACAGATTGGGCCTTTTGTCTGACAACTGTCAATGCGTGAACATGTTTACATTTAGGCTATTTCAACAGATTTTTTCAGTCAGTTAAGCCAAATAATTGGGTGACAAATAGCATGCATATAGACTATTAATTTTACAGGCTAACAAATACAGTGTGGGTAAACTCTTAATTTGAAAAACAATGAATGCCAACACAGTCTCACTCCCTACTCGTCAAATGTATGACGCATGGTAAAGGACCCCTGGCGTCAAGTTTCAACAAAAGAGGTGTAGCCTACCCCTTGACGTTATTTTCTCCGTCAAATATCAACGAAAGAAAAAACACGCCCCCTCCTTAACTCAAAATCTGTGACAGTTTTACTATTGGTATTTTTAGCCCAATAACCGCTGTTTTAATCAACATTATTCACAAGATGTTATCATGGTTTATATGTATTTCTTTTAATGTTATTATTTCGGTCTATTTCGGCCAGGGAAGCTGGGTTGCTTTTTTGTTTATTTATATTTTTTAAACTATAACGCCACATCTATCAACATTCCAGCTGTTTCCTGTAACTAGTTTGGGACTCCAGAAGAAGCAGTGAAGAAAGCCTGATGGAGTGGTTCACTGTCAGACACACAGGTTTTAGTAGATCATTCTGTTAGATAACTGGTTGTTAATTCCTTAAGCAGTAAAAGAGTTTATCAAAGCCCTGTTCCTATTTTAAGGATTATTCAATTCAAATGTGTCTTAAACAATGAACATGATGCAGCCAGTTTCCAATAACTCTCCCTCACAGGACACACCTCATGAAGGTATTCCTGAAAAAGCTCTTACTTCCTCATTTCACACCTCACCTCACAACACAAGATATGTTTACTAATGTTTCATATTTAATACATGAAATACCGATTTAAAGTTACTTTATGTATTTTTGTGTTTGAAGGATGTTAATAACACAAACATCCAACACGTTAACTTAAACCTACATTGTGTAATTTTTTGAGTTGATTCTTAGCAAAAAACCCTTTGGTCTTTCACAAATATGTACTCCTTCATGTGTACTTACGTCCACCAACTAATCAAAGTATTCTCGTAAGCGTAGAATCTGCCATTCAGAATCATTCATGATACATAGGAGTGACTCGCTCGAATGACGGCAGCCATGTTGCGCCTCCATCTTTAAAATACATTAGCCAAAGAGGGACATACCTCCGCATTTCGCCCTGATACACCTATTGGCACCGTGACGAATGCATGGGGGAGATTACTCGCCAGGGAAGCAAAAAAGAGAATTAAAACGACAACGCGACAGGCAGAGCAAGAGGTGAGCAAGATGGGAGAAATTCTTACACAATGTAGCTTTAATGAATGAGTCCCTCAGAGAAACACAACAAGGCTGTGTTAGGAAGTTACCCAGCTCTACAGGAACTAACAAGGGTTTAAAGTTAAGACTTTAATGTCATCTTACCTGGAAATAAAACATAATACAAGAGGAGCAAGATAAATAAATACATCTTATTTAAAAAAAAATAAAGAAAGAAGTAGAGCTGGAAAGCTCAGCTCATCTTTCATTTCACCTGCAGTATGAGGTGTGTTTCCCCTGTGAATGACTCCTTACAGGTTTGTCAGTTCCTGTAGAGCTGGATAACTTCATAACACAGCCTTGTTCTGTGTCTCTGTTTTTATGATAAAGTGGTAAGGTGTAAATTCATGAATCATATTTAAATGTTTCTGGATACAGTGATGATCTGATAAGCGTTGCTGAGGTAACAACATCTGGAGAGGACTTCACTCTGACCAAAAGAGATTTTAGACATGTTCTGGTTCTGAGTCTCTGTTACCTGTTTCTGCCTGCTTCCACTAAAGCTCTTAGTTTGGGCTTGTCTGCTGCTAAAGTCCAAAACACATTGGATCATGTAACACAACATGTAGCTTGTTTCTTTTACGAGTTCACTTTCATTTAGTCCTTGCTCCTGTAATAAATAAGTCTACTGTCAGACTCTAAGAGCCTCTGTGCTGCTTCCTTTCCCCTCCAGAGACCTGGGTTGGAACAAAGGTTTAGTGGACTGAAAGATCAGACAGGGAGTCCAGAAAACACCTTCTGACTTCTGCCTTTAGTTTGACTCATAAAGTTTAAAATCTTATACATCTGAGTCAGAAGTTTTCACACTTACTCTGACAACAGAAAAAAACTGAAATTGATGCATTTTTAATGTAAGAGTAATTTTATTTAACATTAACAATTCAAAAATGAAATACTAAATATGAGAATATCAAACACATCTGACATGCTGAGTGTTGGCTGAGATTCTTAAAGACCAAAACCACACTTTAAAAGAAATATATAATCAGAATATTTACACAACATTTTTCTTTTAATTAAGCTAAATAATCAGGATGTTGCTGTCAAGTTGTCAAACACCAGAGAGGACATTTTATTTACCTCTACTTCATTGGGATGGTTCCATACATGTTACAGTAGTTTATCTATAAGACCCAAACCATATGCATATCTACATAGAGTACACGCAGAGTTATAGAGTTATATAGTGAGTATATGAACTGAGAGTTTGTGTATATAAACCTATAATACAGAAAGAATTTTAATTATACACAAAAACATATCCTTCACCATGAAGATTTTCAATTCCACTGGTGACAAACTCAACATTTTGTCAACTCTTAATGAAGAAATAAAAAAAAAAAAAAATCTTTTTGCTTGTGCTTGTTGCTTCATGATTATTTCATGTTATAGTTGTACTCAGTTGTAGTTGTATACTCAAGATTTGAAAGCAAGTTTTTTAGGGGCTTTAATATAACGGTTTGTTGAAGGAAGCTTATCATTTCAGGTGTTGTTTAACTGGAGATGTGAATAGTTCACATCACAGCATTTACTGCTTACTGTCCCATTTGAAGTCACTCACTGTGTGCAGGATGGGTTTGTAAATCAGAAGTTCATGAACGTTGACATAGAGTGCGTAGAAATGTTGTAAGGAGCTGTAAGGAAAAAGCCACTGTTACTGATCTGCCTTTAATAACCAGAGGATGATGCAGCCTGTCCAGAGGCTGGTCGTTCAGATGAACTCTGCAGATCCACCAAAAGGTGTTCAGGATTTCCAGCCTCTGAAACAGGTTTAGCATCTGATGTTTGATCCAGAACCAAGAGACATGCTCCATCTGTCACAATCAATGAGCTGACTCAACAACTTGAATGTGACATTAGCAACCAGCAGCCTCCAACCCCAAGAGCTTTTTATATCTGCTTCTATACATATGTTTTCATCTTTGTGAAGCACTTTGGTGCAAACTTGTTGTTGTGGTGTTGAGTGTTTTGTTTTCCTGTTTTGATTGTGGAGGACAATTGTATGTTTCTGTTTCCCTGTTTTTGATGATTATTATGGTTGTTTATATTTCTGTTTCTGTTTCCTGTATTTCCCATGGATTGTTTATGCTTAGATTTCTGTGATGATTGTTGGTTTCTGTTTTCCTGTTGATGATTCTTCCCATGAGTGTGGATGTTTGGTTTTCCTGTTTGTATTGTGTATTCCTGTTCTTTGATGATTATTTCTGTTTCCTGTTTTATTTTGATAGTCTGGTTTTCTGTCTTGTCTTGTCTAGTTTTACTTCCTGTGTTTTCCCACCTTTTTAATTACTCTGCCTCTCCTAATGTGTTTCACCTGTTGTATCACCTGTTCCTTGTTTGCTCTGTGTTCCCTTTTTCTGTTGTCAGATCGTTTTGTGTGCGTTTGTAGAACAGAAGCTGGGAATTAATTACGTCACCTATATGTTTCTTTGCTCACCGCTGATTGGTCAAACTTCTGACTGAGATCTTGACAGAGGTGTCAATTCCAGGTCCAGAAAGTAAAAGTCCTGCCATGTGTTTATTCCACCAATGAACTCAGCCAGCTGATTTCACTAATTAGTAGTGAAATCAGCTGGCTGAGTTCATTGGTGGAATAAACACATGGCAGGACTTTTACTTTCTGGACCTGGAATTGACACCTCTGGATCTTGAATCCAGAACATAACGTGCCCCGGGGCAGGTTAGCCGTGCAGCGTAAGATACCATGGCAACGAACACCGATTCAAGCCGAGCTACTTTCATAGTACCTAAAACCCAGGGTTGATGGAAACTAAACTGAAACATAGCTGGCTAGCCACCTAAACCAGCTTCATGGTATAGGCCCCTGGTCAGTTTGTTCCAGTCAGTGTGTTTCACTCATGTACCTGCATTTAGAATCTTCCCGGCGGTCTTTTGTTCCTGTGAGATTTTCGTTGTAAGTCTGTTCCAGCCTCTGCTTTTGTTAACTCCCTTTTCCTAGTTTTTTGCCTGCTCCCCTGGGACTCCCTGCGTTGCTTCTGCCTGCTTCGTTTTTGGATCGCATCGTTTGTTGGCTTTTAAGGTGCTATATGAATGAAATAAAATGAAACTTAAACTTCCCATTTCAGTTTTTTATTTCATTTATATTTAGCTAATTCTCTCTATTTGAGGAAAGTGAAGTTATTTTGATCTTCCACCAAATCCACAATCCATGCAAGAAAATTCTATCTGCTATTGCTGTCACACAAATATCTAATTATTTATATATATATATATATATATATATATATATATATATATATATATATATATATATATATATATATATATATATATTTATTATGTTATTTAGTACTCCCATCGACAGTAATTCCAGGTCATGTCAAACAGTCATTGTTTTTGGTCTCTCTGTAAGCAGAGAAATCCCTGAATGAGAAAATAATTTAATAATTTACAATCTTCATGTCTTTACTCAAGTCTGTTTTGCAGTAACACATCCTGGTAACAGCATGTCGGACCAGATACAATAAAATAAAAACAAGTTCTACTCACATTGTGGAGGGAGTTTGGCTGAAACAAGAAGAGAAGACAAATCATTTCAGTTGTCACAGTTGGAAATTAAAGCTATAGTGTGTAGTTTCTGTCGCCCCCCCCAAGTAATTACAACAAAACTGTCGGCACATCCACACGATACAAGCATTTCATGATCGCACCCCCACCCCTCCTCCACACAGTTGCTAGTAGCCAAGGAGGACACGTTGGATAAAAAACATGATGAACTCTTCAGAAGACGTAATTATCTTCACTCAAGTTTCTGCGCGGGAAAGTCACTGGACGGTACAATCTTCTGAACATAGTCATACTGAGAAATCCAGAGAGAGTTGTGTGGAGCTAATAGTCTTAATTAGCTTTGTAGCAACTCATTTGACAATGGCTTGAATGTAATGGATGTTCAATAATATCAAAACGCTACGCACTAAAGCTGTAACATAAATGATAATGAACATTTGACACCTTTTCCCACTGAATCTGATACTCTTCATTCTCCTACTAACGTTAAATAAGTATATTTTACCCTTCTACTCTTCTACCCTCACCTATTACATTTATCATCATCATCATGCTACAGTCTCTGTTGGTTGCTTGACAATAGTTTGTTTTAACTTTTTAAATTAAAGTAAACAAAGAGAAAATCTTTTAGTTCTTTAGTATCTCACTTTTCTTCTTTTTGTAAAAAATGAATCCAGTGGCAGCGGCAAGGACGATGACAGCAAGAAGAATAGGGACAGCCACTCCAGCAGCGATGAGAATGGTCATGTCAAAATAATTCTCTGTTGAACAAAGAACAACAATGTTTACAACCATATAGACAAAGAAGTATTGAACAGATCTATCTATTTATTAACACCTGTACATACATTACTTATGAACCAATTGCATGTTGGTTTGTCCTGTAACAGGTGGAGTGCATTGGTATAAAGTGCCCATATTATGAAAAGAAATCACTTTTTTGGGGATTTGGGGTGTTATTTTGTGTCTTTGGTGCTTCCACATGCATACAAACACACAAAAAACCAAAAAAATAAAACATCCATGCTGTTGAGTGAGATACGGGTTTCTGAATGTGTCCTGCCTTCAGTCTCCGGGTGAGGTGTTCAAAATCTGCACGGCTGTCCACTAGCTGAAACGAGGGGGCTATAGGGGGCTAACCGTTAGCATGCTAGCGCTAGCATGCTAGCTCATTCTCAATGGCAAAACCAGACCTGCCAATCTTAAAAAACATTTTTGAGTAGCAACTTACTGATTTATTGTCTAAGTTCTGTTTCATGAACACGGCGGCACGCACGCGGAAAAAAAATGTGCCATTACCGCTGTCTTTGATGTCATTTTGGCTTGTTGGGCATCAGTATAGTGTGTCGTTTAGTTCACATGCTTAACAATCACTTCACCTGGTCTTAGGACGTAGTCCTAGCCCAGGTTAATTATGATCTCTATAATAACCTTACCCTCCATAATGTTCCTACAGTAGCCTACAGTCTTATAATAGTCTCTAAAATACTGTAATACTTTTATAGTATGTCCCAAAATACTAGGCCTATAGTAGCCTTCTATAAGATCACTATAATATTATTCCAAAATTGGCCTACTATACAATTCCTAATGCGGCGTATAAAACTTAAAAACTAATCCAAACGCTGCAGCAGGCTAAGACATGTGGTTTTACACTGAAGACGCGTCACGCTGAACCATTGCACTTGATGGAATGTCTTTATTGATCCATTTCACAGACTTAGCAAGAAACAGCACTTACTTGTATTGATGCATTTCATAAGCCGTGCAAAGATACCTCAGACAGTGCAGTAATAAAAGATACCAACGGTGACGGTCAACAGAAAGTTTCTCCACGTGCTCACCCTGCAGCCATCATCCCAACACCTGGTCAAACCCGCACAAGTGAATGCACGCACACACTAATACAGTTACCACACCCCAGTGACACCCACAGTAATCAGCGACGTCACTAAGCGTGTGCACATACACAATAGCGCAAAAAAGGAGGAAAGCTCATAATAAGAATCAAACCCGATGTATGGCTCCTACAATTCCTATAATTCTTTTTCGTGATGGTTTGTACAGCCTCGGCTACAATGAAAAAGTCACGTTTAGCAAACAACACGAACAATATTACAGGGTACCCCCTGGATCCTCCAACTTAAATTCAAGGCTTTTTAAGACCTTTCAATACCATTTGAAATTTAATTCAATGCCAACTTCGTACCCATTCCGAGAAGTATGAGGGGAAAATGTCAAATCTGTATACATTTTAAACCCTAGAAAATAATTATTTACAAGTAGGCTACTTGAATTAAATACATTTTTTTATTTAAATTAAATTATTACATCATATTTAATACAATGTATTGGATCATAATATAATCCAATAAAATAAGATATATTACACTGCATAATAGGCACTTTTACTTTTGGTACTTAAGTATCTTTTGATAATACTTTTGTACTATTACTTAAGGAAGATGTAATACAATAGAAATACAATAGATCTGAGTAAGTCTTCCACCTCTGTAAATCACCAACAGCAGTCGTGCATGAATACCTGCAGCAGTGTTTCAGCGTTTTGCAGCTCTGCTACAGTAGCAGATAACCTTTAACATTACCTTCCAGTCACATGGTCTCTAAACAGTCTGCTCACAGTGAAGTCCTGCACGGATCAACAGATGTTAGAGTCCGGCGGCTGCTCGCTGTTTGTTCTAAGACATTCACCGAGCAGGTTAATGCGCTCACAGATCCAATCTTTGCAGATAATAAGCCGTTAGCCTGTTAGCTTGACCTTTGTCTGAAGACGCCGAGCGGCCAGCCAGGCTCCGACACACAAGACCTTTGTAACAAAATCCAAAACTGAGACGGCTACTGCACGTCAACCGTCAACGAGTGAACTCAAAGCAGTCACCAGATTTTCTCGTAGTTTAAAGTGACAAATCGTATCGCCATATTTTGATATCAAAATGCATATCTACTACACAAAATGCGTACAGGTTGGCAGGTCTGCAAAACAGTGCTACAACACACATTCACCCCTAATCTACAAAATATATTGTATAGAACTACTTACATGTCCCTGTTCTACAGGTATTCTACGCAAAGTTGGACGTGCGCCCTCATTTAGAAGAAGTCTCCCAGCTAGCCTTGTACAGGCCAAAGTTGGAAAACAGCTAGCTAGCTCATGTAATCCTTAGGTAGCTACTGCGCATATGCGACTGCCAAAAAAGATGTTACAGAAGTTGAGATGTCTCACTATGTAGCTAAAACAGAGACCTGACACAGAGTGAAAAGAGGAGCTGCAGCAATGTGCAATGCAACAAGAAGATGGTGTTTTTTAAGAATTAAACCATGTAAACCTATTCTGATGCAATCTCAAATTACAATTATGAACCTGAAAATGAGCATTATATAGCCACTTTAAAAACAAACAAAAAAAATGACTGACTTATTCCATAATAAACCAAAAGACTAAAGCTAATCCAACAAAAACACACTTTTGTTTAGAGCCTCACTTTGGTGAGCGACATATATTTGTACCTGTTGGCCGAACCATCATCATAATGCTGACTCTCGCAGGAACAGAGTAAAACATGGAGGAAGCTGTTGGTTAGCTGTTAACTGCTCTGTGAAATGGTAGAGTTTGCATCAGTCTTAAGACAGCAGTCAACTGTACAAATGTTTCTCTGAAATAAAGGCTGAGGGAGTTAGCCCCCTAACTTGCAGTTCAGGCTTTTTTGTGTGTATGTGGTAGGTAGTATGGCCACAGATATGAAACAGTAGGCTTACACACAGCATCAGAAAGGTGAATAATATATATTTATATATATGAATAAATCATGAACTTCAGGACAACTGAAGTAAACTAAACACATCTTACCGTCACTTCCTATTTCGATATTACACTCTCTGTCCATGGTCTCTATTCTCTTTAGCTCGTCTGAAGAGAGAGGGAGAGAGAGAGAGAGAGAGAGAGAGAGAGAGAGAGAGAGAGAGAGAGAGAGAGAGAGAGAGGGGGAGAGAGGGAGATGAGAAAGGTCAAACGTGAATGGAAAGAAAACAACGGAAAAAGACAAAGAAAAATTGAAAAAGGTAATTGGACAGCTGAAGCTGAGAGAATGTCATTAGTAGTTTGCAGGTATTTGGTCATGAATCAAATTGCTGGATAAACAGAAGGATTTCACCTGATGATCGTTGAAGTGAAGTTGAAGTGTATGTATGATAAAAATGACAGACCTCTACATGCTTTGTAAGTAGGAAAACTTGCAAAATCGTCAGGCAGAACAAGTATTTGATACACTGCCGATTATGCAGGTTTTCCTACTTAGAAAGCATGTAGAGGTCTGTAATTTTTATCATCAAGGTGAGGGATCAGCCCAGAACTACACGGCAGGACCTGGTCAATGACTTGAAGAGAGCTGGGACCACAGTCTCAAAGAAAACCATTAGTAACACACTACGCCGTCATGGATTAAAATCCTGCAGCACACACAAGGTCCCCCTGCTCAAGCCAGCGCATGTCCAGGCCCGTCTGAAGTTTGCCAATGACCATCTGGATGATCGAGAGGAGGAATGGGAGAAAGTCATGTGGCCTGATGAGACAAAAACAGAGCTTTTTGGTCTAAACTCCACTCGCCGTGTTTGGAGGAAGAAGAGGGATGAGTACAACCCCAAGAATGTCCCAAAATACTAGGCCTATATAGTAGCCTTCTATGAAATTACTATAATATTGTTCCAAAATTGGCCTACTATACGATTCCTATAATTCTTTTTCGTGATGGTTTGTACAGCCTCGGCTACAATGAAAAAGTCACGTTTAGCAAACAAACACAAACAATATTACAGGGTACCCCCAGGATCATCCAACTTAAATTTAAGGCTTTCTAAGACCTTTTAATACCATTTGAAATTAAATTCAATGCCAACTTCGTACCCATTCCGACAGAAGTATGAGGGGAAAATGTCAAATCTGTATACATTTTAAACCCTAGAAAGTAATTATTTACAAGTAGGCTACTGGAATTAAATACATTTTTTTATTTAAATTAAATTATTACATCATATTTAATACAATGTATTGGATCATAATATAATCCAATAAAATAAGATATATTACACTGCATAATAGGCACTTTTACTTTTGGTACTTAAGTATCTTTTGATAATACTTTTGTACTATTACTTAAGGAAGATGTTGAATGCAGGACTTGTAACTGACAAGTAATTTGAAACTCTGCAACACAGTTTTTTCTACTTTTACTGAAATACAATAGATCTGAGTAAGTCTTCCACCTCTGTAAATCACCAACAGCAGTCGTGCATGAATACCTGCAGCAGTGTTTCAGCGTTTTGCAGCTCTGCTACAGTAGCAGATAACCTTTAACGTTACCTTCCAGTCACATGGTCTCTAAACAGTCTGCTCACAGTGAAGTCCTTCACGGATCAACAGATGTTAGAGTCGGGCGGCTGCTCGCTGTTTGTTCTAAGACATTCACCGAGCAGGTTAATGCGCTCACAGATCCAATCTTTGCAGATAATAAGCCGTTAGCCTGTTAGCTTGACCTTTGTCTGAAGACGCCGAGCGGCCAGCCAGGCTCCGACACACAAGACCTTTGTAACAAAATCCAAAACTGAGACGGCTACTGCACGTCAACCGTCAACGAGTGAACTCAAAGCAGTCACCTGATTTTCTCGTAGTTTAAAGTGACAAATCGTATCGCCATATTTTGTTTAGTTGTGAAGTTGAGATGTCTCACTATGTAGCTAAAACAGAGACCTGACACAGAGTGAAAAGAGGAGCTGCAGCAATGTTCAATGCAACAAAAAGATGGTGTTTTTTAAGAATTAAACCATGTAAACCTATTCTGATGCAATCTCAAATTACAATTATGAACCTGAAAATGAGCATTATATAGCCACTTTAAAAACAAAAAAATGACTGACTTATTCCATAATAAACCAAAAGACTAAAGCTAATCCAACAAAAACACACTTTTGTTTAGAGCCTCACTTTGGTGAGCGACATATATTTGTACCTGTTGGCCGAACCATCATCATAATGCTGACTCTCGCAGGAACAGAGTAAAACATGGAGGAAGCTGTTGGTTAGCTGTTAACTGCTCTGTGAAATGGTAGAGTTTGTATCAGTCTTAAGACAGCAGTCAACTGTACAAATATGTCTCTGAAATAAAGGCTGAGGGAGCTAGCCCCTTAACTTGCAGTTCAGACTTTTTTGTGTGTATGTGGTAGTATGGCCACAGATATGAAACAGTAGGCTTACACACAGCATCAGAAAGGTGACAAATATATATTTATATATATGAATAAATCATGAACTTCAGGACAACTGAAGTAAACTAAACACATCTTACCGTCACTTCCTATTTCGATTTTACGCTCTCTGTCCATGGTCTCTCTTCTCTTTAGCTCGTCTGGAGAGAGAGGGAGAGAGAGAGAGAGAGAGAGAGAGAGAGGGAGGGAGGGAGATGAGAAAGGTCAAACGTGAATGGAAAGAAAACAACGGAAAAAGACAAAGAAAAATTGAAAAAGGTAATTGGACAGCTGAAGCTGAGAGAATGTCATTAGTAGTTTGCAGGTATTTGGTCATGAATCAAATTGCTGGATAAACAGAAGGATTTCACCTGATGATCGTTGAAGTGAAGTTGAAGTGTATGTATGATAAAAATGACAGACCTCTACATGCTTTGTAAGTAGGAAAACTTGCAAAATCGTCAGGGAGAACAAGTATTTGATACACTGCCGATTTTGCAGGTTTTCCTACTTACAAAGCATGTAGAGGTCTGTAATTTTAGCCTGTTAGCCTGTTAGCTTGACCTTTGTCTGAAGACGCCGAGCGGCCAGCCAGGCTCCGACACGCAAGACCTTTGTAACAAAATCCAAAACTGAGACGGCTACTGCACGTCAACCGTCATCGAGTGAACTCAAAGCAGTCACCTGATTTTCTCGTAGTTTAAAGTGACAAATCGTATCGCCATATTTTGATGTCAAAATGCATATCTACTACGCAAAATGCGTACAGATTGGCAGGTCTGCAAAACACTGCTACAACACACATTCACCCTAATCTACAAAATATATTGTATAGAACTACTTACATGTCCCTGTTCTGCAGGTATTCTACGCAAAGTTGGACGTGCGCCCTCATTTAGAAGAAGTCTCCCAGCTAGCCTTGTACAGGCCAAAGTTGGAGAAACAGCTAGCTAGCTCATGTAATCCTTAGGTAGCTACTGCGATGATGTCCAAAAAGATGTTACAGAAGTTGAGATGTCTCACTATGTAGCTAAAACAGAGACCTGACACAGAGTGAAAAGAGGAGCTGCAGCAATGTTCAATGCAACAAAAAGATGGTGTTTTTTAAGAATTAAACCATGTACACCTATTCTGATGCAATCTCAAATTACAATTATGAACCTGAAAATGAGCATAATATAGCCACTTTAAAAACAAACTAAAAAATGACTGACTTATTCCATAATAAACCAAAAGACTAAAGCTAATCCAACAAAAACACACTTTTGTTTAGAGCCTCACTTTGGTGAGTGACATATATTTGTACCTGTTGGCCGAACCATCATGATAGTGCTGACTCTCGCAGGAACAGAGTAAAACATGGAGGAAGCTGTTGGTTAGCTGTTAACTGCTCTGTGAAATGGTAGAGTTTGTATCAGTCTTAAGACAGCAGTCAACTCTACAAATGTTTCTCTGAAATAAAGGCTGAGGGAGTTAGCCCGCTAACTGGCAGTTCAGGCTTTTTTGTGTGTATGTGGTAGTATGGCCACAGATATGAAACAGTAGGCTTACACACAGCATCAGAAAGGTGACAAATATATATTTATATATATGAATAAATCATGAACTTCAGGACAACTGAAGTAAACTAAACACATCTTACCGTCACTTCCTATTTTGGTATCATGCTCTCTGGCCATGGGCTCTCTTCCCTCCAGCTTGTCTGGAGAGAGTCTGAGAGAGAGAGAGAGAGAGAGAGAGAGAGAGAGAGAGAGAGAGAGAGAGAGAGAGAGAGAGAGAGAGAGAGAGATGAGAAAGGTCAAACGTTAATGGAAAGAAAACAACGGAAAAAGACAAAGAAAAATGGTAAAAAAGGTAATTGGACAGCTGAAGCTGAGAGAATGTCATTAGTAGTTTGCAGGTATTTGGTAATGAATCAAATTGCTGGATAAACAGAAGGATTTCACCTGATGATCGTTGAAGTGAAGTTGAAGTGTATGTATGATAAAAATGACAGACCTCTACATGCTTTGTAAGTAGGAAAACTTGCAAAATCGTCAGGGAGAACAAGTATTTGATACACTGCCGATTTTGCAGGTTTTCCTACTTACAAAGCAACGCTGTAACGCTGTCTGACGGTTCCAGCATTAGCTTAGCCCAGCACAGATCCTGCAGGTAACTGGTTCCAACTAGCCTACTGCTCCAAATTGTAACAAAAGTGACAAAATAACACCAACATGTTCCTATTTACATGTTGTGATTTGTAGAAGTCATTAGTGTACAAAAAAAAACAACGTAACATGAGACACAGCCATCTTCTAACAGTAAACAAACTGGGAACTATATTCTCAGACAGGCTTGCTGCGAGCATATCACTCCGCCCAAGTACTATATTCTTCCACCTGAGAATATAGTTCCTGGTTTGTTTACGGTTAGAAGACGGCTGTGTCTCTGTTACGTTGTTTTTTGCACACGCTGTGACTCTACAAATCACAACATGTAAATAGGAACATGTTGGAGTTATTTTGTCACTTTTTCGGAGCAGTAGGATTACTGGAACCATTCACCTGCATGTTCTGTGATGGGCTGATGTTGCTGAAGCCGTCAGACAGCCTTACAGCACGCACGGAGATGAGAAGGGTATGTATGGACTTGTCTTACTCTGGGGGTTACGGTGAATAAGCTAAATTCCCAATAAGTCGGCGTGTTCCTTTAACAGAAGGTGTGAAAGCCTGGCTTTCCCTCCTACGTACTTATGCTCAATTTTTATTTCCCTTCAATACTATGTCTGGGTTCGAAGTCTTGGGTTTTCTCCAGCCAAATTTTTGGCGGACCAAATCAGCGAACAGAGTTAGTGGCTGAGAATGATGACGTTGAGGCCGTGCGCTAGAGTTGCGGCGGAGAAAGATGGGAGCGAAGCCATTCAGTCCATTGTGGCAACACTGCCGAATATCCAGAAGTTAAAGCCCAAGCAAGAATAATCTTTGCTGAGTTTTGTTGGTGGCCATGATGTTGTGGCATGGAAAAGTGGAAAAGTTTGATTTTCCAACTCGCTCCGTTAGTGGTGAAGGAGTTGGCTAAGACTAACGCTCGCCATTAGCAATGCTAATGCTAAATTTAAGCCTTGACGGTCTCCCCCCTTGTTGCACATGTGCATAACATACGTAACGACCAAACGTTAGCGATTGGTTATGGCAAATCCAAAGGGGCTCTGGGCAGATTCAATAGTTTTAAACTTCAACAAAGTACCCGCCTTCAAGGAAGTTGTCAATGGAGAGAGGCCAGACTCTCTGTACAAATGAAATGTACGAGAGTCTGGTAGGACCAGGCATTGAAAATTCTTCCAAGTAAAATAAATAAGTAAATAAACATCAAAAAACAACACTAAGAGTTTAAAGCCATGCTAGCAGCTCTGAGGTTGTTCTGATGTACAGCGACGCTTTGAGCTAATTTTAGCAGCATGTTGATGTTTGGCAGGTTATAATCTCAGTTCTACATGTTAGCATTCTAATATTTCCTCATTAGTGCTAAACCTAAAGTACAGCTGAGGCTGAGAGAATGTCATTAGTTTTGCAGGTATTTGGTCATAAATCAAATGTCTGGATAAACAGAAGGATTTGACCTGATGATGGCGTTAGCTGAAAAGTCAGAGGTTCAAAGTTTTTACAATTGATTCTCTGGGGACCATGAATATATGTACAGTATTTTACAGCCATCCAATCAGTCTGTAACAAGCTGAAGGACAAACGGACCAACTGACAGACCACCTGTCAATGCAGTTAAACTTACTCACCGTATGCTAACTGTACACTGGCTATCATTGGCTATTGATAGAAAGTAATGTCAGAGCACTCTAACTTGTCAGTCTCTACTGATTGAGGAGGGCTAGATCAAATCTTACCACCACAGAAAACAGCCAAAAAGAAGGTGATGTCAGACTGATTGGAGTGATAATAAAATGGCAGTTCAGTCTGAGCAGACTGTATGAACATTGTTGTGTTCATGAAACTACATCAGGAAATGTGATTCTACCTTTTCTCAGCAGAGAGCTCTTTCTGTAGTCCACATACATCTTCAGCCACTCAGGACAAATCTGAGTGAGGAGAATCTCATTATGTTTTATTCTAGATTCGTCAGCATCCCATCTTTGTTTGATGATGACAGCCTGTGGTTTTGCAGCGATCCATGTCGATGTCTTCAGGTCGAATACTAGGAAGTCTTCTCCATCATAACCAAACTGAATAAAACCATTGACCTCTCCAGTCTCATCGTCCCACTCACAGCCACTCATCCTCTGGAGAATGTGGACACCTGAGAGACAGAGACTGGAATTATAATAATGCATAAAACTACTACTACTACTACTACTACTACTACCACTACCAACAACAACAACAATAATAATAATAATAGACAGTCACTGCCTCATCGTTATTGCACAACTTTTACTTCTTGGATTACAACAACAGGACAAAGTGGGTCAGCTGCAGTTTTTAGAGTCAGTTAGTTGCTCTCCACCGACTGCAAAATTACAGTTTTGTAGTACTGATCTAAAAGCTAATTGTCTCAGATGTTTGACCACAAACATGATCTGTTTTAAAAACTCTTCATTTCATAATTAATTACTGAGTATATGATGAAAACCTCAAGAATTAGACAGGCTGATAAATTTAATTTGAAATATTCCAGATACAGTATCAAATCTTAGTTATTTCATATTTTTAGAATTATACGGTAACAAAATGTACAACGACAAGTAGGCATTTCAATTCTTAAAAGCAAACCTGTACAGACAGATGTTAGAGCCCTCAGTCTCATTATCTGACAGGTCAATGAAGGAAATAAAGGATGTCTTGTATTACTGATTTTCCTCTTCCTGTGTATGTGAAGATATTGTGACTAGTGGAAATGAGTTTGGGTCACTTTAATATACAATTTAACAAACAAACAGTTTAGCAGTAAATAGTGAAATATTACCTCCAGTTTGGTTGAAGCTCTGCGTCATATCATTCATCCAGTCTTTGAAAAAGTCAGGCTGATCCTCAAAACACTCTTTAGTGTACATTTTCCAATGCTGACCATTGTTTTTTAAAAATGTTTTCACCAAGTTTCGTTCTAGTATCTTTTTCTTGCCGTTGCAGTAACCCACCAGAACTTCATCCACCACTGCAGCAACCACACACTCGGACATGTTTGGGACTCCAGAAGATCCAGTGAAGAAAAACTTGAGTGAGTGTTTCACTGCAGGACAAACAAGTTTTATACATTCATTATAAATAGACGCATATAATTATTTTATCATAAATATGATGGCAGTATGATTCAGTTCATCTAAAACATGATAGTCTGGAGGTGAAGTTAAAGTGAAACTAAACTCCAGCTGTGTTCCAGAGCTCCACAGAAACTAAACACAGCGCTGAGTTCAAAGTAAAGTAAAGATTTAAAATGTGATCTTACCTGGAGATGAGACGTGACAGAAGAGAAGCAACAACAGGAACTTTTTCATCTTGTTTTGATAAAGACGTGTCTGAGGACCGAGCTGGTTCTGTTCTGTATTCTGTGTTTTTTCTCCGAGGAGGGAGGGTCTCTGGTCTGATGAGAGTTGGGCGGGTGTTACATCACCGCGCGGTGCTCCTGAAAATGTTCCGTTAGGTTTGCCAGTTCTGAAAGTTTTGCAGTTAAACTTTGTGATCGGCACATCACTGGGATAAGAAGAGAGGAGAATAACTGAGACACGTGGTATAGAAATCAGACTTTAACGTTATTGGTTACTTAAGTTTCCGAATTCACACATATAGTAATGGGAGGGGATTTTAATGTGATTCTGAATCCTCTGGTAGACAGATGGCCACATGCCTGCACTAATAGCCTAGTATACTAGGAACACTTCCTTGAAGCTTTTTATGGAACAATTTGATTTAATGGATGTATGAGGGTAAAGTTCCCAGCCTACAGTCATGTTCACTTGTGATAATATAAACGCCACTGGGGCTCCAGAAAATGTTCCGTTCAGTTTGACAGTTCTGAAAGTTTTGCAGTTAAACTTTGTGGGATCACTGGGATAAGAAGAGAGAATATTTGAGAAACATGGCGATGCACAATAGAAAAACGATCATAAGTCTGAGAACTTTTGCCCCTGATACCAAATAATAATGAAGGAAATAATAGGCTAATTTAATAAGTAGACACAGTGACACTGGGCCTAAACTACATTAATATGACGTGTCAGCAAAAACATTTTACATGTAGGCTTGTTGGACAATGAATTAAGCATTTGAATTAAAAAGGCTAAATGTATTTTTTTTATATATAATATATTGCACAACGTCTATATTTTATACAGCACTTCTGAACAAAAGAAGACTATTTAGTTAGATCAGAGAGAGGTGTGGTAGAGCTTTGGCTTCAGTCTTCATCAGGGCTGCTCTAAGTCTGGACAGTCACCAGATGGCACTGTGCTGCTGAGTTTGAAGCCCCAAAGCTTCTCTGTTATTCTGCTTCTTCTGTTCCAATGCAGAGAAATAAAAGACTGTAGGCTAGAAGCTCTCTTTGCTGAAGATAAAGTTCAACCAGTAACCACTAATTACCTCCACATGGAGTGTATGTCAACACAGACATATTAGTTCTACTTGCTTGATTGTTAAGAGAAAAATAAAGCCTTAACGATCTATTTTCTTTAAGACCTTTATTTAAAAAGGCCTGATTTATACAGTAGGCCTACAAACCATTCATAATAGCATATCATTCTAAAAGCACCTTTTATGTGAACAAGAGAGCAAGTAGACAATGTGCAGAAAGCATTATAAACCTTCATGTCTGGAACAGGCTGACTGCTTGGACTGTGGTATTGCTGCTGGTAGCACCATAGCAGTCAAATTACTTACAGAAGGACCCCAAAGTACTTAGTATGCAACTCCATTGTATAGGCCTACTGGCTTACTGTGTACTTCTACTTCAGAGGAAAACATTGTCCTACTAAAGAAAGAGAAATGTTAGTGGTTATATGTTGCAGATTTCGATTTTACTCTCAAAATAGGCCTATCCAAATGTGGATTCATCTCAGACATTTGCCTGACTGACTCATGGGGTGGGGGGTGGGGGTGGGGGTGGCTGCCATCCGCCACAATCCGGCCCGTTATGAGAGCCAATCAGCAGAAGTCTGCATCAACCACCAGAACCGGACCGAGTAGGATACAGAGATGGAATGGGAGTGTGTGAACTTGAGAGAGAAGAGGCAAGTTTTTCTTTTAATTAGGCTAGATACTAGATTTAGTGTCTTCTTTTTCATCAACAATATTCCATGTTGATATCTCCAGTCAGCGTTTAATGTCGGGCCGCTGTAGTCATCATTATCGTTAAGGGGATTTAAGACTTCAGCAGAGGTAAGAATATCCCAACAGGCTCAGTGGTTTAGTGGCTTAATGTTAAAGAGCAACATTAAAAAAAATTAGACACGTGAACAATGTTACTAATTAATTAATGTTAGGCTATGTGTAATAAGTGCTATAACAAGCTTGGATTACCTCTACCCTTGTGTATGTCAGAGCATTTGCACAGCTGATTTTGTCCTTCCTGTATAGTTTGTGTCTTTACATAAAAACTAAATATCTATATAATAACAAAAGGAATTAAGCAGCAGTGCAAACAAATCATGTTTTAATAACAGTTATGTTTATATAAAGCTACCATCGTCTTATCTTTGTCACTTTTTTTTTTTTTTTTTTTTTACAGCTGTGACATTTGTTTTGCTTTTAGTTTCAGGCAGCATGTTTAACTAAAGGTGTTAATACATCACATCACAGCATCTAACAAGACGTCACAGGGTGCAGGGTGGTGTGTTAGCCAATCATGTTTCTGGATTCAGTTTCTCCGAGAGCTCAACGCTGTTGACAGGAGCTGGAAGGTCAGAAACACACTTAGTTGGCCTCCTTATCCTGCACTGACCTTAGCTCTCTAAAAACTTCACTTACACA
Organism: Perca flavescens; assembly: GCF_004354835.1. NCBI lineage: Eukaryota > Metazoa > Chordata > Actinopteri > Perciformes > Percidae > Perca > Perca flavescens. Next base: position 7,665,298 of record NC_041344.1, on the reverse strand, counting down.
ATTATCATTAAAAAGCCTTTTTAATCTACAGCAAGGTTCAGATCAGTAGCCTACTTACTGTACCAGGTTGAGGGCGATTGGCTGAAATGAAAATAAATATTTCACTTGTCAAAGTTACTTTTGTTCTCATCCTCTGTTTATTTAACATTTACGCACACTGCTGAATATCTGCTATAAACAGATATCAATTGTAGGCCTACTCTGAGCAATAAAGATCCGTCTAAAATAAATACAAGTTACATAAGTTTCACAGTCTGGACAGAGCATCAGCTCCTTTGAGTCTCTCACCTTTCTTCTTTTTGGAAACAGCAAATCCAATAGCAGCAATGAAAACAGCAGCAACCACAACAACAACCAGTGCAGCAGTGATCAGAGGTCTGGGGGCTATTGCACTAAAGTAGAATGAAGAAATCCAGGAGAACTGAAAAAGCGCAGCTTGACTTAGTGTGATCTGCATTGCGGCTTAATCAGTTGCACGTTTGCCGAGCCAGGATGAGAAGGTGAAACTGTTACGAGGCAGTCAGAACAGACCCAAATGGGGGGTGGGGGGGAGAAACACAGGAGACCCAGAGAGGCAGGGCCAACAGAGAAACAGACAGTGGAAAAATAGGAACTAGAAAAAAAACTCACAGCCAACCATCACAGAAACTATGTCAAGCCAGGTGTAGATAGTTGGGATAAGTGCACGTTCACGGCTTTCTTCATGTGCTAAATGTGCTGGTTTTACTGTAAAGTGTCTTTTGAGTCGCCTACCATAGTAAAAGGAGTCTCCAGGATCTGGACCTTGGTATGGAAAATTAAGAAGGAAACACTGAGGAAACTGGATCTAGAGATACACAAACTAGAAAAAGTAGTAAGTGACTTCAATCCACACTGTAGCATATCTGTAAAACAATGTATTAATCAGGTTTGGTTTTTTCTCTCCAAGCTCCAAGCTGACAAATCACAGCACCAAAATAAAAAGATTAAGAAACATTGTGGTGTTCCCTGTGTGATGAATGTACACAACACTACATTATGTAGGCAAAGTTATTGGTTCAGTGATGTGAGACTAAAATTGAGAAGTTATGAAACCAAAGTAAGCTACTATAATATCTAATAAAAAAAACATTAGGCCTATTAAGAAGTAACAAAACTATCCTTTATTAGAGAAAGACAAGACAATGAAATCAGTCATCTGAAATAATTAATGTATTTGTCTCTGAGCAGTCACCATTAATGTCATCTGGGAATATAGCTGCATTGTCCCACTCCATCTCTGGTGCCAGTGCAGGACCCCTTTCCTTCTTCAGACAGGCAATATTATGTAGGACAGTGCAGGCTACAGTGATGTCACAGGCCCTGTCTGGGGCGACCCTCAGGTGGTGGAGACTGAAAACAGGACTTGAGAAGGCCAAACGCCATCTCAATTCAGGTCCTTGTTCTTCCATGGGCAAGATTGTATCCTTGCTGTGCTGCTGTCTGAGGGTCTGCAAGAGGAGCCTATAGTCACTGGGAAATTATACTGGACCTAAAAACTCAGGAGTCATGGACAGACCCAGGCCACTCAGCCTCTACATTACTGAAGATACAGGCAGCATCACAGATCATCTGAAACAATGCGATGTTGCCTGTTCAGTATACATTTAATGCACAGAATACATTTTGGCTAGTTGACCGTAACTAAGTTCTTAGAGTGAAGCTGAATATTTCAACCATTTATCCACTAACGTTTCTTTTAGCTTACTATTTCCAACATGTATCCAGTACATTACTTATAACTAATCATTTGAAGTGTTTAGCCATTACTTTTAGATATCTGTTTTAAACTTTAAACTGTGCTAGCTTGCTAACTAGTTTTCTCTTATCTAATTGCAACATGTGGTGTTGTTGTCTTAATGTTAATATCTGGATGTATTCTTTTTTTATCAAATCATAATTTGTAAATGTATAAATTACAGCAGTAGAGCTCTACAATCTTTCCACCTACCCCCTGGAAACAGCAGAGGTCCCGTCCACATACCCCAGGTTGGGAATCACTATCTTAGTGTATACAGGGAACACACTTACAAACAGGACAAGTTTGAGTGTCTCACCTTTCTTCTTTCTGTAAACTAGGACTCCGATCACAGCGAGGAGGACGAGAGCCAGAACAACCACTGCAGCCATGATGGGGATGGTCATGTTAGTGGGCTTCTCTGTTGAGCAGAAAACAACAAAAAATAGTCCCAACCTGAACAGATGAAGCAGGTTAGAAGAGAAGAACATCCATTTATCAACCAGACCACAATCCTGTATAATATATATATTTGTCTTATTTTTGTTGTTAAATGTAATTTTGAAACCTTAATATTTAAAAATGGTATAAAAATATTAGATGAATCAACTACAGGACTGTTAGAGTAAACTAAATGTGTGTTTCCTTCCTCACTTCCTATTCCAGTCTTACCTCTGTTGGTCCTGATCTCTGCTTTGTCCAGTTTGGTGATGATGTCGTCCTCCACACCAGAGAGATGAAACACACAGTCGTACCTCCTCCAGTCTTCAGCTGGGACTGATGAAAGGTCCAGGTCAACACTCATCTGGAAGGATCCATCGTGGTTGGGGAGGATCTCTCCGAGGTCCACGTCCTCATGAAGCTCCTCTCCATCTTTCCTCCAGAACATCATGGCTCTGTCAGGGTAGAAACCTGTAGCGTGGCAGCTGACTGGAGAGGAGGGAGACTTCTGGAGGAGAGACACTGAGGGAAGATCTGCACAGACAGACAGACACAAAGAGAGAGAATACACACTAATCAACTCAAAAAATAGAGCCAGAACTACTTGTGTTCAAAACCTCCATAGGGTACCTTTAAGTGTAATGTAACCCAGATAAGTTCATAAGATTAGTACACAGCCTATTTTCTTAAATTATCATGAAATTGACTATTACCATCAAGAGTTATACCCTTAAACAATATTGTGAACTATAAAAACATATGAAAGTGCTCCATAACAACTCATCAGTTACATGACCTCCATATCGTTTGTAGGCCTATATTGACAGACACCACCACCACTAAAGAAACTCACTACAGACACAAAAGAAGGATCTGACATTTTCTTTATAGTCTACAGCAAAGCAACAAGTGTAAAGGGTATTTCTACTTTGAAACACTGACACTCACTATGCCCTGGCTATCACAAGCTAAGTTTCCATCCACTTGTCAATCGAATTATCTGAAGTTCGGTAAATAAACGCATGCGAATAAAGCTGGTGAAAGTGTGTTTCCATCCAACAGCTTTAAAGCGAGTAAAAACCTGTGCGTAATGACGTCACATGCTGTTTTGCGATTAAATTGGTATATCAAATTGATTAAATTAAAAAATCTCATATCTCGTCTCCTCGTTTGTCCACTTACATCTGTTTTTGTTTTGCAAACAGAGCGGAAATACTGGGCGGAAATTAACTGAAACTTCTTCTTCTTCGTTTTATTGCGGGTTGCAACCATAAAATGACCTAAAACTTAATCGCAATTAATTATTTATTCGGCAAATAACGTTTCCATCAGCGTTTATCGCATAAGCCGTATATCGATCAAGAGAAAATCCGATGAGACCGAACGTATTTTCTCTGAGTCGATATTCATGAAATTCAATCGGATTTTACTGTTTCCATAAGGCATTTTTCATTCGATATCACTTAATTCGGATAAAAACAGGTCGATGGAAACATAGCTACAGTCTCAGAATTGATGGAATGTGATGTCAGACTGACAGTGATAATACAATGGCAGTTCAGTCTGAGCAGACTTCATGTTGTTGAATATATGTACAGTATTTTACAGCCATCCAGTCAGTCTGTAACAAGCTGAAGGACAAACGGACCAACTGACAGACCACCTGTCAATGCAGTTAAACTTACTCACCGTATGCTAACTGTGCACTGGCTATCATTGGCTATTGATAGAAAGTAATGTCAGAGCACTCTAACTTGTCAGTCTCTACTGATTGAGGAGGGCTAGATCAAATCTTACCACCACAGAAAACAGCCAAAAAGAAGGTGATGTCAGACTGGTAATACAATGACAGTTCAGTTTGAGCTGACTGTACAAACGTGAAACTACATCAGGAAATGTGTTTCTACCTTTTATCAGCAGAGAGCTCTTGCCGTAGTCCAAATACATCTTCAGCCATTGAAGATACATCTCAGTGAGGAGAATCTCAATGTATTTTATTCTAGATATCTCAGCATCCCATCTATGTTTGGTGATGACAGCTTGTGGTTTCGGAGCGATCCATGTCGATGTCTTCAGGTCGAATGCTATGAAGTCTTCTCCATTATAACCAAACTGATTAAAACCATTGACCTCTCCAGTCTCATCGTCCCACTCACAGCCTTCCATCCTCTGGAGAATGTGGACACCTGAGAGACAGAGACTGGAATTATAATAATAATAATAATACAACGATGACGACAACTACCACTACTACTAACAATAATAATAGTGTCACTGCCTCATCGTTATTGCACAACTTTTACTTCTTGCATTACAACAACAGGACAAAATGGGTCAGCTGCAGTTTTTAGAGTCAGTTAGTTGCTCTCCACCGACTGCAAAACTCCAGTGCATGATGGGAAACAGCCGGGTTTCCCCTGATCTAAAAGCTCATTGTCTCAGATGTTTGACCACAAATATTACGGGTTACAAAAATCTTATTTCATATTTAATTACTAATAAAAACTTTGAATTTATTAGTCTGATTTTGAACGATTAAAGTTTTCTTTGTTAACAGAATATTTATTCTTTACATGACGAAAATGTTAAGCCTAGACAGGCTGGTAAAGTTAATCCCAAATATTCCAGTATTACATCTTAGTTATTTTAAGAATCATACAGACAGATGTTAGAGCCCTCAGTCTCGTTATTTGACAGGTCAATGAACGAAATAAAGGATGTCTTGATTTTCCTCTTCCTGTGTATGTGAAGATATTTTGACTACTGTATGTATTGAGGTTTTGAATTTCATTATCTCAAAGTGGAAATGAGTTTGGGTCACTTTAATATATAATTAAGATGTACAACAGTTTAGCAGTAAATAGTGAAATATTACCTCCAGTTTGGTTTAAGCACTGCTTCATGTCATTAATCCAGGCTTTGAATAAGTTAGGCAGCCTCTCAAAACACTCTGCAGTGTACCTTTCCCGATGCTGAGGATTGTTTTCAAAAAATGTTTTCACCCAGTCCTGTTTTGGTTCTACTATCTTTTTGTTGGTGTCGCAGTAAGCCACCAGAACTTCATCCACCGCTGCAGCACCCACAAACTCGGACAAGTTTGGGACTCCAGAAGATGCCATGAAGAAAAACTTGAGTGAGTGTTTCACTGAGGGACAGAAAAGGTTTATAGATTCAGTATAAATAGACACATATCATTATTTTATCATAAATATGATGGCCCAATTAATATGATTCAGTTACTTAAAACATGATAGTCTTGAGGTGAAGTTAAAGTGAAACTAAACTCCAGCTGTGTTCCAGAGCTCCACAGAAACTAAACACAGAGCTGAGTTCAAAGTAAAGTAAAGATTTAAAATGTGATCTTACCTGGAGATGAGACGTGACAGAAGAGAAGCAACAACAGGAACTTTTTCATCTTGTTTTGATAAAGACGTGTCTGAGGACCGAGCTGGTTCTGTTCTGTATTCTGTGTTTTTTTCTTTGAAGAGGGAGTGTCTGTTCTGATGAGAGATGGGCGGAGGATACAAAAGTTGGGAAACTTGTTTCACGCCTGTGATCCAACAAATTGTGCCAAATGAAGAATACCACGTGACTCTGACATCATCACTGGTGTTTCAGGACATTTTTCATTTGGTTTGACAGTTTGTAAAGTTTTGCAGTTAAACGTTGTGACCGGCACATTAGTGGGATAAGAAGAGAGGAGAATAATTGAGAAACATGGCGTTGTACTTTAGAAAGACATTATTAAGTCTGATACTAGGGGCATAAATCACATTTTATGATACTATATATCGATTATTTGGACGATACAATATTTACTGACATCACAAAATCTGCCACGATACAATGTTGATCTGATTCAATTCAGGGGCCTGCGACCAATACCAGACGATACCATCAACCTATTCAACACAATCACTTTGATTTATATCAACTCACAGAAAGCAACTAAAATATGATCTGACAATTTCATTATGAAGCTCTTCTAGATATTTAAATTGAAAACAAACTATTAATAAAAAAAATTGATATATATATATATATATATATATATATATATATATATATATATATATATATATATATATATATATATAAAGTGGGAATTTCAAAATAAAGGTGCATCTTAAAGAGGACGATATGAATTGACATTTTCACTTTGTATATTGGACCGTTGAGGACTGTACTTTCACCCCAGCCCAGATTCCAAATAAGAAAATTAAACCTAGATCTCTGATCAGATGATGTAGGCTAAAATGTTTGAAATCCAACTAATTAGGACATGTTTCATGGCCAGATGTGTTGGAAACATTTCCTCCAGATAGCTGTTAAAGAGCACATTGTTTACGTCAAAGTAGACTGATCAATGGAAGTACATTTCCAGGATAAAGTCAGACATCAGGCTTTGTAACTCACCTTCTGCTCTCTGTGTGTTGCTGTTCTCAAACTCCGTTCGCTACGGAAAACAATCTTCGAGCTACCAAGCTACACACTGAACATGGCAAGTTTCGAAGAAAATTTGGATCGTGCAACAAGGCAGACCTGCTTGGTTCTTTTGGGTAATGACTTTAAAGTTTTACAGAGAATAGGTTTACGACATTTACTCTCTCACTGGGACGTTTTGGGAATGATTGATTTCTTATTAATGAGGTATGCGGCGTTTTCTTTTCTGGGATGCATGTGGTCCACCAAAGCAAGTTACTTCAGAACCACCGTTGCTGCTTCCAAAACTTAGTGCCACCCAAGACGATTGTGATTGGTTTAAAGAAATGCAAACAACCCAGAGCGATTTCTTCTCCTATCCAGGAATATACGTATGTTGTAACCAGACTGTTACTCTACAGCACTGTGGAGAGAGGTCTGTCAATGCGAGACTAAAGTCAAAGCTCTTTCAACACAATATACACAATATGCCCCATAGACGACCACAGTACTATGGGGCACGTTAACACAAGGATAGACAGTGACATCCAGTGGCTTTAATTGGGCATGGCAGCTGAGAGCCGATGACTCAACACTTACTTAGCAACACTCAATAACCTCAAATGTCATTTGGCATGTTTAGCCACCCTATAATGGTGTACAATAGCATAACTACAATGCACTATGTCAAGTTAAATATCAATGCACATGAACAAAGACAAGGTGGAATCCAACAGTAATATTGCACAACAGTTAGCATATAAACACATGGTACGCTAGTCTCCTCAGGAGGTTAGAACAGAAATGGACTGTTTCATCTGCATAGAAGCCAAAGAAGAAAAAACAAGAAACAACGTGAAGGATGTCGAACACACAACACATTTGGTTTCCTCCTTGCCACTCACCAACTGCTGAGCCTCAGATTTCTTTTTTTTTCTCCTGTATTAGCATCATAGCCTAATAAGAATATATGGCATTACAGGGTTTCTCTAAAAGCCACAATGTTTCATTTTATTTTATTACCTCGGCCATGGTTGAAGTTGCTAGAAGGCATCTTGTACAGAGCTATTGGAGAGCTGTTTTCATCCCATTTCCAGTGTTCATGCTAAGCTAAGCTAACCTTGTCTGGGGGCTAACTCTGCTCAGAGGTGACACTGATATTGAGCTTCTCATCCAACTCCTCTGTGAGAATACTGAATGTTCCATTTAAACGTTACTGCAACTATAGTGACATATGGTATATCAAGGTAAACTCAAAATTGGGGACTTTATTGAAAAGCAAAACACCAGCACCAAAATAAAGCATTTCATTAGATCTTGATCGGGCTCCGTGGCAAACCCGGCCACCAGGCGCTTGCTGATGAGCCCTCCATCTGGGGCTGGCTCCAACGGGGGCCCCAGGCTTCCTCTGGGCAGGGTAACTACCTCTTCCTCGTTGAATCATAGGGTTTTTGAACCAGTCTTTGTCTGGCCCCTCACCTGAGACCACTTTGCCATGGGAGACCCTACCAGGAGCACCAAGCTTCAGACAACCCAAACCTCTCCACCACAATAAGGTGATCGTTCGCGGAGATCTTAACATGAATTCATGCTTAACTATACACAGTAAAACGTGCTAAAAGTTAGATGATAATATCTATTAGGTCCTGCAGTTGACTGTGTCGTAGTGAGCCCTCTGACAAGCGACATTCTCTAACCCTGTCTGAAAGTGGTTTTAAGCTGCCTTTAAATCCATCACTCACACAAGCAGAGAGCCATTCTCTGCTGCTTATCTAACTTGTATCCACTCAGGTTAAACTACAGTGGCTGGCCCAAACTGGTTTGATGGGCACCTTCATGAAAGATCAAATCAAATAAAGATTCAACTTTATGTGAATGCCATGGATCGCTGAGTAGTGCAACAAACATCACTGTCTCTCTGGTTCCACTAGTCTTACCGATAACAGTTAGCCATTAGGAAAAACTTTTCATGAGTTGCGTCCCTTGACCTGTCTCACCAGATAATATATACTGTACATCCAATAATCCATCATCAGAGGTGATTTAGAGCCTCATATTCAGTGTTTACAGAAACCGGTTTTCATCAAGTTATTCTAAAGCTGTGAAGTATTGTTAAAAAATAAATAATTAAAACATTTAAAAACACAGGAAACACATTGTATCAGTACAAAATAAATTATAAACTATAAATATTCTTACATTTCTTTTAGACTTAATATAAATTATACATGTAAAAATAAAATTATATTTAACATTTACAATCTCAAACATGCATTCTAACTGCAACATCCCTTTTGTTGCAGGAAGTCTTTCGGTCGGTTTAGTTCTGTAAAGCTATATAACATGACACCTACTGTATCAAAGTTGACTTTTTTTTTTGAGTCAGGTCTCTCTCAGAGCTGCTGTCAGGACCTGTAAGGTCAGAAACACTGTTAGTGAGAAACTGTGTAAAGCATTCATCCTCTTCTGAACCTTTATAAACAGTAAATGCAGGAAACAGTCTTATATAAGATAATCAGCACAATAATGTGAAACCATTTTAATCTACAACAAAGTGTGTCAGATCGTTGACAAAGAATAAAAGTAAATTTTACTTACAAGATCAAGGACATTTGGCTGAAATCAAAACAAGATAATTTCAGTTACAGTTGGAAATGCCAGAATATCTTTCGTCACCTTTCCCCAAATTAATGTATGATCCTCTCTTCTACTCACTCAAACTGAAATAAATCCATCCATCCTGCTTTAAATTGTTGGATTCAGGGAACTGATGCTTGTTTCAATTTAATTCAAACGCAATCTGGATCAAAGCATCAACTCAAACATTTAAATCAAACTACTGAAAAATCCAAAGTCAATTGAGCAGATGATTTTTCTATTTGTCTCTCTCACCTTTATTTCTTTTGTAAACGATGAATCCAGCGGCAGCGATGAGAACGAGAACAAGAACAAGAACAACCACTGCAGCAGTGATGGGGACGATCATGTGACTGGGCTTCTCTGTTGTAGAAAAATAAGAATTAAGACCTGTACAGATAAATCAGGTTAGAATAGAACTACATCCATCGGTTGATGTGGTATTCATACATACATGTGGGTTTGTTGCTGTGAACTATTAAGATAATAGCTGATTAGCCTTAAAGTGTGTGTCTGTAAAATGATAGTGTTGGATTTGAAAGATCGACTCTTCATTTGTCAGACAGCAATGCACAAAAATTAATAAGAACAAAAAAGTAACTTAAAATCCTGATATGTGTGGGTGTGTTAAAACAATATGGTTTCTATAACTCTAAGAAAATCTAATAATCTTGTTAGACTCATATGATGCGACCAGTGATTCTTGCATTGGTTTGATTAAATAATTTAATTGATTATTAGGATTTGTTTCTGAAGATGGATTACTAGCTTTTTTACTAGTTAATTACTAGTCCCTTTAATTACATTCTGACATCATTCTCACCTCTGTTGGTCCTGATCTCTGCTTTGTCCAGTTTGGTGACGATGTCTGAAGTGTGGTTGAGACGGTTCAACAAAAAATCAAACGCTACAACACAAATACAAAAGCTACAAAAGGAATGAAAAAGCACCAACCTACACAACCGACAGGAAGCCACAACATGATCTTCCACCAAAAGTAGTCACAATGAAGAAACAACATCCGGGGTCACAGTCAGCTGGCCGCAGGTAACTCCACTCAGCATGCTGCTCCCAACCAAGCACTGAGCCTACAGGTGCTGCATATTAGGATAATTACTGACAGTGGAATAAATTAGAGGTCCAGGAAGACCACAGCTCCACAACATCAGTTCCACCTGGCTACAATCAGACTAGCAGATATGTAGTCTAGTAGTCTGCAATTTAAATGAGAATTTTCTTCATGAACACACTCTCTCCTTCATGCTCTGAAAATGCTGGTGTGAACTCACTGACATCTTGCTTCTCTACAGCAAATGTTGGTTCAGTTTTTAGGTTGATGCTGCCCTCTAGGGGGAAGTTATTGAGACACACACCTGGTTGGGTGTAATGGGCTATAGGCTGATATATTTTGTGTTTTTACGAAATGTAATGGACTTTAAACATTGTTTAAATATACATAGGCTAATCTTTGACAATGACAGTAACCAAGTGGACTATTTAAAAGATAAAAAATAAAAATGACCTTGTTCAATATCAACAATTTGGGAAAAGGAAAAGGTACATCAATAAATATTTAAAAAGGAAATAAAATAAATTGAAGAGAAACATATGAGTGATATATAATAAATGTAATAAAGCTAATATACTACTACTAATAATAAGTTAAAAACTTTTACTTTTTACATTGCAATCCATGCCATAGCAGTTAGTAAACCTTTTGACTTGGCCCCTGAAAGGGTCATCCACTCAATAAGTGGCCTGCAGTGAGAAAATACAGTCAAACAAGCACAGATGGCTGATTTTAACTTAGTATCTGTGTTTATTAAGCAGAATAAAAACAGTATTTACAATTTCAAAGGTCGGACTTTGTTGTCGCTCAAAAGAAAGCAAAAAAACATCACTATGAATATAAATAATAGACATATAAATAAAGTATTCAACATCTTTTGGTGGGGTTATTGCATAATAACATCTTCCCGATCGAGTATCTCGTGTCATGTTTCTTGTGTCACATTTCACAGTCTGTGATCTGACTCTGGCAAACCCTAGTTATCCCGTACTGCACTACAAACAGTTTTATACTTTGAAATCAATACTGATACAATATGCTGTATCACAAAAATCTGACATCAATATGGTAACTAATGAATGATAGACACGTTGGCACATGGCAGAGACAAGGATGTGAAGGGTGGTGTTAAATCAGAGAAATGTAATCACTGTTCTGAGGAGGACTGGAGGAAAAGACAAAAAGAGGCAAAGGGTTTGAGTCACTCAGAATGTTTCAAGCAAGAAAATAAAAAAAATACACAAAGTTGTGGTTTAATTCAGTCACTAATTTCAGTTGTTACCTCGTCCTTTTGACTGATGTTTCAGGAGTCACTTCTGTGTCTTTAAAATATCGCTGTGTGGCACTATACACACTAATTATTTTATTAAGTTCTTTCTACGTTTATGGTCTGTCCACCAAATTTCATAGAAAACTGCTACACCATTTATGAAAAAGTCTGCTAAGTAAACAAACAAAAACACACTGTGAATATTTAACAACTTTTATCAGAGGCCTTTGGTTCCAAGGTCCGGACCTCGGTGACCTCGATGGTGGGTAAACGTCCTCTCAGAGGTAACAAAAAGATTTGATCACTTCTGATCTTGTTCTCACCTCTGTTGGTCCGGATCTCTGCTTTGTCCAGTTTGGTGACGATGTCGTCCTCCACACCAGAGAGATGAAACACACAGTCGTACCTCCTCCAGTCTTCAGCTGGGACTGATGAAAGGTCCAGGTCAACACTCATCTGGAAGGATCCATCGTGGTTGGGGAGGATCTCTCCGAGGTCCACGTCCTCATGAAGCTCCTCTCCATCTTTCCTCCTTTCTACTTTGTCCTTTAGTTATATACAAACAACTTCATTCTTCACTTATTCATATCTGTATACATACACATACATATCTTGTGTTGTGAGGTGAGGTGTGAAATGAGGAAGTAAGAGCTTTTTCAGGAATACCTTCATGAGGTGTGCCCTGTGAGTGAGAGTTATTGGAAACTGGCCCCATCATGTTCATTGTTTAAGACACATAATTGAATAATCCTTAAAATAGGAACAGGGCTTTGATAAACTCTTTTACTGCTTAAGGAATTAACAACCAGTTATCTAACAGAATGATCTACTAAAACCTGTGTGTCTGACAGTGAGACACTCCATCAGGCTTTCTTCACTGCTTCTTCTGGAGTCCCAAACTAGTTACAGGAAACAGCTGGAACTACACTAATGCATTGATTATCATTATGGCTGAAAAGTTTAAATTTGGGACCAATCATACTGCATACAATATGAAAGCAAATAAATAAAATGAACACTAAATCCAGGTTCCTTTGTATTTCTTACTGTCTCTTTACAGCTAAGATTAAAAGAGGATCCAGAACTCTAATAAAGTTCCCGTCACATCAATATTTGAAACTATTTTGCATCATAAATATGCATTAACAAAACTTGTTTTACCGAACATTAAGATATGAAGTGATAGGACTCGTCAGAAAGTCACAGGATAAGGAACAAAGGTTTAGTGGACTGAAAGATCAGACAGGGAGTCCAGAAAACAGCTTCTGACTTCTGCCTTTAGTTTGACTAATAAAGTTTAAAATCGTATTGATGCATTTTTAATGTAAGAGTAATTTTATTTGACATTAATGATTCTAAAATAAAAATACAAAATATGAGAATATCAAAGGCATCTGACATGCTGAGTGTTGGCTGAGATTCTTAAAGACAAAAACCACACTTTAAAAGAAATATATAATCAGAATATTTACACAACATTTTTCTTTTAATTAAACTAAATAATCAGGATGTTTCTGTCAAGTTGTCAAACACCAGAGAGGACATTTTATTTACCCCTACTTCATTGAGATGGTTCCAAACAGGTTATAGTAGTTTATCTATAAGACCCAAACCATATGCATATCTAGATAGAGTACAAATAGAGTTACAGTAGGGGAAATAAGTATTTGACCCCTTGCTGATTTTGCAGGTTTGCCCACTTACAAAGAATGCAAAAATCTACAATTGTAATCATATGTACATTCTAACAGTGAAAGACAGAATCCCAAAGAAAATTCCAGAAAATCACATCATATGAATTTATTAAAATTGATAACCATCTGATGAGGAAAAACAAGTATTTGACCCCCTGGACAAACAGCAAGTATTCTGGCTCCTACAAGCCAGTTAGTCTTTCTTTAAGACACAGCCCCAATCCGAACCAATTATCTACATCAAATACACCTGCCTCACCTCGTTACCTGTATAAAAGACACCTGTCAACACCCAAATAACCAGCATCCAACATCACCACCATGGGCAAGACCAAAGAGCTTTCTACGGACATCAGGGACAAGATTGTTGATCTGCACAAGGCTGGGATGGGCTACAAGAGAATCAGAAAGCAACTTGGAGAGAAAAGATCAACTGTTGGTGCAGTTATCAGGAAATGGAAGAAGCACCACACCACCGCCAACCTCCCTCGGTCTGGGCCTCCACACAAGATCTTGCCTCGTGGGGTGTCCCTGATCATGCGAACGGTGAGGAATCATCCCAAAACCACAAGGGGGAACTGATGAATCAACTGAAGGCAGCTGGGACCACAGTTACAAAAAGAAACGGTTTGGTAACACACTACGCCGTCATGGATTGAAATCCTGCAGCGCACGCAAGGTCCCCCTGCTCAAGAAGAAACATGTACAGGCCCGCATGAAGTTCGCCATTCACCACCTGGACGACTCAGAAGAGGCCTGGAAGAAGGTGATGTGGTCAGATGAGACCAAAATAGAACTTTTGGCCTCCACTCAACTCGTCGTGTTTGGAGGGCAAAGAACACCGAGTACAACCCAAAGAACACCATCCCCACCGTCAAGCATGGTGGTGGCAACATCATGCTTTGGGGGTGCTTTTCAGCCAAGGGGACGGGACAACTCCATCGTATTGAGGGGAGGATGGACGGGGCCATGTATCGTGGAATTCTGGACCGACATCTCCTTCCCTCAGTGAGAGAGCTGAAGATGGGTCGAGGATGGGTGTTTCAGCACGACAACGACCCTAAGCACACCGCCAAAGCAACAAAAGAGTGGCTGAAGAAGAAGCACATCAAGGTTCTGGAGTGGCCTAGCCAGTCTCCAGACCTGAATCCGATTGAAAATCTTTGGAGGGAGCTTAAAATTCGAGTTGCCAGGCGACAACCTCGGAACCTGAATGATTTGGAGGCTGTCTGCAGGGAGGAGTGGGCCAACATCCCTGCCGAAATGTGCACAAACCTTGTCACCAACTATAAAAACCGTTTGACATCTGTGCTGGCCAATAATGGCTTTTCTACAAAATATTAACATGGTGTTTGTCCAGGGGGTCAAATACTTGTTTTTCCTCATCAGATGGTTATCAATTTTAATAAATTCATATGATGTGATTTTCTGGAATTTTCTTTGGGATTCTGTCTTTCACTGTTAGAATGTACATATGATTAAAATTGTAGATTTTTGCATTCTTTGTAAGTGGGCAAACCTGCAAAATCAGCAAGGGGTCAAATACTTATTTCCCCCACTGTATATAGTGAGCATATGAACTGAATGTTTGAGTATATAAACCTATAATACAGAAAGGATATTAATCACACACACAAACATATCCTTCATCATAATCAGAATCAGCTTCATTGGCCACGTTTGCGTAGACAAGGAATTTGACTCTGGTTAATCTTTGCTCTTAAAGTACAACACTCACTTAACATATAAAGAATAAAAACAGAAAGGACAATAAGAAATAAAAAAAAATAAAAAAATATAACAATACAAAAGAATTTACAAATTTACAATAATTATACAATAACAATTGAAGAGGGAAGGAATAGTGCAATATTAGTATAGTCTGAGATTTAAGATTTAAATATAAAAAAAGATTTTCAATTCCACATAGCGACGTGCTCAACATTTTGTCAACTCCTAATAAAGAAATTTAAAACATTTTTCTTTTGTGGCTTCATGATTATTTCATGTTATAGTTATACTCAAGATTTGAAAGCAAGTTTTTTAGGGGCTTTAATATAAAGGTTTGTTGTAGAAGCTTATCATTTCAGTTGTTGTTTAACTGGAGATGTGAAGAGTTTACTGCTTTACCAGTGCAGGATGTGGTTGTAAATCAGGTCTCTGGATTCAGTTTCTCAGAGAGCTCAGAGCTGTTGTGAGGAGCTGTAAGGAAAAAGCCACTGTTACTGATCTGCCTTTAATAACCAGAGGATGATGCAGCCTGTCCAGAGGCTGGTCGTTCAGATGAACTCTGCAGATCCACCAAAAGGTGTTCAGGATTTCCAGCCTCTGAAACAGGTTTAGCATCTGATGTTTGATCCAGAACCAAGAGACATGCTCCATCTGTCACAATCAATGAGCTGACTCAACAACTTGAATGTGACATTAGCAACCAGCAGCCTCCAACCCCAAGAGCTTTTAATATATGCTTCTATACATATGTTTTCATCTTTGTGAAGCACTTTGGTACAAACTTGTTTGCTTTTGAGGTGAAAGTGAAAATGGAACTCGTGAGCAGAAAGTGTTTTTTGGCAGTACTTTCAGTCAAAAGAAGACGATTCAAGTCGAGCTACATGTTCAATTTGCAATGCCGATTTGTCTCGTGGTGGAAGGACCCTAAACAATACACAACATCGCCGCTGTTAAAACATTTGGTATGAAACTTCTGAAAGAATACGAGTTGAGCATGAAGGAATCTCCAGACAGCAGCCAAAATGCAGCAACTTCAGTTACGGCGAAGGAAGGACAGTCACAGCTAAAACCTTGTGTTAACCAGTGGATTCGATATTCGGCCGAACCCAAAAAATATGGATTCAGTGCATCCCTAATTTCTAGTACACCATGTTATTTAGTACTCCCATCTACAGTAATTCCAGGTCATGTCAAACAGTCATTGGTCTCTCTGTTAGCAGAGAAATCCCTGAGTGAGAAAATAATTTACTAATTTATAATCTCCATGTCTTTCCTCAAGTCTGTTTTGCAGTAACCCATCCTGGTAACAGCATGTCAGACCAGATACAATAGAATAAAAACAAGTTCTACTCACATGGTTGAGGGAGTTTGGCTGAAACAAGAAGAGAAGACAAATCATTTCAGTTGTCACAGTTGGAAATTAAAGCTATAGTCCCTAGTTTCTGTCACCCCCCCCATGAGAAATTCTAAGTAATGACAACAACACTGTCTGCACATGCACATGATACAAGCCTTCCGTGATCGATCCCCCCCCCACCCCTCCTCCACGCAGTTGCTAGTAGCCAAGGAGGACACGGAGGATTAAAAAAAAACATGATGATTGAGAGGTCATTATCTTCACTTGAGTTTCTATGCGGGAAAGTCACCGGACGACACAATCTTCTGAGCATAGTTATACTGAGATATCCAGAGAGAGTTGTGTGGAGCTGATAGTCTTAATTATCTTTGTAGTAACTCATTTGAAATGGCTTGAATGTAACGGACGTTCATTAATATCAAAAAGTTACGCACTAAAGCTATAACATAAATGATAATGAACATTTGTCACCTTTTCCCACTGAATCTGATCCCCTCTATTAAATCATTCTTACTAACGTTAAATAAGTATATTTTACCCTTCTACTCTTCACCTATTATATTTATCATCATCATCATCATCATGCTACAGTCTCTGTTGGTTGCTCTACAGTAGTTTGTTTTAACTTTAAGAGAAAATCTTTTAGTTCTTTAGTATCTCACTTTTCTTCTTTTTGTAAAAAATGAATCCAGTGACAGCGGCGAGGACAGCAGCAAGAACAGCCACTCCAGCAGCGATGAGAATGGTCGCGTCAGGCTTCTCTGTTGAACAAAAAACAACAATGTTTACAACCATATAGACAAAGAAGTATTGAACAGATCTATCTATTATTAACACCTGTGCACTATGGCATAGATACAGGAACCGAGTCCGACGGGACCCTACGGCCGGGCCGGGTTCGGACAGATATTTAGAAATTATGGTCGGGTTCGGGTCGGGCTCGATCACATCAGCGTGATAAGGCATTTGTTGTAAAATGGTGCTGCGGCTCCTTTAAGAGAGCTCAGTGTGTGTGGAAATATGATTGAAATTGCATTGATATATATTTGACAGTGAAATATGATTGAAAAAGCATTGATATATAGTTGACCGGGAAACATGATTGAAAATGCACTGATATATAGTTGACCGGGAGATCATCGGGTGGTAGACCAACATACTGCACCGGACACATCTCATTTCTGGACTCTTGGGGCGAAACGATCAGGTAAGCTTGCTTAATATGTAATGTTCGATATGAATGAATTGTACTAAATCAAATACTGTTACTCGTTAACATGATGGTTAGTGTCCATCATGCTTTTGGATTCTGCATCAGACAACTTTTAAAAATAGCTAATGTTAGCTAGCGTTAGCATTAGCTAACATTCACTAGCGTTAGCTAGCAGTAACAGTCTTGGAATATGGTACAGGTGAAGTTGGAAATGTTTTGGCAAGGAAATTATTGGATACGACTGAATTTCCATTTGTAGTTGCATTATAGCTTTTGGATTTTGCTGAATTTGGTCATGTTAGCTAATGCTAGCTAACGTTAGCTAGCGCTAGTCTTAGACTGAAAATCCATTTTGAACTGATGTTTGCCAAGGATGTGACAGTATTTGTTGCTCTAATTGTGTTGTAATGTGTTTGTAGAGAGGAAAATGCCAGGCGGAGAGGGAAGAAAAGAGATCACCTGCCGGAGGGACTGAAGCAAGTAAAAAGGTAACCTTCAGTTTTGAAAAGTGATTTTAATGTAGGGAAAACATGATAGGCTAGCTTACAACACTGGACAAATTGCCTTATATCCGATCATTGAAAAATACTAGGCCTAGTGAATTTGTTTCCAAGTGTGTATATGTGGGCGTTCTGTTTTACTTAAAGGCAAATTTTTTGCATTGTGCTTGTATTTTCTGTTTTAGATGCTCTTACACAGCAGATGGGGACAGCCGCCGTCACCCAATTTACTTTTGCCCAGCCTGTGCAACAGTTGCTGCGCTATGCATCAGACCGGGCAGGATGGACTGGACGACAAACCAGTCAGACGTCAGAGGACCATGAACTGTAACTATGCTAAAGAGGACAAATAATGAAATAAGAGGCTAATAAAATGAATTTGTTTTTACCTTAAACAGTGTGGTGTGGTCAGTGTTTTAGGCTAGGCTATAGGCATACAAGCTTTCAAATGTTCCATCACTTAACATCCTGGCTGTAGATAAAGCAGGATATTCATTTTCGTATGCCTAGCAATACTTTTCTATGGCTTAAAGATGCAGTAGGTAAGTCTTATAAAACTAACTTTCTGTCATATTTGCTGAAACTGACCCTATGTTCCAGTAGAACTACATGAATTATGTAAAAAGACAACTCCTCTGGCACCTCCTACAGCCTGTAGTGCCATTGGCAAAATTCCACCGTTCCGGTCGATTTTCTCCAATCAGGGTCACAGGGGTGGTCTATCTGCCTGTCAATCACTGCTCAGGCACGTACACGCATATATAGCGTTCTCCCCTCACCCCTCCCCGCGCATGAGCTGCAGAAAAGTTTTCCAAAACTCCGGTGAATATTGGAGAGGCTTTTCAGAGGTGGCGTGGCTGCAGGATTTTAAAGATCTGAAGAACGATGCAGACGTAGCCACATTTCCTCTCAACAGGTAACATAATTACCATGAATGATTTATCTTTCACTTGGTTATTAGTAGTCAAAAGTCCACAAAGCTACGTTGGTGAGGAGGATAGTAACGTTAGCACAGTGGTCGGTCTGATGTGATGCTGAAATGGCTAACGGTAGCCTGCTAGTTAGCATCGTTTTACTGTTGATGTGTAAAGTTAACGTTGTGTTATTGTTTTAGTTATTGAAGATGTCTGTCTGACATGCAAATGAAAAATTTGGCCTGATCCGGACTCTACTGTACACACATTACTTATGAACCAATTACATGTTGGTTTGTCCTGTAACAGGTGGAGTGCATTGGTTTAAAAACTAAAACATGACTGACTTATTCCATAATAAACCAAAAGACAAAAGCTAATACAAAACACACTTTTGTGTAGAGCCTGACTTTGGTGAGCGACATATATTTGTACCTGTTGGCCGAACCATCATGATAGTGCTGACACTCGCAGGAACAGAGTAAAACATGGAGGAAGCTGTTGGTTAGCTGTTAACTGCTCTGTGAAATGGTAGAGTTTGTAATCAAGACAAGTCTTAAGACAGCAGTCAACTGTAGAAATGTGTCTCTGAAATAAAGGCTGACGGAGCTAGCCGGCTAACTGGTAGTTCAGGCTTTTTTGTGTGTATGTGGTAGTATGGCCACAGATATCAAACAGTAGGCTTACACACAGCATCAGAAAGGTGACAAATCAATAAATCATGAACTTCAGGACAACAATACATCTTTCTGTCTCTGATAGAAGTCTCACCTCTGTTGGTCCTGATCTCTGCTTTGTCCAGTTTGGTGATGATGTCGTCCTTCACACCAGAGAGATGAAACACACAGTCGTACCTCCTCCAGTCTTCAGCTGGGACTGATGAAAGGTCCAGGTCAACACTCATCTGGAAGGATCCATCGTGGTTGGGGAGGATCTCTCCGAGGTCCACGTCCTCATGAAGCTCCTCTCCATCTTTCCTCCAGAACATCATGGCTCTGTCAGGGTAGAAACCTGTAGCGTGGCAGCTGACTAGAGAGGAGGGAGACTTCTGGAGGAGAGACACTGAGGGAAGATCTGGGAGAGAGAGAGAGAGAGAGAGAGAGAGAGAGAGAGAGAGAGAGAGAGAGAGAAATGTGTATGTTCATAAGATAAGTAGTACACAGCCTATGAAGTAAACCACACCTGTTTAACACCTGTTAAAACATTAACATACAATTATCACAGTCAACAGTTGAACCCTTAAACAATCCTGAGAGCTATAAAAACATATGACAGTGTTCCATAACAACTCATCAGTTACACAACCTCCATATCATTTGTAGGCCTATATTGACAGACACCACCACCACTAAAGAAACTCACTGCAGTCACAAAAGAAGGATCTGACATTTTTTATAGTCTACAGCAAAGCAAAAGTGTTAAGGGTATTTCTACTTTAAAACATTGACACTCACCAACTATGCACTGGCTATCACAGTCTCAGATTTGATGGAAGGTTATGTCAGACTGATTGGAGTGATAATACAATGACAGTTCAGTCTGAGCTGAGTTTGTTGTTGAATATACAGTATGTACAATATTTTACAGCCATCCAGTCAGTCTGTAACAAGCTGAAGGACAAACGGACCAACTGACAGACCACCTGTCAATGCAGTTAAACTTACTCACCGTATGCTAACTGTGCGCTGGCTATCATTGGCTATTGATAGAAAGTAATGTCAGAGCACTAACTTGTCAGTCTCTACTGATTGAGGAGGGCTAGATCAAATCTTACCACCACAGAAAACAGCCAAAAAGAAGGTGATGTCAGACTGATTGGAGTGATAATAAAATGGCAGTTCAGTCTGAGCTGACTGTATGAACGTGAAACTACATCAGGAAATGTGATTCTACCTTTTCTGAGCAGAGAGCTCTTGCCGTAGTTCAAATACATCTTCAACCACTCAGGATACATCTCAGTGAGGTGAATCTCATTGTATTTTATTCTAGATTTGTCAGCATCCCATCTTTGTTTGGTGATGACAGCCTGTGGTTTTGCAGCGATCCATGTCGATGTCTTCAGGTCTAATGCTAGGATGTCTTCTCCATTATAACCATACTGATTAAAACCATTGACCTCTCCAGTCTCATCGTCCCACTCACAGCCAGCCATCCTCTGGAGAATGTGGACACCTGAGAGACAGAGACTGTAATTATGAATAATAATAATACATTTCATGTATAGAGTGCTTTTGACAGTACTTAGACACTTTACAGTAATTAAAAGTATCATATAAAGCAACACAACAAAAAAAGAAAACATAACAATACTCCCACAATAGGTAGTTCTGCTGATTTGATTAGCGTGGTGTTCGAAGGAGAGGTTGCTATGTGTGATGGAACCCCATTTCTATTTCACAGTTTAAATAGTAACTACTCTGTAAATTCCCAGATGACTGATGATGGCATGAAAAAAAGTGTGCATGCTGTTCACATCCAACTGTTATATATACAGTGGGGAGAACTGCCGATTTTGCAGGTTTTCCCACTTACAAAGCATGTAGAAGTCTGTAATTTTTTATCATAGGTACTCAACTGAGTGACGGAATCTAAAACAAAAATCCAGAAAATCACATTGTATGATTTTTAAGTAATTAATTTGCATTTTATTGCATGACATATTTGATACATCAGAAAAGCAGAACTTAATATTTGGTACAGAAATCTTTGTTTGCAATTACAGAGATCATACGTTTCCTGTAGTTCTTGACCAGGTTTGCACACACTGCAGCAGGGATTTTGCTTCTCCAGATCCTTCAGGTTTCGGGGCTGTCGCTGGGCAATACGGACTTTCAGGCTCCCTCCAAAGATTTTCTACTGGGTTCAGGTCTGGAGACTGGCTAGGCCACTCCAGGACCTTGAGATGCTTCTTAGTCCTGCTTAGTTGCCCTTGCTGTGTTTTTCAGGTCGTTGTCATGCTGGAAGACCCAGCCACGACCCATCTTCAATGCTCTTACTGAGGGAAGGAGGTTGTTGGCCAAGATCTCGCGATGTATGGCCCCATCCATCCTCCCCTCAGTACAGTGCAATCGTCCTGCCCCTTTGCAGAAAAGCATCCCCAAAGAATAAGGTTTCCACCTCCATGCTTCACGGTTGGGATGTTGTTCTTGGGGTTGTACTCATCCTTCTTCTTCCTCCAAACGCGGCGAGTGGAGTTTAGACCAAAAAGCTCTATTTTTGTCTCATCAGACCACATGACCTTCTCCCATTCCTCCTCTGGATCATCCAGATGGTCACTGGCAAACTTCAGACGGGCCTGGACATGCGCTGGCTTGAGCAGGAGGACTTTGTGTGCACTGCAGGATTTTAATCCATGACGGCGTAGTGTGTTACTGATGGTTTTCTTTGACACTGTGGTCCCAGCTCTCTTCAGGTCATTGACCAGGTCCTGCCGTGTAGTTCTGGGCTGATCCCTCACCTTCCTCATGATCATTGATGCCCCACAAGGTGAGATCTTGCATGGAGCCCCAGACAGACCGAGGGAGATTGACCGTCATCTTGAACTTCTTCCATTTTCTAATAATTGCGCCAACAGTTGTTGTCTTCTCACCAAGCTGCTTGCCTATTGTCCTGTAGCCCATCCCAGCCTTGTGCAGGTCTACAATTTGATCCCTGATGTCCTTACACAGCTCTCTGGTCTTGGCCATTGTGGAGAGGTTGGAGTCTGTTTGAGTGTGTGGACAGGTGTCTTTTATACAGGTAACGAGTTCAAACAGGTGCAGTTAATACAGGTAATGAGTGGAGAACAGGAGGGCTTCTTAAAGAAAAACTAACATACTTGTACATAATACTTGTTCTCCCCACATACATGCATGCAAAGTGACACTAGTGTGGGTCAGTCCATAGTTTAGGGTTTCAGATGTGGAACATGAAATGAACCATCCCTGCTTGGTGTCCAGCTGAGGACCTGATCTCTCTCCTCCTTGTGTTCTGTTATCATACAACTGGTGCTAGCTAACATCTGCAGCCTTGGATGCAGTCCCAGGTTCAATTGACCAACAACTTATAATTATTGCATCATTTTCTACTTCTTGGATTACCATCTCAGAAAGGAAGCTGCATTTCATTAGTCTGATTTTGTGTATTGAAAGTTTACTTTGTTAACACAGTGTTTCCTTCAAATCAACATAGAGGAAATACTGTAACAGAATATTTATTCTGTACATGATGAAAAAAAGCCTAGACAGGTTTCCAATTTCCCAACATGTAATATCAAATCTTAGTTATTTCACTTTTTAAGCGTTATGCAGCAACACAAAGCTTCAGATGGCAAACAAAACATTTGGATTCCTGAAATCCAACCTGTCCAGACAGATGATAAGGCCCTCAATCACATTATCTGACAGGTCAATGAAGGACATGTCTTGTATTTCCTCTTCCTGTTTATGTTATTGTGAAGATATTTTGACAATTGATGTTTAGAATTTCATTATCTCAGGGTGGGAAATATGAGTTTAGGTCACTTTACAGTTTAGCAGTAAAAGTTAAATGTAACATGCATAAATACTGTACCTCCACTTTGGTTGAAGCGCTGCTTGAAGTTATCCATTGTAGCTTTGAAGAAGTTTGGATCAACCTCAAAACATCTTTGAGTGTAAAACTCCAACTGCTGAGGATTGTTTTCTAAAATTGTTTTCATCCAGTCCTGTTTGGGTTCTAGTATCTTTTTCTTGGTGTCGCAGCAACCGATCAGAACTCCATCCACCACTGCAGCAGTCACATGCTCTGGGAAGTTTGGGACTCCAGAAGATGCAGTGATGAAAAACTTGAGTGAGTGTTTCACTGCAGGACAAACAAGTTTTATACATTCAGTATAAATATACGCATATCATTATTTTATCAGAAATTTGATGGCAGTATGATTCAGTTCATCTAAAACATGATAGTCTGGAGTTGAAGTTAAAGTGAAACTAAACTCCAGCTGTGTTCCAGAAACTAAAGTTTCTGTGTAGAAGAAAGTAAAGATTTAAAATGTGATCTTACCTGGAGATGAGACGTGACAGAAGACAAGCAACAACAGGAACTTTTTCATCTTGTTTTGATAAATACGTGTCTGAGGACCGAGCTGGTTCAGCTGTTTTGTCTTCTGTGATTTTTCTTCAAGGAGGGAGAGTCTCTGTTCCGATGTAAATCATTAACCTCTCCAGTGTTAAAGTCCCACTCACAGCCAGTCATCTGGAAAATGTGGACACCTGAGAGACAGAGGAAATGTCTTGTAGTTCCTCTCCCATGTATGAGTGTTTTTGTAAAGATATTTTGACTACTGATGTTTAAAATGTTGTTGTCTCAGGGTGGGAATGAGTTTAGGTCATTCTACAGTTTAGCAGTAAAAGTTAAATGTAACATGCATAAATACTGTACCTCCACTTTGGTTGAAGTGCTGTTTGAAGTGATCCATTTTGGCTTGTATGTTCAGGAGCATCAGACTGGGGGGAAAAGGGGACGGAGTACCCGAACCCTCACGTGAGGAGGGCCCAAAAATATGCTAGAATGAATAGCGGTGGATGTGGGGGGGGCCCATAGAAAATGCCTTTCTACAGGGCCCAGAACTTTGTGCTATGCCCCTGTTTATGTTGTTTGGTTCAAAACAGAGTGTACCACTCCAACTGGTGAAGATTGTTTTCACCCAGTCCTGTTTTGGTTCGATTATCTTTTTGTTGCTGTCGCAGTAACCCATCAGAAGTTCATCAATCACTGCAGCAGCCACGAGCACCGACATGTTTGGGACTCCAGAAGATGAAGTTACGGAAAGCTTCAGTGAGCGTTTCACTGCAGGACAAACATGGGTCATACATTTAGTATAAATATAAAAACATTATCATCACCCTCATGGGGAATATGATGTACTGTATTCAGAGGTAAAAGAGAAACTAAATGAGTGTGAACAAGTGTGTTTGATCTACAAGGAAACAAAATGCTGAGCTGAGTGAAAAGTGAAATAAAGATTTAAAATGTGATCTTACCTGGAGATGAAACGTGACAAAAGAGAAGCAACTTTCATCTTGTTTTAATACAGACATGAATACGTGAATATGACGTATTCAATACGATCCAGTTATCACAAATAGACTTATCATGTTGAAGTACATGGGGAAAATAAATTATAGGTGTGTCCCAGAGCTACACAGGACCAAAATGAACATTACATTTTGAAACACCAATAAAAAAGGAATAAAAAAAAAGGGCTGAATTAGTTGTCTGATATTATTAAGAATTGGAATAATAACGCATTTAACCACCAGCACTGACACAACACGGCCACGGGTGAGTGTGAGGAGTGACTGGAGGGAAAGGGGTTATTGCAGGGCAGAAGGGAGTGGCTGGATGTGGGAGTAAGGGGACTGGGACAGGAGTAAAAGTCAGAGGGCATCTGGTGGACAGGTAGACAACCGTGAAGAACGGGTTTGAGGAAGTGGGAATGTTGCTGGAGGGAGGGACAGACAGGTAGAATGGGACAGACACCATTTAGAGCGTGATGTCTGTCAACTCCTGCTGGAGTAATGTTTGCAAAATAAGATCTGTACAAGATGAGTAGAAGGTAACATGAACACACCACGTGCTTTGTCTCCTTTGTGGTGCAGGGAATGTCTTCCCCCAAAGATCCATTTCAAAAAGAAAGAAGATTCCCTTTCTCTTTCCACCTCTGCATTCTCGGTCCCAGGGACCTTTCTCAAGACACGTTAAGAAAGGTCCCTGGGACTAACCTCCATCGACCGACCAAATAAACCAAATGCAGAGGTAAAAGGGGATTTTTTTTTGTAGTCATTTATTTTTTTTTTATTACATTTTGTAATAATTTATTTATAATAATCTTTTTTTTAAATCCCATTTAATAATTTATACTCTCTACATTATACAATGTACACTCTGTCTGTTAGAACACACTACACACAGGCCTAAAATACACACACATGCTCAGGTTCTATAAAGAGCTGAAGTCCCGCCCCTTCCGTTTGGTTCGGGAAAAAAATGGTGGTCAATGGCGAAAGACAAACTTTTATTTTCTGGTCCCGATTGACTTGTGCCTTGGATTACACATATGATGTTTTTCAAAATAAAAAAATATTTTACATGTCAAGAATGTCACAGTTTGTCGCAAGATAGTAAAATAGTATAAATAGTAGATAGAAAATACATAATTAGACGGACTACAAGTCCAAGTCGCTTACCAGACGTCACCACATTTTCCCTGCTGGCGAGTACGGAACCGACCAAAACTCCCTTTGAGTAGCTGCAGCTCTCGACATGACCCAATTTATAATAGTTTTCACCTCTTTTGATACTTCTGCCTTCGTTTTGGAAGAAGACGGTAAAGCTCGACAAGGAGACAGCCATATATTTCTGGTGACGTATATTGTTCGAGACGAGAGATGTAGTTCACTAAGCGATCTCACACAAAACCTAATTCTTACCTAATACTTCTTTATGTCAAATCGTTCATCTCTTGATGTAAAATTATCTTTTAAATTCACACGCATCATTTGTGAAATGCATGGCACAATTTGAAACCCTTATCTGTCCATTGACTCCCGTTCATATTTTTTTGAAAGATAGGTCCCATGGAATGATAGTATAAGGCGCCCTGAGCGGTTGGGGGATGTCAGTGCCTTGCTCAAGAGCCCCTTGGCAGTGCCCATGAGGTGAACTGGTATCTCTCCAGCTACCAGTCACCACACTCTGTATTGACAGCAACCCTGTGGTTCCTAATCCAACTCCCTATGGACTGAGCTACCGCCACACTCAAGCGAATACTGTCGGTAGGATTTGAACTGCGTGGGGAGACCCCAATGGATTTCTAGATCTGTAACCATTAAAGTTTATCTTAAATTGTACTTAATCCTAATATCAACACCACAATAGAAAAATATTTACTCA
This sequence comes from Perca flavescens, assembly GCF_004354835.1. Lineage (NCBI taxonomy): Eukaryota > Metazoa > Chordata > Actinopteri > Perciformes > Percidae > Perca > Perca flavescens. Next base: position 7,638,380 of record NC_041344.1, on the reverse strand, counting down.
AAAGTTTTAAAGAGTACAATAGTTTCATTTTACTTTTTAAATGGACTTTCACAGACTACAGACTTTTTTGTAAGAAAAACATTGTGTTCTAATATATGAAAAATGAACATAAGGAAACCCACTGAAATGCTGGAGCTGGTGCTAATGTTGTAGCAGCTTGTTTCTCTGTGCTGACTTCTCTAACAGCTGACTCAGGTCAGAGTTCTGTTGCTCTCTAGTGGTAACAGAAGGAAAGACACTCTGAGCCTCAACACTCACTCCTCACTAAACCAACTCTAATGGAAGATCTGGATTGCAGTGTTCTTTCATCCTCACATATTTAACTAAACGATTTAAGTTTTAATCTTTTTATTGTGGTTATATTTCAGGTCTGATAAACTTACTCAAATCCGTTTATCAAATAGAAAAACATGATGAATCCCATAATTCCCATTGGAACCTATACACAAGCATTTTAGAACTGGTTCAATGAATCACAGAAAAACTAATAGTGTTCATTCTGGTTTCTTTCTTTCTGACTCTAGTTGGTAGCTGCTGTAGTGATCCCTCTCCAAAGGTCTGCAGAAACAGCTGGACAGCAGCATTAGTTCTCTCCAGATGTTGTTACCTCAGCAACGCTTATCAGATCATCACTGTATCCAGAAACATTTAAATATGATTTATGAATTTACACCTGACCATTTTAAGGTATCCTGTGACTTTCCGACGGGTCCTATCACTTGATATCATAATGTTTGGTTAAACAAGTTTTGTTAATGCAAATTTATGATGTAAAATAGTTTCAAATATTGATGCGACAGGAACTTTATTAGAGTTCTGGATCCTCTTTTAAACTTAGCTGTAAAGAGACAGTAAGAAATACAAAGGAACCTGGATTTAGTGTTCATTTTATCCAATATTTGCTTTCATATTGTATGCAGTATGATCAAAATTATGATAAAAACCTTAGTTCCAGCTGTTTCTTGTAACTAGTTTGGGACTCCAGAAGAAGAAGTGAAGAAAGCCTGATGGAGTGGTTCACTGTCAGACACACAGGTTTTCAGGTCATGGATTTGCTTTTTGGTTACACTTTATAATAAGGTACACAAAAATGTAGGTAGTTACTGAGGAACAAATGAGTAATGAATGAGGAAAGAATGGTTAGTCAATGAGTAGTTACGGATTGACTGTGATTAAAGCAGTAATGGTTAGTCAATGAGTAGTTACTCATTCAGTAATGGTAGTTAATGCTTAACTAATCATTTGAAACTAATCATTTGTTAACAATTCCTCTGCATGTTCGTTGATCCTCAATCAGTACACTGAAAATGACTCAAGGAGATGAGATTCTTAGGTAACAATTTAGTAAACAGTATTAAAAGAAATTACATCTTATACATAAGGTTCAAAATCCTTCAAGACCTTGGCCTAATGCCAACAGTCTCTCCAGAGTCTGACCCCCCCCCCCATCTCTATAGCCTCCTCTTCTTATCCTCCTCAAGTTCCTCCTTCTCTCTCACATCTGTTTCAGAGTCTCACACCTTCAGCCAGTCTAGACATTCTGTTCCTATTCGCAGTGATGCACAAATTTTTCCATACTTCCTCTTCCTCTAGCAACTTCTACTTTGTTTACCGTTTGCAGATTGCACAACTTCCTCTTTCTCTAGCATTTCTAGGCAGTTTGAACCACACGGTCATCTATTCTAAACCTTAATGAGGCCTTTAACTATGGCACTTCTAAGTAAAAAGACACTTCTAATATTAAAGACATTTCAAAGTGGTAAAATATTCCTTCAGAATTCAAACGCAAACTAGATTAAAGCATCAACTCAAAGACTAAACTCAAACTACTTAAAAAGTAAATTAAGTACATGTGAAAATGAAGACCTGTACAGATAAATCAGGTTAGAAGAGAAGTACATCCATCTGTTGATGTGGTATTCATACATACATACATGTGGGTTTGTTGCTGTGAACTATAAGGCTCATCAGCTATTATCTTAAAAGTGTGTGTCAGTGTGTGTTTGAAAGACAGACTCCGAATTTGGCGGAGAGCAATGCACATTAAAAAATAAATAAGATCTAAAAATCTCAAATCTTAAACACATACTACTAATGTGTGTGTGTGTGTGTGTGTTTGTGTGCGTGTTAAAAACAATATGGTCTGTTAAGGGCTTTAAAGCTTTCTATGACTAAGAAAATCAAATAATCTTGTTAGGCTCACATGATGTGACCAGTATTTTATGCATTGGTTAAATTATTTAATTGGTTTATTATTATTTACTATTACTAACGTGGAGGACAAAAATGCAGTCCCTTTAACTACACTCTGATCTCATTCTCACCTCTGTTGGTCCTGATCTCTACTTTGTCCAGTTTGGTGACGATGTCGTCCTCCACACCAGAGAGATGAAACACACAGTCGTACCTCCTCCAGTCTTCAGCTGGGACTGATGAAAGGTCCAGGTCAACACTCATCTGGAAGGATCCATCGTGGTTGGGGAGGATCTCTCCGAGGTCCACGTCCTCATGAAGCTCCTCTCCATCTTTCCTCCATTATTATCGTTAAGGGATTTACCACTTCAGCAGAGTTAAGAATATCTAAACAGGCTTAGTGGCTTAGTGTTAAAGAGCAACATTTTAAAATCAGACAGGCAGGCAGGTCAACAATATCTCCACACAACAAATGTTACTATTCATTAATAATAATGTTATATGTAATAAGTGCTTTAGAAAGCTTTTAGGGATTACCTCTACCCTCGTGTAGCAGTAGGTCATATATGTGCACAGATGATTTTGTCTTTCCTGGATAGTTCAATCATGTCTTTACATAAAGAGCCAGACCTTTTTTTTTTTTTTTTTAATCGAAAAACAAAATAACAGTACCAAAGAAATTAAACAGCAGTGTAAACATCTTTAATAACCTCACTTATGTTTATATAAAGCTACCATCGTCGTATCTTTGTCACATATTTTGTTTATGTGTTAGAAAGCTGTGTTAGCGGGTCCAATTTGACCCGTGATTTAACTCACCCCAAAATAAAAAAAAAAAAAAAGATTATCATACAACATTGTTTTTCACCTCATAGTTAACTTATTATGTATTAATTTCCATATAAACTCTTTTAAATGTTATTGTTTTGACCCCATGGACCATTGATCTTACAATATAAAACTCATTTTTTAACTTAAAAATAGGTTAGGAAAGTCTTTAAACTAGAATACACATCTAATGAAGAGGAGGGTCCAAATGACACAGATGCACAAAAAGAGTTATTCAAATAAAATATGACTGACATTTAATGGTCTTTTATCCCTTATCACACCCAAGGCAGAGCACCAACTGAGAATATCAACCCAACATGGAAGGGTGTTTGCTGGATGGAGACACACCTGGATGCTAACATGGGGCTGTTGCTTCTTGCTGGGGTGTACAGATGCCCGCATTGCATTGTGGGATACGGGCTTTGAATGCGCCCAGCTCGGCCCATATCGTAGTGTTCTGTCTAACAGCATACTGTAATATTTCGACAGTAATAAGACCGAAAGAATGTTATTAAAATAAAGAAATGAATACCATGATAACATCTAAATGTTGATGGATGTAGCGTTATAGTTTTAAAAATATCAATAAACAACAAAGCAATCCAGCTTCCCTGGCAATAAGACCGTAATAATAACATTAAAAAAAATACATAGAAACCAGGATAAGATCTCATGAAAAAATGTTGATTAAAATAGCTGCTTTAGGGCTAAACATACCAACTGGCAGAAAGAATTGTGCTGTGATCACGAAAGATGCTTCCCATTGAAATAAATTTGTTTAAAAAAGCGTGCTGACCATCACGAAAAAAAATAACAAGTCTGTGTACACAAATCAATAGATTAAGTTAAGTGACCATTTCACAAACTGAATAATCCCTGCCAGGTCATATTTGACCCGTAAGACCACATAGACCTTACGCCGCCTTCACACTGGCAGTTGAAATCAGCTCCGATTAATTTCCTATGGAGATTCACAGACCCGAATGGGTCCGAACGAATACGGTGCGAAAAAAATCATGTCAGTTGGTCATCCGGATGCGTTCAAAAAATGTAACTCTTGCAAAAGGCTACGGACGCTTCCTATCCGACGGAAGTTAGCGTTGCTATGGTACTGATAAACAAACCTGCCAATGCTAATTGGTTAGCTAGCAACAGACACCGAACTATTAACATTATACCGCTATATCACATTTAACCGATTTGACATGTCAACGTCTTGGGCAACTTTTATCCACACAGCAGCCTTTCTATTTATAGCTGTATAAGAGAGGTCAGAGAGAACCGGACATTCAGATACTTATCAGTTGTTCTAGTCTCTCTGCCAATTTTGTGAATCGCTTCCAAAGCTTTGCAACGGTGTAGTATGACGTCCGCTGGGGGCGTATTGCGTATTACGGAGCGGATTTCAACTGCCAGTGTGAAGGCGGCGTAAGTTACCCTTTTTTTTGAGAGACAACTTTGGTTGTTTTAGAATAGACCCTAACACAATATAAGGGTTAAGGCAGCTTGTTTAACTAGAGGTGTTACTACATCACATCACAGCATCTACTGTTGTGTTGTCCCTCAAGACGTCACAGGGTGCAGGGTGGTGTGTTAGCCAATCACGTTTCTGGATTCAGTTTCTCCGAGAGCTCAACGCTGTTGACAGGAGCTGGAAGGTCAGAAACACACTTAGTTGGTCTTCTTATCCTGCACTGACCTTAGCTCTCTAAAAACTTCACTTACACAATTATCATTAAAAAGCCTTTTTAATCTACAGATAGGTTCAGATCAGATACAATAAAAACAAGTTCTACTTACCAGGTGGAGGGAGATTGGCTGAAATGAAAATAAAATAAATTATTTCACTTGTCACAATTACATTTGTTCTCATCTTCTGTTTATTTAACATGTATGTACACTCTGAGCACAATAAGAATAAAGATCTGTCTAAAATAAATGTTGCTTCAGTTTTACAGTCTGGACAAGAGCATCAGCTCCTTTGAGTCTCTCACCTTTCTTCTTTTTGGAAACGGCAAATCCAATAGTAGCAATGAAAACAGCAGCAACCACAACAACCAGTGCAGAAGTAATCGGGACGGTCATGTTACTGGGCTCCTCTAAAAAATTAACAAAGAAAAATTAACAAACCATGTGAAGCAGGTTAGAACAGTATAGTACATCTATCCATTTGTTCATCACACATACAGGTGGTGAATACAGTATACTCTATACAGTATCCATTAGTGTGTTTGTGCAGAATTATGCTGTATTTAACCCTTGTGTTGACTTCTTGTCAAATTGACCTGTTTTCAATTTTTGTTTTATATCAGAAAATATGGGATATAGACATAAGTGCTGAAAATGTGTAGTAGAAAAATTTAACAATTTAAAATGTTGGAAAAAGCAAAAACAAACCACATACAAATGTGTGTGGTATGTGTGGTACAAATGGTACCACACAAACACACACACACACACACACACACACACACACACACACACACACACACACACACACACACACACACACACACACACACACACACACACACACACACACACACACACTTATTAGCTGGAATGTGAGAAGAGAAGAGAGAGAGGGAAAGAAGTTTAAAATGGCTGCAACTTTATTATGCATTAAGAAAATTAGTAAGGGACTGTTCTGTATTTGTAAATTACCAACAAACAAAAAAATATTTGATGTCCCTGTCAGGGTCACATGAACTACAGTGATCCTAGAAAGGAAGACACATCAGTTTAAGACTGATCTTGTCTTCAACAAGAATGATAAATCACCAGTTTGGTACAGATGACAAAAGGTAAAACTGACAAGAAAGCCAAACATTGAGAGCATTCAGCATAAACAAAAGTTGTCATTTCTAAATCTAACCTCTGTTGGTCCTGATCTCTGCTTTGTCCAGTTTGGTGACGATGTCGTCCTCCACACCAGAGAGATGAAACACACAGTCGTACCTCCTCCAGTCTCCAGCTGGGACTGATGAAAGGTCCAGGTCAACACTCATCTGGAAGGATCCATCGTGGTTGGGGAGGATCTCTCCGAGGTCCACGTCCTCATGAAGCTCCTCTCCATCTTTCCTCCAGAACATCATGGCTCTGTCAGGGTAGAAACCTGTAGCGTGGCAGCTGACTGGAGAGGAGGGAGACTTCTGGAGAAGAGACACTGAGGGAAGATCTGCAGAGAGAGAGAGAGAGAGAGAGAGAGAGAGAGAGAGAGAGAGAGAGAGAGAGAGAGAGATGAGAAAGTTCAAACGTGAAAGGAAATGATAGGTTGGATATTTCAGCATTCAGGTTTTCAAATGTATTTCGTATCTTGTATGTAAGGTACTACACAAGAAGGTTAGTCTGGGGACAACCTTCACCCACAGGAATAAATGGGAATGTGTGAATCTATTAGGAGCATTGGCCATAAAAGGTAAAAGTAAACTGTTGCACTGAAATAGATAGCTTGGATTGTGTGAGGACAAAAAGTATTTGATGTTCGTTGAGACACTATGGGTACATGCTCTTAGGAGTGTGTACACATGGTTGTCTTCCTTTCTAGGAGAGAAACCTTGGCATATACATTTGGTGCATGTCAACTGTTCTCTTTTTAATGAAAGTTTGTTTGTTTGTTGTGTGAATAAAGCTGCATTAGTCTGAACTCATTGTATTCAGCATTTGTTCTAGTCTCCATGTCATTTCCAGACATTTCCCCATATATCAGGAAAGAAAACAATGGAAAACAAAAATGAAGAAAAATACAATATGGAATTGTTAACAGAAGGTGTGGAAATTCTTCCAAGTAAAATAAAGAAGTAAATAAACATCAAACAACAAGACTAAGAGTGTAAAGCCATGCTAGCAGCTCTGAGGTTGTTCTGATGGACAGCGACGCTTTGAGCTAATTTTAGCAGCATGTTGATGTTTGGCAGGTTATAATCTCAGTTCTGCATGTTAGCATTCTAATATTTCCTCATTAGTGCTAAACCTAAAGTACAGCTGAGGCTGAGAGAATGTCATTAGTTTTGCAGGTATTTGGTCATAAATCAAATGTCTGGATAAACAGAAGGATTTGACCTGATGATGGCGTTAGCTGAAAAGTCAGAGGTTCAAAGTTTTTACAAATGATTCTCTGGGGACCATGAATATATGTACAGTATTTTACAGCCATCCAGTCAGTCTGTAACAAGCTGAAGGACAAACGGACCAACTGACAGACCACCTGTCAATGCAGTTAAACTTACTCACCGTATGCTAACTGTGCACTGGCTATCATTGGCTATTGATAGAAAGTAATGTCAGAGCACTCTAACTTGTCAGTCTCTACTGATTGAGGAGGGCTAGATCAAATCTTACCACCACAGAAAACAGCCAAAAAGAAGGTGATGTCAGACTGATTGGAGTGATAATAAAATGGCAGTTCAGTCTGAGCAGACTGTATGAACATTGTTGTGTTCATGAAACTAAGTCAGGAAATGTGATTCTACCTTTTCTCTGCAGAGAGCTGTTGCTGTAGTCCAAATACATCTTCAGCCATTCAGGAACAATCTCAGTGAGGAGAATCTCAATGCGTTTTATTACAGATATCTCAGCATCCCAACTTTGTTTGATGATGACAGCTTCTGGTTTCAGTGCGATCCATGTCGATGTCTTCAGGTCCAATGCTATGAAGTCTTCTCCATCATAACCATACTGCATAAAACCATTGACCTCTCCAGTCTCATCGTCCCACTCACAGCCAGTCATACTCTGGAGAATGTGGACACCTGAGAGTCAGAGACTGTAATTATTAATAATGCATAATAATAATATTAATAATAATAATACATTTTATGTATAGAGTGCTTTTGACAGTACTTAAAGACATTACATTAATTTAAATGATCATATAAAGCAACACATCAAAAAAATTAAACATAACAATACTCATACAATAGGGAGTTCTGCTGATTTGATTGGCTTGGTGAGGTTGCTATGGGTGATGGAACCCCATTTCTATTTCACAGCTTAAATAGTAACTACTCTGTACATTCCCAGATGACTGCTGATGGCAATGAAACAAGTGTGTATTCTGTGCACATCTAGCCTGACGTGGTCCTACTCAGATTCTAGTCAGAATGGGAGTCTGAAACCGCTCCATTGGGCTGTGATTATGGGGCGTGTTCCAACCGAACCAGGAAAAAAAATGCCTCTGCATTCATTGGATAGACCTCCAACCAATCAGAGCAACGGAACTCAACACTGTGTATCGTCTCCATAGCAACCACTCTTTGCACAATGCATTCGCGTGCATTCGTTCTAATTTCCGACTTTTTTGAAGCTGGATATATCATTTGTTTCTTGTAAATATAAATGTGGACAACGTTGGTGATAGTGACATGCTCGCTACAGTTGCATTTCTAGAGATGGATCGGCGAAAACACGTTTTATTTCTCTGATTCACGGCTTTGTTCTAGCGCCGGCGGTCCCTCTCTTCAGTCTCTCTCTATGTCTCTCCACCATATAACGCTCTCTCTCTTCAGTCTCTCTCTATCTCTCTCCACCATATAACGCTCTCTCTCTTCAGTCTCTCTTGTGCTTTCGGGCAGTTGTTGAGGCTCCTCCGCTGAGGATTTTAAAATGAATGCGCTGTCGATATCTTCTGTAACAGACGCGATGGTGGAATCTACACATCTCAACAAATTCAACTGTTGAAGTTAAAAAGCTAAAACCCAGCTTATGTTTTGAAAACAATGTACTTGCTAGATCTAATCAAATAGCTACACCTAATCAGCATTGGTCTGGCTCACACCTACTCAAGTTTCTAAAAGAATTGATTAGGTCATGGCTGTTATTTAGCATACTGTAGGAGACTCATTGTTGTGGGCGGGACTAAGTTCGGCTGGCATCCAGGCTAGTGCACATCCAGCTGTTCTATATCTACAAAGTGACACCAGTGTGGGTCAGTCCATAGTTTAGGGTTTCAGATGTGGAACATGAAATGAACCATCCCTGCTTGGTGTCCAGCTGAGGACCTGATCTCTCTCCTCCTTGTGTTCTGTTATCATACAACTGGTGCTAGCTAACATCTGCAGCCTTGGATGCAGTCAACTTATAGTTATTGCATTATTTTCTACTTCTTGGATTACCATCTCAGAAAGGCAGCTGCATTTCATTAGTCTGATTTTGTGCAATGAAAGTTTACTTTGTTAACAGACTATTTATTCTGTACATGATGAAAAAAAAGCCTAGACAAACTTCTTATTTTCCAACATGCAATATCAAAATCTTAGTTCTATCACTTTTTAAGCGTTATGCAGCAACACAAAGCTTCAGATGGTAAACAAAACATTTGGATTCCTGAAATCAAACCTGTCCAGACAGATGATAAGGCCCTCAATCCCATTATCTGACAGGTCAATGAGGGACATGTTTTGTATTTCCTCTTCCTGTGTATCTTATTGTGAAGATATTTTGACTATTGATGTTTAGAATTTCATTATCTCAGGGTGGGAATGAGTTTAGGTCACTTTACAGTTTATTTGGAGGTGGCAGTAGCTCAGTCCGTAGGGAGTTGGGTTGGGAACCGGAGGGTTGCTAGTTCAAGTACGGACCAAAGTACAGAGCCCACTCACTCTGACATCTCTCCATCTGTGCGAGATCCTGAGTGTGTGTGTATTTCAGGCCTGTGTGTAGGTTTTTCAAAAACAGAGTGTAAATTGTAATTTCCCCACTGGGGATCAATAAATTATTATTATTGAATACTGTACCTCCACTTTGGTTGAAGCATTGCTTGAAGTTATCAATCATGGCTTTGAATAAGATTGGCTCATCCTCAAAACATCTTTGAGTGTAAAACTCCAACTGCTGAGGATTTATTTCTACAAATGTTTTCACCAAGTCATGTCTGGGTTCTAGTATCTTTTTGTTGCTGTCGCAGTAACCCGCCAGAACTTCATCCACCGCTGCTGTAGCCATGTACTCTGACAAGTTTGGGAGTCCAGAAGATGCAGTGGAGAAAAACTTGAGTGAGTGTTTCACTGAAGGACAAAAAAGGTTTAGAGATTCAGTATAAATAGACACATATCATTATTTTATCATAAATATGATGGCAGTATGATTCAGTTAATCTAAAACATGATAGTCTGGAGTTGAAGTAAATGTGAAACTAAACTCCAGCCGTGTTCCAGAGCTCCACAGAAACTAAACACAGAGCTGAGTTCAAAGTAAAGTAAAGATTTAAAATGTGATCTTACCTGGAGATGAGACGTGACAGAAGAGAAGCAACAACAGGAACTTCTTCATCTTGTTTTGATAAAGACGTGTCTGAGGACCGAGCTGGTTCAGCTGTTCTGTATTCTGTGTTTTTTCTCCGAGGAGGGAGGGTCTCTGCTCTGATGAGTGTTGGGCGGATGATACAGAAGTTGGGAAACTTCTTTCACTCCTGTGAAAATCTGTGGGTGTTAAACATCACTGGTGCTTCAGATCATTTTTCATTCATTTCGACAGCTCTAAATGTTTTGCAGTTAAACTTTGTGATCGGCAGATTCTTGGGATAAGAAGAGAGGAGAATACCACCACAAAGACATAATCATAAGTCTGAGAACCTTTGTACCCGATACCAAATAATAATGAAGGAAATAATAGGCTAATTTAATAAGTAGACAAAAGTGGGCACTGGGCCTAAACTACACCAATAAGGTACATTAATATGACGTGTCAGCAAAAACATTTTACATGTATGTTTTTGGACAATGCATTCAGTATTTTAATTAAATAGGCTAAATGTATTTGATTATAATGTACTGCACCATAGATATACATTCTATATTTTATACAGCACTTCTAAACAAAAGAAGACTATTTAGTTAGATCAGAGAGAGGTGTGGTAGAGCTTTGGCTTCAGTCTTCATCAGGGCTGCTCTAAGTCTGGACAGTCACCAGATGGCACTGTGCTGCTGAGTTTGAAGCCCCAAAGCTTCTCTGTTATTCTGCTTCTTCTGTTCCAATGCAGAGAAATAAAAGACTGTAGGCTAGAAGCTCTCTTTGCTGAAGATAAAGTTCAACCAGTAACCACTAATTACCTCCAGATGTGTATCTCAACACAGACATATTAGTTCTACTTGCTACTAGTTTGACTGAGAGGAGGAAAATACAGCCTTCACAATCTATTTTGAGTTTATTAATGTTAGAGCAAGTTGCCAATTTAACACTTCAGCAAAGGTAAGAATATCCAAACAGGCTTAGCTGCTTAGTGTTAAAGAGCAACATTTTAAAATCAGACAGGCAACAATGTCTCCACACAACAAATGTTTGTATTAATTAAAAATAATGTTGTATGAGGGATTACCTCTACCCTTGTGTAACAGTATGTCATATATTGACACAGCTGATTCTGTCCTTCCTGTATAGTTCAATTGTGTCTTTACATAAAGAGCCAGACCTTTTTTTTTTATGAAAAACGAAATAACAAGGAATTAAACAGCAGTGCAAACGAATCATTATTTTTAATAACCTCACTTATGTCTACATAAAGCTACCATGGTTGTATCTTTGTCACATGGCTAAAACAACCCAAAAGCTTATTTGCTTTTAGATTAAACTTTGTAATGTGTTAGAAAGCTGTGTGTTAGCGGGTCAAATTTGACCCGTGATTTAACTCAGCCCAAAATACAATATTGTTTTTCACCTCATAGTTAACTTATTATGTTTTCATTTCCATGTAAACTCTTTTAACTGTTATTTTTTTGGCCCTATAAGGACCACTGATCTTACAATATACAACTCTTTTTTAACTTAGATATTCCCAATAATGAAGACAATGGGTAATTATATTATCTGACTATAATAGAGTAATATTGGAACACACCTCAAATTATTTGCTTTTGGGTTTTTTTTTCAACTAAATGTTATTTCCATATTAACATCTGTTGTGTTACGGGTCAAAATTGACCCGAATAGATTTAGGTTAGGAAAAAGGTAAGTCTTTAAACAAGAATAAACTAAACTAACAACTGTGTCCAAATGACACAGATGCTCAAAAAGAGTTATTGAAATAAAATATGACTGACATTTAATGGTCTTCTATCCCTTATCAAACCCAAGGCAGAGCACCAACTGAGAACATCAACCCAACATGGAAGGGTGTTTGCTGGATGGAGACACACCTGGATGCTGCCATGGGGCTGTTGCTTCTTGCTGGGGTGTACAGATCCTGGAATGATGCTACAGCTTATGGGATGCTGAGTCAGGCCAGAGTAGCCTATATTTCATTCTACCATGTCACTTCGGACCTTTACGTCTTGTACTCTGTACAACAAAAGTTATCTGCTTTTACAATCGGGAGACAAGAGTTGCTTGCCGTGTAAATGACAGCTTGCTCCCATTAGAGATGTTTGGGACACATGGGTGGACCACTTGCCATACATGTAGCCTCGCCCGCCGATAGGGGGGGACAAACGGGTCTGTTGTCCCGGGCCCAGGGTAGGGAGGGGGGCCCAGAACTGGGCCCTCATTAAATTATGGAATAATTAAAAAAAAAAATTTAAATAGGCCTATTTGTGGAAAAGATATGTAATATTTGAGTTACATAAAAGCCTTTTATTTGTTTTCTTCCTAATTGTCCTTGAAATAGTGGTCAAGGTTTTTTTTTTTTTACCTTTTTCTGAATCAATTTGCTGGAAATATCTTTATCTAAAAGGGAAACAGAGATTACAATCCAAATATAAAAACATAATGGAATATTTTGCAGTAAGGCTCTCAGGCATTCTGTATTGCTTTCATCTATTTATTCTGCATATTAAAATTATTCACCTGAATGATACATGAATTAAATTGAATGAATTAATAAAGTGTGTTTGAGCAAGATTTCTGCTCAGGTTCAAAACTTTGTGCACATTCAAAATACAGTATATCTCATCTGTGTTCTCTGAGGTTTGGAGGAGTCGTGATATTGTGAGAAAAATAAAGTGATAAAACAATAGACTATTACGAGAATAAAGTCACTATATTTCAGAAAATAATCCACCTGCACCATAGTCTGCTGTGCAGTACGTGATATCTCTGCTGAGACGGTAGATCTCAGACCTCCTGACAGACTCAGAGCCCCGTTTGGGACGCTGGTCTCTGAATGAGACAGTTTAGGGAAGTGGCTGTAGGCTACGCTGCTCTACATCGGAGGTGGAAACACAAAACTACGCAGAAATAGGGACACATCTGCCGCAGCATGTCCACAGCAGAGCGCGTCCATTAGAAACCTGAAGCTGCACAGACCACGGAAGGTGCGCTGCAGCAGCTCCGTGTCTGTGCCGCTGCTCGTCTCTATTTCTCCAGAGAGAGTGGACACTAAGCGACGCACAGGTCTGCTTCAGAGCTCCGTGTGTTTGAGTCTGACCTGAGACTGGAAACGTTGCGTAATGAAAGGTTGACAAGTAAACGTGTGGCTGAGGGGGCGCCCTAGGATGATCATGTTTAATAAACACGCTTTATTTCGCTTGTCGTTCTAATTCTATTATTAATGGGAAGTAGACCTAAGGGCGACACGGCGCCCCCAACACTTTTGACGCCCTAGGCAGTCGCCTATGGTTGCCTATGGCAATCGCCGGCCCTGCTGACAGGTCAATGAAGGAAATAAAGGATGTCTTGTATTACTGATTTTCCTCTTCCTGTGTATGTGAAGATATTGTGACTATGTATTGATGTTTAGAATTTCATTGTCTCAAAGCGGAAATTAGTTTGGGTCACATTAATATACAATTTAACAAACAAACCGTTTAGCAGTAAATAGTGAAATATTACCTCCAGTTTGGTTGAAGCTCTGCGTCATATCATTCATCCAGTCTTTGAAAAAGTTGGGCTGATCCTCAAAACACTCTTTAGTGTACATTTTCCAATGCTGACGATTGTTTTTTAAAAATGTTTTCACCAAGTCTCGTTCTAGTATCTTTTTCTTGCCGTGGGTACCGCAGCAACCACAAGCTCTGACATGTTTGGGACTCCAGAAGATCCGGTGAAGAAAAAACTTGCAGAGCCGCGGGAACATATTTTGAATTGGGGGTGCTGACAAATTTCCAGAGTGAAGTTTTCAGCCAAAGTCAACCACCACACACCAAACTGCATCCATCACAATTTATGTATGTATAGAGATTTAATTCATATAAATAATTAATTAGCCTGCCGTTGTTACGCCCCTGAAAAAGGGGAGAAATAATCACAAGAGTGACGCGCAGGTGTTTCCTCACTGAGAACTTTAGTGTAATTCCATTTTACAACAGTACCACATTTTACACAACAGATCTACAGGAAATGGTTTTGTAGGGTACAAGGCTTATAAAAGTTACAATAACGTACACTGTAATTCACTAAAACATATAAAACTTTTTCAATATAACTGTTAAACACCAATTAGTTTTAGCTCAGTAAACTATAACTAAATGTATCACAAATGTCAATAAAGTGCTTGAAACACATTGGAACATTATACAGATAACACCTCAAAATAGATATTAAATGCGTACGCTGTGAGCTCAGGGGCGGATTTACCGGGGTGGCTAGGGTGGTAAATGTCACCCTAAAAGAAAGCCTTGCCAACCCTGCTGCCACCCCAGTTAGCAGCAACCAATTACAAGTTACGGCCAATTTGACAATTTACGAGTGTGAAACTCCAATGTCTGATTGCAGTCAGTCAAAAAGGGTTTGCTTCCCCTCTCACACATCTGCCACTCATCACCTGTGTCTTACCTTAGTGCCTTTCCTGTGATAATGCTCCTTGCTTCTATCATACTTCTACATCTCCTATTAAGTGAGATCACATTGTATGGTCACTTATTCCTAATATGAACCACAAATGCAGGACACTGATTGCATGAGATTAAGTTTGTCTGTATGGGTTTATAAATGGCAGCCTGTGCCCTTTTGTAGTGTGTACCGTACATACTATTTCTTATCAAACTGTGATAACTGTGATTAAATTCAGTATATATACGTCTGCCATATGTTGCTGCCCCTCAAAAATTCCTGCCCCCCTGGGTTGTAACATGACACATACTGTATCAAAGTTGACTTTGTTGTGAGTCAGGTCTCTCTCAGAGCTGCTATCAGGACCTGTAAGGTCAGAAACACTGTTAGTGAGCAGCTGTGGAAAGCATTCATCCTCTTCTGGACCTTTATAAACAGTAAACACAGGAAACAGTCTTATATAAAGATAATCAGCACAATAATGTGAAACCTTTTTAATCTACAACATAAAGTGTGTCAGATCGTTGAAATAGAATAAAAGTAAATTTTACTTACAAGATCGAGGACATTTAGCTGAAATCAAAATGAAAAATAATTTCAGGTACAGTTGCAAATGCCAGAATATCTTTAATCACCTTTCTCCAAATGAATATATTATTTCCTCTTCTACTCACTCAAAATGAAATAAATCCATCCCTCCCTGCTTTAAATTGTTGGATTTTTTTGGAAATTTAAAATGAAAAGTCAATTAAGTAGATGATTTTTCTATTTGTCTCTCTCACCTTTTTTCCTTTTGTGAACAATGAATCCAGTGGCAGCGATGAGGACGAGAACAAGAACAACCACTGCAGCAGTGATGGGGACGATCATGTGACTGGGCTTCTCTGTTGTAGAAAAATGGCAGACAGCAATGCACAAAAATTAATAACAAAAAAGTAACTTCAAATCCTGATATGTGTGGGTGTGGTAAAAACAATATGGTTTCTATGACTCTAAGAAAATCTAATAATCTTGTTAGGCTCACATGATGTGACCAGTGATTCTTGCATTGGTTTAATTAAATTATTAATTGGTTTATTATGATTTGTTTCTGAAGATGGATTACTAGCTAAAGTGGTAAATTACTAGTCCCTTTAACCCCACTCTGATCTCATTCTCACCTCTGTTGGTCCTGATCTCTGCTTTGTCCAGTTTGGTGACGATGTCTGAAGTGTGGTCGAGACGGTTCAACATAAAATGCAAACGCTCCAACACAAATACAAAAGCTACAAAGGAATGAAAAAGCTCCAACCTACCCAACCGACAGGAAGCCACAACATGATCTTCCACCAAAAGTAGTCTACTCACAATGAAGAAACAACATCCGGGGTCACAGTCAGCTGGCCGCAGGTAACTCCACTCAGCATGCGGCTCCCAACCAAGCACTGAGCCTACAGGTGCTGCATATTAGGAGAATTACTGACAGTGGAATAAATTAGAGGTCCAGGAAGACCACAGCTCCCCAACATCAGTTCCACCTGGCTACAATCAGACTAGCAGATATGTAGGCTAATAGTCTGCAATTTAAATGAGAATTTGCTTCATGAACACACTCTGTCCTTCATGCTCTGAAAATGCTGGTGTGAACTCACTGACATCTTGCTTCTCTACAGCAAATGTTGGTTCAGTTTTTAGGTTGATGCTGCCCTCTAGGGGATAGTTATTGAGACACACACCTGGTTGGGTGTAATGGGCTATAGGCTGATATATTTTGTGTTTTTACTAAATGTAATCGACTTTAAACATTGCTTAAATATACATAGGCTAATCTTTGACAAGGACAGTAACCAAGTGGACTATTTAAAAGATAAAAAATAAAAAAAGACCTTGTTCAATATCAACAATTTTGGAAAAGGAAAAGGTACATCAATAAATATTTAAAAAGGAAATAAAATAAATTGAAGAGAAACATATAAGTGATATATAATAAATGTAATAAAGCTAATATACTATTATTACTAATAAGTTAAAAACGTTTTACATTGTAATCCATGCCATAGCAGTTAGTAAACCTTTTGACTTGGCCCCTGAAAGGGTCATCCACTCAATAAGTGGCCTGCAGTGAGAAAATACAGTCAGACAAGCACAGATGGCTGATTTTAACTTAGTATCTGTGTTTATTAAGCAGAATAAAAACAGTATTTACAATTTCAAAGGTCTGACTTTGTTGTCGCTCAAAAGAAAGCAAAAAAACATCACTATGAATATAAATAATAGACATATAAATAAAGTATTCAACATCTTTTGGTGGGGTTTCTTACATAAAAATAAGTTATTGCATAATAACATCTTCCCGATCGAGTATCTCGTGTCATGTTTCTTGTGTCACATTTCACAGTCTGTGATCTGACTCTGGCAAACCCTATTTATCCCGTACTGCACTACAAACAGTTTTATACTTTGAAATCAATACTGATACAATATGCTGTATCACAAATATCTGACATCAATATGGTAACTAATGAATGATATCGACACGTTGGCACATGGCAGAGACAAGGATGTGAAGGGTGGTGTTAAATCAGAGAAATGTAATCACTGTTCTGAGGAGGAACAGAGGAAAAGACAAAGAGAGGCAAAGGGTTTCAGTCACTCAGAATGTTTTTAAAGCAAGAAAATACAAAAATACACAAAGTTGTGGTTTAATTCAGTCAATACTTTCAGTTGTTACCTCGTCCTTTTGACTGATGTTTCAGGAGTCACTTCTGGGTCTTTAAAATATCGCGGTGTGGCACTATACACACTAATTATTTTATTAAGTTCTTTCTACGTTTATGGTCTGTCCACCAAATTTCATAGAAAACTGCTACACCATTTATGAAAAAGTCTGTTAGGTAAACAAACAAAAACACACTGTGAATATATAACAACTTTTATCAGAGGCCTTTGGTTCCAAGGTCCGGACCTCGGTGATATCAATGGTGGGTAAACGTCTGCACCTTCTCAGAGGTAACAAAAAGATTTGAACACTTCTGATCTTGTTCTCACCTCTGTTGGTCCTGATCTCTGCTTTGTCCAGTTTGGTGACGATGTCATCCTCCACACCAGAGAGATGAAACACACAGTCGTACCTCCTCCAGTCTTCAGCTGGGACTGATGAAAGGTCCAGGTCAACACTCATCTGGAAGGATCCATCATGGTTGGGGAGGATCTCTCCGAGGTCCACGTCCTCATGAAGCTCCTCTCCATCTTTCCTCCAGAACATCATGGCTCTGTCAGGGTAGAAACCTGTAGCGTGGCAGCTGACTGGAGAGGAGGGAGACTTCTGGAGGAGAGACACTGAGGGAAGATCTGCAGAGAGAGAGAGAGAGAGAGAGAGAGAGAGAGAGAGAGAGAGAGAGAGAGAGAGAGAGAGAAAAATGTGTATTGTGACCAGATAAGTTCATAAGATAAGTAGTACACAGCCTATGAAGTAAACCACACCTGTTTAACACCTGTTAAAACATTAACATACAATTGTTACAGTCAACAGTTAAACCCTTAAACAATCCTGAGAGCTATAAAAACATATGACAGTGTTCCATAACAACTCATCAGTTACACAACCTCCATATCATTTGTAGGCCTATATTGACAGACACCACCACCACTAAAGAAACTCACTGCAGTCACAAAAGAAGGATCTGACATTTTTTATAGTCTACAGCAAAGCAAAATTGTTAAGGGTATTTCTACTTTAAAACATTGACACTCACTAACTATGCACTGGCTATCACAGTCTCAGATTTGATGGAAGGTTATGTCAGACTGATTGGAGTGATAATACAATGACAGTTCAGTCTGAGCTGAGTTTGTTGTTGAATATACAGTATGTACAATATTTTACAGCCATCCAGTCAGTCTGTAACAAGCTGAAGGACAAACTGACCAACTGACAGACCACCTGTCAATGCAGTTAAACTTACTCACCGTATGCTAACTGTGCACTGGCTATCATTGGCTATTGATAGAAAGTAATGTCAGAGCACTCTAACTTGTCAGTCTCTACTGATTGAGGAGGGCTAGATCAAATCTTACCACCACAGAAAACAGCCAAAAACGAAGGTGATGTCAGACTGATGATACAATGACAGTTCAGTCTGAGCTGACTGTATGAACGTGAAACTACATCAGGAAATGTGATTCTACCTTTTCTGAGCAGAGAGCTCTTGCCGTAGTTCAAATACATCTTCAACCACTCAGGATACATCTCAGTGAGGTGAATCTCATTGTATTTTATTCTAGATTTGTCAGCATCCCATCTTTGTTTGGGGATGACAGCCTGTGGTTTTGCAGCGATCCATGTCGATGTCTTCAGGTCCAATGCTAGGATGTCTTCTCCTTTATAACCATACTGATTAAAACCATTGACCTCTCCAGTCTCATCGTCCCATTCACAGCCAGCCATCCTCTGGAGAATGTGGACACCTGAGAGACAGAGACTGGAATTATGAAAAATAACAATAATAATAATACATTTCATGTATAGAGTGCTTTTGACAGTACTTAAAGACACTTTACATTAATTAAAATTATCATATAAAGCAACACAACAAAAAAAGAAAACATAACAATACTCATACAATAGGGAGTTCTGCTGATTTGATTAGCGTGGTGTTCGAAGTAGAGGTTGGAACCCCATTTCTATTTCACAGTTTAAATAGTAACTACTCTGTAAATTCCCAGATGACTGATGATGGCATGAAAAAAGTGTGCATGCTGTTCACATCCAACTGTTATATATACAGTGGGGAGAACTGCCGATTTTGCAGGTTTTCCCACTTACAAAGCATGTAGAAGTCTGTAATTTTTTATCATAGGTACTCTTCAACTGAGTGACGGAATCTAAAACAAAAATCCAGAAAATCACATTGTATGATTTTTAAGTAATTAATTTGCATTTTATTGCATGACATATTTGATACATCAGAAAAGCAGAACTTAATATTTGGTACAGAAATCTTTGTTTGCAATTACAGAGATCATACGTTTCCTGTAGTTCTTGACCAGGTTTGCGCACACTGCAGCAGGGATTTTGCTTCTCCAGATCCTTCAGGTTTCGGGGCTGTCGCTGGGCAATACGGACTTTCAGGCTCCCTCCAAAGATTTTCTATTGGGTTCAGGTCTGGAGACTGGCTAGGCCACTCCAGGACCTTGAGATGCTTCTTAGTCCTGCTTAGTTGCACTGGCTGTGTTTTTCAGGTCGTTGTCATGCTGAACGACCCAGCCACGACCCATCTTCAATGCTCTTACTGAGGGAAGGAGGTTGTTGGCCAAGATCTCACGATGTATGGCCCCATCCATCCTCCCCTCAATACAGTGCAATCGTCCTGTCCCCTTTGCAGAAAAGCATCCCCAAAGAATGAGGTTTCCACCTCCATGCTTCACGGTTGGGATGGTGTTCTTGGGGGTTGTACTCATCCTTCTTCTTCCTCCAAATGCGGCGAGTGGAGTTTAGACCAAAAAGCTCTATTTTTGTCTCATCAGACCACATGACCTTCTCCCATTCCTCCTCTGGATCATCCAGATGGTCACTGGCAAACTTCAGACGGGCCTGGACATGCGCTGGCTTGAGCAGGAGGACTTTGCGTGCGCTGCAGGATTTTAATCCATGACGGCGTAGTGTGTTACTAATGGTTTTCTTTGAGACTGTGGTCCCAGCTCTCTTCAGGTCATTGACCAGGTCCTGCCGTGTAGTTCTGGGCTGATCCCTCACCTTCCTCATGATCATTGATGCCCCACGAGGTGAGATCTTGCATGGAGCCCCAGACAGACCGAGGGAGATTGACCGTCATCTTGAACTTCTTCCATTTTCTAATAATAGCGCCAACAGTTGTTGTCTTCTCACCAAGCTGCTTGCCTATTGTCCTGTAGCCCATCCCAGCCTTTTGCAGGTCTACAATTTGATCCCTGATGTCCTTACACAGCTCTCTGGTCTTGGCCATTGTGGAGAGGTTGGACTCTGTTTGAGTGTGTGGACAGGTGTCTTTTATGCAGGTAACGAGTTCAAACAGGTGCAGTTAATACAGGTAATGAGTGGAGAACAGGAGGGCTTCTTAAAGAAAAACTAACAGGTCTGTGAGAGACGGAATTCTTACTGGTTGGTAGGTGATGAAATACTTATGTAATGCAATAAAATGCTAATTAATTATTTAAAAATTATACAATGTGATTTTCTGGATTTTTGTTGTAGATTCCGTCTCTCACAGTTGAAGTGTACCTATGATAACAATTACAGACCACTACATGCTTTGTAAGTAGGAAAACCTGCAAAATCGGCAGTGTATCAAATACTTGTTCTCCCCACTGTATATATATATATATATATATATATATATACACATTTTTTGTAGTCATTTTTTTTAATTTATTAAATTTTGTAATAATTTATTTATAATAATCTTTTTTTTAAATCCCATTTAATAATTTATACTCTCTACATTATACAATGTACACTCTGTCTGTTAGAACACACTACACACAGGCCTAAAATACACACACATGCTCAGGTTCTATAAAGAGCTGAAGTCCCGCCCCTTCCGTTTGGTTCGGGAAAAAAATGGTGGTCAGTGGCGAAAGACAAACTTTTATTTTCTGGTCCCGATTGACTTGTGCCTTGGATTACACATGTGATGTTTTTCAAAATAAAAAAATATTTTACATGTCAAGAATGTCACAGTTTGTCGCAAGATAGTAAAATAGTATAAATAGTAGATAGAAAATACGTAATTAGACGGACTACAAGTCCAAGTCGCTTACCAGACGTCACCACATTTTCCCTGCTGGCGAGTACGGAACCGACCAAAACTCCCTTTGAGTAGCTGCAGCTCTTGACATGACCCAATTTATAATAGTTTTCACCTCTTTTGATACTTCTGCCTTCGTTTTGGAAGAAGACGGTAAAGCTCGACAAGGAGACAGCCATATATTTCTGGTGACGTATATTGTTTGAGACGAGAGATGTAGTTCACTAAGCGATCTCACACAAAACCTAATTCTTACCTAATACTTCTTTATGTCAAATCGTTCATCTCTTGATGTAAAATTATCTTTTAAATTCACACACATCATTTGTGAAATGCATGGCACAATTTGAAACCCTTATCTGTCCATTGACTCCCGTTCATATTTTTTTGAAAGATAGGTCCCATGGAATGATAGTAGAAGGGCGTGACTTTGGCTCTCTATACACACACTGATGGAGAGATGTCAGAGTGAGGGGGGCTGTGAGTGCTGGACTGGTGCCCTGAGCGGTTGGGGGATGTCAGTGCCTTGCTCAAGAGCCCCTTGGCAGTGCCCATGAGGTGAACTGGCATCTCTCCAGCTACCAGTCACCACACTCTGTATTGACAGCAACCCTGTGGTTCCTAATCCAACTCCCTATGGACTGAGCTACCGCCACACTCAAGCGAATATTGTCGGTAGGATTTGAACTGCATGGGGAGACCCCAATGGATTTCTAGATCTGTAACCATTAAAGTTTATCTTAAATTGTACGAAATCCTAATATCAACACCACAATAGAAAAATATTTACTCAACAGTTTTAAAGAGTACCATAGTTTCATTTTACTTTTTAAATGGACTTTCACAGAGTATAAACTTTTTTGTAAGAAAAACATTGTGTTCTAATATATGAAAAATGAACATAAGGAAACCCATTGAAATGCTGGCGCTGGTGCTAATGTTGTAGCAGCTTGTTTCTCTGTGCTGACTTCTCTCCCAGCTGACTCAGGTCAGAGTTCTGTTGCTCTCTAGTGGTAACAGAAGGAAAGACACTCTGAGCCTCAACACTCACTCCTCACTAAACAAACTCTAATGGAAGATCTGGATTGCAGTGTTCTTTCATCCTCACACATTTAACTAAACAATTTAAGTTTTAATCTTTTTATTGTTGTTATATTTCAGGTTTGATAAACTTACTCAAATCCGTTTATCAAATAGAAAAACATGATGAATCCCATAATTCCCATTGGAACCTATACACAAGCATTTTAGAACTGGTTCAATGAATCACAGAAAAACTAATAGTGTTCATTCTGGTTTCTTTCTTTCTGACTCTAGTTGGTAGCTGCTGTAGTGATCCCTCTCCAAAGGTCTGCAGAAACAGCTGGACAGCAGCATCAGTTCTCTCCAGATGTTGTTACCTCAGCAACGCTTATCAGATCATCACTGTATCCAGAAACATTTAAATATGATTTATGAATTTACACCTGACCATTTTAAGGTATCCTGTGACTTTCCGACGGGTCCTATCACTTAATATCATAATGTTTGGTTAAACAAGTTTTGTTAATGCAAAGTTATGATGTAAAATAGTTTCAAATATTGATGTGACAGGAACTTTATTAGACTTCTGGATCCTCTTTTAAACTTAGCTGTAAAGAGACAGTAAGAAATGCAAAGGAACCTGGATTTAGTGTTCATTTTATTCAATATTTGCTTTCATATTGTATGCAGTATGATCAAAATTATGATAAAAACCTTAGTTCCAGCTGTTTCTTGTAACTAGTTTGGGACTCCAGAAGAAGCAGTGAAGAAAGCCTGATGGAGTGGTTCACTGTCAGACACACAGGTTTTCAGGTCATGGATTTGCTTTTGGTTACACTTTATAATAAGGTACACAAAAATGTAGGTAGTTACTGAGGAACAAATGAGTAATGAATGAGGAAAGAATGGTTAGTCAATGAGTAGTTACGGATTGACTGTGATTAAAGCAGTAATGGTTAGTCAATGAGTAGTTACTCATTCAATAATGGTAGTTAATGCTTAACTAATCATTTGTTAACAATTAACCACTCAGTACCAATGGTAGTGAATGATTAGTTAAGCATTCCCCACCATTACTGAATGATTGTGCGTACCTGGAGAAAGTGATGCATTATACTGAGTGGTTAATCATTAACGAATGATAAGTTAAGTGATAAGTGTCCACTCTCTCTGGAGAAATAGAGACGAGCAGCGGCACAGACACGGAGCTGCTGCAGCGCACCTTCCGTGGACTGTGCAGCTTCAGGTTTCTAATGGACGCGCTCTGCTGTGGACATGCTGCGGCAGATGTGTCCCTATTTCGGCGTAGTTTTGTGTTTCTACCTCCGATGTAGAGCAACGTAGCCTACAGCCACTTCCCTAAACTGTCTCATTCAGAGACCAGCGTCCCAAACAGGGCTCTGAGTCTGTCAGGAGTTCCTCCTTCTCTCTCACCCCTTCAGCCAGTCCAGACATGTTGTTCCTATTCGCAGTGACGCACACATTTTTCCATACTTCCTCTTTTTCTAGCAACTTCTACTTTGTTTACCGTTTGCAGATTGCACAACTTCTTCTTTCTCTGGCATTTCTAGGCAGTTTGAACCACACAGTCATCTATTCTAAACCTTTATGACGCCTTTAACTATGGCACTTCTAAGTAAAAAGACACTTCTAATATTAAAGACATTTCAAAGTGGTAAAATATTCCTTCAGAATTCAAACGCAAACTAGATTAAAGCATCAACTCAAAGACTAAACTCAAACTACTTAAAAAGTAAATTAAGTACATGTGAAAATGAAGACCTGTACAGATAAATCAGGTTAGAAGAGAAGTACATCCATCTGTTGATGTGGTATTCATACATACATGTGGGTTTGTTGCTGTGAAATATAAGGCTCATCAGCTATTATCTTAAAAGTGTGTGTCAGTGTGTGTTTGAAAGACAGACTCCGAATTTGGCGGAGAGCAATGCACATTAAAAAATAAATAAGATCTAAAAATCTCAAATCTTAAACACATACTACTAATGTGTGTGTGTGTGTGTGTGTGTGTGTGTGTGTGTGTGTGTGTGTGTGTGTGTGTGTTAAAAACAATATCGTCTGTTAAGTGCTTTAAAGCTTTCTATGACTCTAAGAAACTCAAATAATCTTGTTAGGCTCACATGATGTGACCAGTATTTTATGCATTGGTTAAATGAAATTATTTAATTGGTTTATTATTATTATTATTATTATTATTATTATTTACTATTACTAACGTGGAGGACAAAAATGCAGTCCCTTTAACTACACTCTGATCTCATTCTCACCTCTGTTGGTCCTGATCTCTGCTTTGTCCAGTTTGGTGATGATGTCGTCCTCCACACCAGAGAGATGAAACACACAGTCGTACCTCCTCCAGTCTCCAGCTGGGACTGATGAAAGGTCCAGGTCAACACTCATCTGGAAGGATCCATCGTGGTTGGGGAGGATCTCTCCGAGGTCCACGTCCTCATGAAGCTCCTCTCCATCTTTCCTCCATTATTATCGTTAAGGGATTTACCACTTCAGCAGAGTTAAGAATATCTAAACAGGCTTAGTGGCTTAGTGTTAAAGAACAACCTTTTAAAATCAGACAGGCAGGCAGGTCAACAATATCTCCACACAACAAATGTTACTATTCATTAATAACAATGTTATATGTAATAAGTGCTTTAGAAAGCTTTTAGGGATTACCTCTACCCTCGTGTAGCAGTAGGTCATATATGTGCATAGATGATTTTGTCTTTCCTGGATAGTTCAATCATGTCTTTACATAAAGAGCCAGACCTTTTTTTTTCTTTTTAATCGAAAAACAAAATAACAGTACCAAAGAAATTAAACAGCAGTGTAAACATCTTTAATAACCTCACTTATGTTTATATAAAGCTACCATCGTCGTATCTTTGTCACATATTTTGTTTATGTGTTAGAAAGCTGTGTTAGTGGGTCCAATTTGACCCGTGATTTAACTCACCCCAAAATAAAAAAAAACCAAAGATTATCATACAACATTGTTTTTCACCTCATAGTTAACTTATTATGTATTAATTTCCATATAAACTCTTTTAAATGTTATTGTTTTGACCCCATGGACCATTGATCTTACAATATACAACTCATTTTTTAACTTAAAAATAGGTTAGGGAAGACGTAAGTCTTTAAACTAGAATACACATCTAATGAAGAGGAGGGTCCAAATGACACAGATGCACAAAGTGTGATCACGAAAAATGCTTCCCATTGAAATAAATTAGTTTAAAAAAAAGTGCTGACCATCACGAAAAAAAACGAGATAACGAGTCCATGTACATAAAACAATAGATTAAATTACGTGACAATTTCACAAACCGAATAATCTCTGCCGGGTCATATTTGACCCATAACTACACATAGGTCTATGTTACTCTTTAGAGACATTTACAATTCTTTTTTTTTAGAAAGTCTGAGGATATCGTGAAACCTTACAAACAAGTGAATGGTATTTTTTACACATCTGAACTTGAAAACACAATACAGGGCTCCAGACTAACTTTTTGCCTTGGTGCACCTAACTTTTTTTATTTAGGTGCACCAGCACAAAATTTAGGTGCACCCAAATTTTTCCTTAAGGCCGCCATTATGGCCACAATTTCAAGGTCACCTTTTATCACACCATTCATATATATATATATATATATATATATATATATATATATATATATATATATATATATATATATATAATGTCAATTATTTTAAACAAGAATAAGGAGTTGGTACATTTCTTTATTTTTTTTTTTATTTGAAGCACATTATACTGTACTCAAAGTCTTATAGCGGGTCCCCCCTTGCTGTCAAATGCCCCTCAGATGGCCAACACCTGTCATTTGGCCTTCTTCCCCTTTGGCCTTGGCTAGACCAGCTTGCCACACTCCCTACCATCACATTTCTGCAAGCTGGGCCCCTTCCACACTGATTCTTATCAGATCTTCCACTAGTCCAGGACTAAAAATCATATCTCTGTATTTTTCGGCTGAATGGTGATACACAATATATATTTCTCTATCTCTAATTTATATTTTTTACAAAGTAGGCTAAATGTTCAGTTTTAAGTCAAAGCCACTTTTCACAAGCTCTTTTATCAAAACAGAAGTGATTGAAATATTTGAAAATATACAGCTGCAACACATGTAAATTATCTGAAATAAATAGCCAGGGAGTGAGACTGTGTTGCAGTTTGAAGTGTGTCCCCTGTGAATGACTCCTTACAAGTTTGTTAGTTCCTGTAGAGCTGGATAACTTCATAACACAGCCTTTCTCGGTTTCTCTGTTTTTTTCTGATAAAGTGGTCAGGTGTAATAAATCATATTTAAATGTTTCTGGATACAGTGATGATCTGATAAGTGTTGCTGAGGTAACAACATCTGGACAGGACTTAACTCTGACCAAAAGAGATTATAGACATCTTCTGGTCATCGGAAGCTCCATGGTAAGGGACCTCCACATTCCCCCTTTACCTAGCGGTCCCTCCAAGGCATCAAACTTCCCGGCATCCTCCCCGCCACGCCAAGGTCGACAACATCATCGTGCATGTGGGCACAAACGACATCAGAGAGAGACGGTCAATAGCACTCCAGGAAGACTTCACCACTCTCCTCTCCACCCTGATGGGCACAGGTAAACGGATCGTCATCTCTGGGCCTCTACCTACCTACAGGAAGGGTGCGGAGAGATGGTCCAGACTGTTCTGGCTCCACACCTGGCTGGAACCACTCTGCACTTCCCTGAGCTTTCCCTATGTCGACAACTTCAACTTGTTCTGGGAAATGCCCAACCTCCTGAAGCGTGATGGTCTCCACCCAAACCGACACGGAGCCAGGATGCTATCTGACAACATAACGACCACACTGAAAGGCAAGTATTGACATTCTGTTGAAAATATCACAGATTCATGTCCCCCAGGTATTGATCCTGATAGCACTATACAAGTGGATGAATCTGAAAATGTTTTCTGCAGGATAACATGTAGTACTAGTATTATTCCAGTAACATGTAGTACTAGTACTATTCCAGTAACATGTAGTACTAGTACTATTCCAATTATAATCAACAACAGACCATTCAAAGGGATGAAGCCCCTAAGTAATAAGAAGTTGACTGCAAACATAGTCAATGTAGCATCCAGTTCACGCCAGCCACAGCCTGTCCCAAAAGAAAATGAGACGGTGTCTGTTCCTCGACTAAGATCAGTTAAATCAAAGTTAACCAAGAGAGGGGCAATACTTAACAACCTAATTGGAATTAAAACTACCACTGCAATGATAGAAAAGGATAGGAAAATTAGATGTGGATTACTAAATATTAGATCTCTGTCTTCTAAAACAGTACTAATAAATGAATTGATATCTGATAATCAAATTGATCTATTCTGTCTTACTGAAACCTGGCTGGGCCATGAAGAATATATTAGTCTAAATGAAGCGACTCCTCCCAGTCATATTAATACTCAAATTCCTAGAGGCTCAAGCCGAGGAGGGGGAGTTGCAGCCATATTTGATTCAAGCCTGTTAATTAATCCTAAACTAAATTATAACTCTTTTGAAAGCCTTGTTCTTAATCTTCAACATCCAACACGGAAATCAGTACAGCCAATTATATATGTTGGTGTCTACCGAGCTCCAGGTCCGTATTCTGAATTTTTATCTGAATTCTCAGAGTTTTTATCATGTGTAGTCCTTAAATCAGACAAAGTACTTATTATAGGTGATTTTAATATCCATGTGGACGTTGACAGCAATAGCCTTACTACCGCTTTCAACTCACTACTAGATTCTATTGGCTTCAGTCAGAGTGTGCATGAGGCCACGCACTGTTTTAACCACACCCTCGACCTCGTGCTGGCATATGGTATCAAAATTGAAGATGTATTAGTATTCCCATAAAAATCCTTTATTATCAGACCACTTCTTAATTACTTTCAAATTCTTAATACCCGATTATACGAAATTAGATAAAAGCTACTATACTAGATGCCTATCTGACAGTGCTATAGCTAAATTTAAGGAAGACATTCCAACAGCACTAAACTCATTACCTTGTTTTAATACAACAGAGGACCTTTATGTAAACTTTAGTCCCTCTCAAATCGACAATTGTGTAGATGGTGTTACGGCCTGCCTACGGACGACTTTAGACTCTGTTGCTCCACTCAAAAAGAAGAAGATGAAGCAAAGGAAACTAGCACCTTGGTATAACTCCCTGGAATTTTAGATGTAGGAATAGAGCCCACTCTCACTCAAAAGCGTACAAATAACACGGGTTTACACTTTGAAAATACGTGCAATGTGTACGCCAAAGTAAAATTGTGCGTACTGTAGATACGTGGAGCGCTCCAATTACATTAATGGAGACCGGTCCATTCATAGTATAAAGAGACGGGGACCGCCTTTGCAGGTTGGTTGAGGTGGCGGATGGGTAAAACACAGGACTTAACGCGGGAGACTGGGGTTTGTGTCCTGTGTGTGGTGATTATCAGCATTTTTTCAGCCTTTTTGTTAAACCGTGTATTAGCGTGTTTCAGAGGTTATGTGCTGTGTTTTAGTGAGTTTGTTATGTTTGTTTTTGTTAAGCCTTCCCCAATGTTTCTTCCCTAAAGCCAACCGTTTATTAGCGTGTTTTTGTGACTTTTTTGTATTGAGCCTTTCCCTGCATTCTTTCCTAAACCCAACCATGGTATTTTTTTATGTATCTGTTACCTGTTCCTGCCTGCTTCCACTAAAGCTCTTTGTTTGGGCTTGTCTGCTGCTAAAGTCCAAAACACATTGGATCATGTTACACAACATGTAGCTTGCTTCTTTTAGGAGTTCACTTTCATTTAGTTGTTGCTCCTGTAATAAATAAGTCTACTGTCAGACTCTAAGAGCCTCTGTGCTGCTTCCTTTCCCCTCCAGAGACCTGGGTTGGAACAAAGGTTGAGTGGACTGAAAGATCAGACAGTGAGTCCAGAAAACAGCTTCTGACTTCTGCCTTTAGTTTGACTAATAAAGTTTAAAATCTTATACATCTGAGTCAGAAGTCTTCACAATGGCAGTCCGGATAGATCAGCTGGTAACACGGGCGCACATATACAGAGGTTTAATCCTCGACGCAGTAGGCCCGGGTTCGAATCCAACCTACGACCCTTTGCTGCATGTCATTCCCCCTCTCTCTCTCTCTCCCCTTTTATTTCTTCAGCTGTCCTGTCAAAGGCCTAAGAATGCCCCAAAAAAAATATCTTAAAAAACAAAACGGAAATTGATTCATTTTAAATGTAAAAGTAATTTTATTTGACATTAATGATTCAAAAATAAAATTCAAAATATGAGAATATCAAACACATCTGACATGCTGAGTGTTGGCTGAAATTCTTAAAGACCAAAACCACACTTTAAAAGAAATATATAATCAGAATATTTACACGTTTCTTTTAATTAAGCTAAATAATCAGGATGTTGCTGTCAAGTTGTTTTACCCCTAATTCATTGGGATGGTTCCATACATGTTACAGTAGTTAATCTATAAGACCCAAACCATATGCATATCTAGATAGAGTACACATAGAGTTATATAGTTATATAGTTTTGTATATGAACTGAGAGTTTGAATATATAAACCTATAAAACAAAGGATATTAATTACACACACAAACATATCCTTAACCATAAAGATTTTCAATTCCACATAGCGACAAACTAAACATTTTGTCAACTCCTAATAAAGAAATTTAAAAGATTTTCTTTTGTTGCTTTTTGCTCCATGACTCTTTCATGTTATATTTATACTCAAGATTTGAAAGCTAGTATTTTAGGGGCTTTAATATAAAGGTTTGTTGTAGAAGCTTATCATTTCAGGTATTGTTTAACTGGAGATGTGAAGACTTTACTGCTTTACCAGTGCAGGATGTGTTTGTAAATCAGGTCTCTGGATTCAGGTTCTCAGAGAGCTCAGAGCTGTTGTGAGGAGCTGTAAGGAAAAAGCCACTGTTACTGATCTGCCTTTAATAACCAGAGGATGATGCAGCCTGTCCAGAGGCTGGTCGTTCAGATGAACTCTGCAGATCCACCAAAAGGTGTTCAGGATTTCCAGCCTCTGAAACAGGTTTAGCATCTGATGTTTGATCCAGAACCAAGAGACATGCTCCATCTGTCACAATCAATGAGCTGACTCAACAACTTGAATGTGACATTAGCAACCAGCAGCCTCCAACCCCAAGAGCTTTTTATATCTGCTTCTATACATATGTTTTCGTCTTTGTGAAGCACTTTGGTGCAAACTGGTTTGCTTTTAATGTGCTATATGAATGAAATAAAAGTAACCTTAAATTTCCCCTTTCAGTTTTTACTTCATTTTATTGGTCATTTATATTTCGCCAATTTTCTTTATTTGAGGAAAGGTTAGTGAAGTTATTTTGATCTTCCACCGAATCCACAATCCATGCAAGAAAATTGAATCTGCTATTGCTGTCACACAAATATCTAATTATTTCTAGTACTACATGTTATTTAGTACTTATTTAGTAGTCATGTCAAACAGTCATTGTTTTTGGTCTCTCTGTTAGCAGAGAAATCCCTGAGTGAGAAAATAATTTACTAATTTATAATCTCCATGTCTTTACTCAAGTCTGTTTTGCAGTAACACATCCTGGTAACAGCATGTCAGACCAGATACAATAGAATAAAAACAAGTTCTACTCACATGGTTGAGGGAGTTTGGCTGAAACAAGAAGAGCAGACAAATCATTTCAGTTGTCACAGTTGGAAATTCAAGCTATAGTGTGTAGTTTCTGTCGCCCCCCCCATGAGGAATTCTAAGTAATGACAACACTGTCTGCGCATCCACATGATACAAGCCTTCCGTCATCGTGCACAACCCCCACCCTTCCTCCACGCAGTTGCTAGTAGCCAACGAGGACACGGAGGATAAAAAAAACATGATGGACTCTTAAGAGGTCATTATCTTCACTCGAGTTTCTATGCAGCGGACAAAACAATCTTCTGAACGTAGCCGTACTGAGAAATCCAGAGAGAGTTGTGTGGAGCTGATAGTGTGGAACTCATTTGGCGATGGCTTGAATGTAACGGATGTTAATTAATATCAAAAAGTTACGCACTAAAGCTATAACATAAATGATAATGAACATTTGTCACCTTTTCCCACTGAATCTGATACCCTCTATTAATCATTCTCCTACTAATGTTAAATAAGTATATTTGACCCTTCTACTCTTCACCTATTACATTTATCATCATCATCATCATCATCATCATCATCATGCTACCGTCTCTGTTGGTTTCTTTACAATAGTTTGTTTTAACTTTTTAACTTAAAGTAAAAAAAGAGAAAATCTTTTAGATCTTTAGTATCTCACTATTCTTCTTTTTGTAACAAATGAATCCAGTGGCAGCGGCGAGGACGACGACAGCAAGAACAGCCACTCCAGCAGCGATGAGAATGAGCATGATAGGGTTGCCTGTTTAACAAAAAACAACGTTTACAACCATATAGACAAAGAAGTATTGAACAGATCTATCTATTTATTAACACCTGTACACACATTACTGATGAACCAATTACATGTTGGTTTGTCCTGCAACAGGTGGAGTGCATTGGTTTAAAAACTAAAACTAAAAGATGACTGACTTATTCCATAATAAACCAAAAGACAAAAGCTAATCCAACAAAAACACACTTTTGTTTAGAGCCTCACAGTAAAAAAAATGGAGGAAGCTGTTAACTGCTCTGTGAAATGGTAGAGTTTGTATCAGTCTTAAGACAGCAGTCAACTGT
Organism: Perca flavescens; assembly: GCF_004354835.1. Classification (NCBI taxonomy): domain Eukaryota; kingdom Metazoa; phylum Chordata; class Actinopteri; order Perciformes; family Percidae; genus Perca; species Perca flavescens. The sequence continues at coordinate 7,606,065 of NC_041344.1, read as the reverse complement.
ACAAATGTGTCTCTGAAATAAAAGCTGATGGAGCTAGCTTACACACAGCATCAGAAAGGTGACAAATCAATAAATCATGAACTTCAGGACAACTGAAGTAACCTAAACACATCTTTCAGTCACTTCCTATTCCAGTCTCACCTCTGTTGGTCCTGATCTCTGCTTTGTCCAGTTTGGTGATGATGTCGTCCTCCACACCAGAGAGATGAAACACACAGTCGTACCTCCTCCAGTCTTCAGCTGGGACTGATGAAAGGTCCAGGTCAACACTCATCTGGAAGGATCCATCGTGGTTGGGGAGGATCTCTCCGAGGTCCACGTCCTCATGAAGCTCCTCTCCATCTTTCCTCCAGAACATCATGGCTCTGTCAGGGTAGAAACCTGTAGCGTGGCAGCTGACTGGAGAGGAGGGAGACTTCTGGAGGAGAGACACTGAGGGAAGATCTGCAGAGAGAGAGAGAGAGAGAGAGAGAGAGAGAGAGAGAGAGAGAGAGAGAGGGGTAAGAAAGGTCAAACGTAAATGGAAAGAAAACAACGGAAAAAGAAAAATGAAGAAAAATAAGATAAGGAATTTTTAACAGAAGGTGTGGAAATGCTTCCATGTAAAATAAATAAGTAAATAGACAAACAGTAACACTAAGGGCCCTATTTTAACGATCTGAAACGCAAGTAGCTTTGTGGGCGGATCTCGGGTGCTGTTGCTATTATACCGGCGGGATAAATGAGTCTTGCGCCCGACGCAAATCTAAAATGGGTTGGTCTGAAGTAGCTAGGTGTGGTTTGGGCGTAACGTGCAATAAACCAATCAGAGAGTCATCTCACATTCCCTTTAAGAGCAGGTGCGCTTGTTCCATGGCGGATTGCTATTATGACGGCGGATTTGCCTGGCGCACGCCAGCAGGAGCTGTCCGGGATGCGGCAAAGTAACAAATGCCCGTCTTGGCCGGGTGGCGATGTTGCTGCGGCCTCTCGGGCGCATCTCCTCAAGTCTGGAGAGGATTGCTGCAGCCATGGAGCGTGGGCCTCCAAACGCACCACCTGCTCCTGTTGTGCCCCTTCCTCCACTCCCGGACCAGATCCCGCCGCAGTGTCCAATCCCCCCGTAGTTCAACATCACGTTGTTAACTCTTCTAATATTTTCTCATTTATGTCATCAACACATCCATAATTGGCTGTACTGTAAAGTGCCTCCTGATCTATCCAAACATGCGCCACTGACTTTAGACCAGGTTGTTCCTGGTCAGTGGCGAAATTGTTTTCTGAAACTGCAAAATAGCACCAGGGAACGTTTGCGTCGGAACACGCCTCCTCTTTTCGCTGAACCGCCCCCAGGAGCGCAAATACATTCCCTAATTTACCGACGTGCGTCTGTGGAGGGAAAAGTCCGCTGTGCTTCGGGTGCAAAATAGGAATGATACATGCGTCGGTGTACAAAGGCAATTGCGCTGAGTGCAAGATAGGACCGTAAGAGTTTAAAGCCATGCTAGCAGCTCTGAGGTTGTTCTGATGTACAGCGATGCTTTGAGCTAATTTTAGCAGCATGTTGATGTTTGGCAGGTTATAATCTCAGTTCTGCATGTTAGCATTCTAATATTTCCTCATTAGTGCTAAACCTAAAGTACAGCTGAGGCTGAGAGAATGTCATTAGTTTTGCAGGTATTTGGTCATAAATCAAATGTCTGGATAAACAGAAGGATTTGACCTGATGATGGAGTTAGCTGAAAAGTCAGAGGTTCAAAGTTTTTACAATTGATTCTCTGGGGACCATGAATATATGTACAGTATTTTACAGCCATCCAGTCAGTCTGTAACAAGCTGAAGGACAAACGGACCAACTGACAGACCACCTGTCAATGCAGTTAAACTTACTCACCGTATGCTAACTGTGCACTGGCTATCATTGGCTATTGATAGAAAGTAATGTCAGAGCACTCTAACTTGTCAGTCTCTACTGATTGAGGAGGGCTAGATCAAATCTTACCACCACAGAAAACAGCCAAAAAGAAGGTGATGTCAGACTGATTGGAGTGATAATAAAATGGCAGTTCAGTCTGAGCAGACTGTATGAACATTGTTGTGTTCATGAAACTACATCAGGAAATGTGATTCTACCTTTTCTCAGCAGAAAGCTCTTGGCGTAGTCCACACACATCTTCAGCAATTCAGGACAAATCTTAGTGAGGAGAATCTCATTGTATTTTATTTCAGATATCTCAGCATCCCAACTTTGTTTGATGATGACAGCCTGTGGTTTCAGAGCGATCCATGTCGATGTCTTCAGGTCCAATGCTATGAAGTCTTCTCCATCATAACCATACTGCATAAAACCATTGACCTCTCTAGTCTCATCGTCCCACTCACAGCCAGTCATACTCTGGAGAATGTGGACACCTGAGAGACAGAGACTGTAATTATTAATAATGCATAATAATAATATTAATAATAATAATACATTTTATGTATAGAGTGCTTTTGACAGTACTTAAAGACATTACATTAATTTAAATGATCATATAAAGCAACACATCAAAAAAATAAAACATAACAATACTCATACAATAGGGAGTTCTGCTGATTTGATTGGCTTGGTGAGGTTGCTATGGGTGATGGAACCCCATTTCTATTTCACAGCTTAAATAGTAACTACTCTGTACATTCCCAGATGACTGCTGATGGCAATGAAACAAGTGTGTATTCTGTGCACATCTAGCCTGACGTGGTCCTACTCAGATTCTAGTCAGAATGGGAGTCTGAAACCGCTCCATTGGGCTGTGATTATGGGGCGTGTTCCAACCGAACCAGGAAAAAAAATGCCTCTGCATTCATTGGATAGACCTCCAACCAATCAGAGCAACGGAACTCAACACTGTTTATCATCTCCATAGCAACCACTCTTTGCACAATGCATTCGCGTGCAGATATATCATTTGTTTCTTGTCTAATTTCCGACTTTTTTTGAAGCTGGATATATCATTTGTTTCTTGTAAATATAAATGTGGACAACGTTAGTGATAGTGACATGCTCGCTACAGTTGCATTTCTAGAGATGGATCGGCTCTTCAGTCTCTCTCTAAAACACGTTTTTCTCTGATTCACGGCTTTGTTCTAGCGCGGCGGTCCCTCTCTTCAGTCTCTCTATGTCTCTCCACCATATAACGCTCTCTCTCTTCAGTCTCTCTCTATGTCTCTCCACCATATAACGCTCTCTCTCTTCAGTCTCTCTCTATCTCTCTCCACCATATAACGCTCTCTCTCTTCTTCTCTCTCTATCTCTCTCCACCATATAACTCTCTCTCTCTTCAGTCTCTCTTTTGCTTTTGAGCAGTTGTTGAGGCTCCTCCGCTGAGGATTTTAAAATGAATGCGCTGTCGATATCTTCTGTAACAGACGCGATGGTGGAATCTACACATCTCAACAAATTCAACTGTTGAAGTTAAAAAGCTAAAACCCAGCTTATGTTTTGAAAACAATGTACTTGCTAGATCTAATCAAATAGCTACACCTAATCAGCATTGGTCTGGCTCACACCTACTCAAGTTTCTAAAAGAATTGATTAGGTCATGGCTGTTATTTAGCATACTGTAGGAGACTCATTGTTGTGGGCGGGACTAAGTTCGGCTGGCATCCAGGCTAGTGCACATCCAGCTGTTCTATATCTACAAAGTGACACCAGTGTGGGTCAGTCCATAGTTTAGGGTTTCAGATGTGGAACATGAAATGAACCATCCCTGCTTGGTGTCCAGCTGAGGACCTGATCTCTCTCCTCCTTGTGTTCTGTTATCATACAACTGGTGCTAGCTAACATCTGCAGCCTTGGATGCAGTCAACTTATAGTTATTGCATTATTTTCTACTTCTTGGATTACCATCTCAGAAAGGCAGCTGCATTTCATTAGTCTGATTTTGTGCAATGAAAGTTTACTTTGTTAACAGACTATTTATTCTGTACATGATGAAAAAAAAGCCTAGACAAACTTCTTATTTTCCAACATGCAATATCAAAATCTTAGTTCTATCACTTTTTAAGCGTTATGCAGCAACACAAAGCTTCAGATGGTAAACAAAACATTTGGATTCCTGAAATCAAACCTGTCCAGACAGATCCCATTATCTGACAGGTCAATGAGGGACATGTTTTGTATTTCCTCTTCCTGTGTATGTTATTGTGAAGATATTTTGACTATTGATGTTTAGAATTTCATTATCTCAGGGTGGGAATGAGTTTAGGTCACTTTACAGTTTATTTGGAGGTGGCAGTAGTTCAGTCCGTAGGGAGTTGGATTGGGAACCGGAGGGTTGCTAGTTCAAGTCCCAGTACGGACCAAAGTACAGAGCCCACTCACTCTGACATCTCTCTATCTGTGCAAGGTCCTGAGTGTGTGTGTATTTCAGGCCTGTGTGTAGGTTTTTCAAAAACAGAGTGTAAATTGTAATTTCCCCACTGGGGATCAATAAATTATTATTATTGAATACTGTACCTCCACTTTGGTTGAAGCATTGCTTGAAGTTATCAATCATGGCTTTGAATAAGATTGGCTCATCCTCAAAACATCTTTGAGTGTAAAACTCCAACTGCTGAGGATTTTTTTCTACAAATGTTTTCACCAAGTCATGTCTGGGTTCTACTATCTTTTTGTTGCTGTCGCAGTAACCCGCCAGAACTTCATCCACCGCTGCTGTAGCCATGTACTCTGACAAGTTTGGGAGTCCAGAAGATGCAGTGGAGAAAAACTTGAGTGAGTGTTTCACTGAAGGACAAAAAAGGTTTAGAGATTCAGTATAAATAGACACATATCATTATTTTATCATAAATATGATGGCAGTATGATTCAGTTAATCTAAAACATGATAGTCTCGAGTTGAAGTAAATGTGAAACTAAACTCCAGCCGTGTTCCAGAGCTCCACAGAAACTAAACACAGAGCTGAGTTCAAAGTAAAGTAAAGATTTAAAATGTGATCTTACCTGGAGATGAGACGTGACAGAAGAGAAGCAACAACAGGAACTTCTTCATCTTGATTTGATAAAGACGTGTCTGAGGACCGAGCTGGTTCAGCTGTTCTGTATTCTGTGTTTTTTCTCCGAGGAGGGAGGGTCTCTGCTCTGATGAGTGTTGGGCGGATGATACAGAAGTTGGGAAACTTCTTTCACTCCTGTGAAAATCTGTGGGTGTTAAACGTCACTGGTGCTTCAGAACATTTTTCATTCATTTCGACAGCTCTAAATGTTTTGCAGTTAAACTTTGTGATCGGCAGATTCTTGGGATAAGAAGAGAGGAGAATACCACCACAAAGACATAATCATAAGTCTGAGAACCTTTGTACCCGATACCAAATAATAATGAAGGAAATAATAGGCTAATTTAATAAGTAGACAAAAGTGGCCACTGGGCCTAAACTACACCAATAAGGTACATTAATATGACGTGTCAGCAAAAACATTTTACATGTATGTTTTTGGACAATGCATTCAGTATTTTAATTAAATAGGCTAAATGTATTTGATTATAATGTACTGCACCATAGATATACATTCTATATTTTATACAGCACTTCTAAACAAAAGAAGACTATTTAGTTAGATCAGAGAGAGGTGTGGTAGAGCTTTGGCTTCAGTCTTCATCAGGGCTGCTCTAAGTCTGGACAGTCACCAGATGGCACTGTGCTGCTGAGTTTGAAGCCCCAAAGCTTCTCTGTTATTCTGCTTCTTCTGTTCCAATGCAGAGAAATAAAAGACTGTAGGCTAGAAGCTCTCTTTGCTGAAGATAAAGTTCAACCAGTAACCACTAATTAACTCCACATGTGTATCTCAACACAGACATATTAGTTCTACTTGCTTGATTGTTAAGAGAAAAATAAAGCCTTAACGATCTATTTTCTTTAAGACCTTTATTTAAAACTAAAGACCGACTGCTTGGACTGTGGTATTGCTGCTGGTAGCACCATAGTACTCAAATTACTTACAGAAGGACCCCAAAGCACTTAATATGTAACTCCATTGTATAGGCTACTGGCTTACTGTGTACTTCTACTTCAGGGGAAAACATTGTCCTACTAAAGGAAGAGAAATGTTAATGGTTAGGTTGCAGATTTTTACTCTCAAAATAGGCCTATCCAAATGTGGATTCATCTCAGACATTTGCCTGACTGACTCATGGGGTGGGGGTGGGGGTGGGGGTGGCTGCCATCCGCCACAATCCGGCCCGTTAGTCAGAAGTCTGCGTTAATCAACCACCAGAACCGGACCGAGTAGGCTACAGAGATGGAATGGGAGTGTGTGAACTTGAGAGAGAAGAGGCAAGTTTTTCTTTTAACTAGGCTAGATACTAGATTTAGTGTCTTCTTTTTCGTCAATAATATTCCATGTTGATATCTCCAGTCTGCGTTTAATGTCGGCGCTGCTGTCGTCATCATTATCGTTAAGGGGATTTAAGACTTCAGCAGAGGTAAGAATATCCCAACAGGCTCAGTGGTTTAGTGGCTTAATGTTAAAGAGCAACATTAAAAAAAAAAAAAAAAAAAAAGACAGGCAGGCACCTTAACAATATTACTAATTAATTAATGTTGTGGGTAATAAGTGCTCTAACAAGCTTGGATTACCTCTACCCTTGTGTATGTCAGAGCATTTGCACAGCTGATTTTGTCCTTCCTGTATAGTTCGTGTCTTTACATAAAAACTAAATATCTATATAATAACAAAAGGAATTAAGCAGCAGTGCAAACAAATGTTTTAATAACAGTTATGTTTATATAAAGCTACCATCGTCTTATCTTTGTCACTTTTTTTTTTTTTTTTTTTTTTTTTTAACAGCTGTGACATTTGTTTTGCTTTTAGTTTCAGGCAGCATGTTTAACTAAAGGTGTTAATACTTCACATCACAGCATCTAACAAGACGTCACAGGGTGCAGGGTGGTGTGTTAGCCAATCATGTTTCTGGATTCAGTTTCTCCGAGAGCTCAACGCTGTTGACAGGAGCTGGAAGGTCAGAAACACACTTAGTTGGTCTTCTTATCCTGCACTGACCTTAGCTCTCTAAAAACTTAACTTATACAATTATCATTAAAAAGCCTTTTTAATCTACAGCGAGGTTCAGATCAGTAGCCTACTTACTGTACCAGGTTGAGGGCGATTGGCTGAAATGAAAATAAAATATTTCACTTGTCAAAGTTACTTTTGTTCTCATCCTCTGTTTATTTAACATTTACGCACACTGCTGAATATCTGCTATAAACATATATCAATTGTAGGCCTTCAATCAATTGGGGAGGGGGGGGCACAGAGACAGGAAGGGCCAACAGAGAAACAGACAGTGGAAAAATAGGAACTAGAAAAAAAACTCACAGCCAACTATCACAGAAACTATGTCAAGCCAGGTGTAGATAGTTGGGATAAGTGCACGTTCACGGCTTTCTTCATGTGCTAAATGGGCTGGTTTTACTGTAAAGTGTCTTTTGAGTCACCTACCATAGTAAAAGGAGTCTCCAGGATCTGGACCTTGGTATGGAAAATTAACAAGGAAACACTGAGGAAACTGGATCTAGAGATACACAAACTAGAAAAAGTAAGTAAGTGACTTCAATCCACACTGTAGCATATCTGTAAAACAACGTATTAATCAGGTTTGGTTTTTTCTCTCCCAAGCTCCAAGCTGACAAGTGACAGCACCAAAATAAAAAGATTAAGAAGCATTGTGGTGTTCCCTGTGTGATGAATGTACAAAACACTACATTATGTAGGCAAAGTTATTGGTTCAGTGATGTGAGACTAAAATTGAGGTTATGAAACCAAAGTAAGCTACTATAATATCTAATAAAAAAACATTAGGCCTATTATTTAGAAGTAACAAACTACCCTTTATTAGAGAAGGACAAGACAATGAAATCAGTCATCTGAAATAATTAATGTATTGGTCTCTGAGCAGTCACCATTAATGTCATCTGGGAATATAGCTGCATTGTCCCACTCCATCTCTGGTGCCAGTGCAGGACCCCTTTCCTTCTTCAGACAGGCAATATTATGTAGGACAGTGCAGGCTACAGTGATGTCACAGGCCTGTCTGGGGCGACCCTCAGGTGGTGGAGACACTGAAAACAGGACTTGAGAAGGCCAAACGCCATCTCAATTCAGGCCCTTGTTCTTCCATGGGCAAGATTGTATCCTTGCTGTGCTGCTGTCTGAGGGTCTGCAAGAGGAGCCTATAGTCACTGGGAAATTATACTGGACCTAAAAACTCAGGAGTCATGGACAGACCCAGGCCACTCAGCCTCTACATTACTGAAGATACAGGCAGCATCACAGATCATCTGAAACAATGCGATGTTGCCTATTCAGTATACATTTAATGCACAGAATACATTTTGGCTAGTTGACAGTAACTAAATCATTTTTACCTGAACGTTGGTGGATACTGTGGAAGGATTATCTCCCTCATGGACCCCTGAGGGACGTTTAAGGTAGATCTGTGCGCAGTCCAGCATACCAATGACATTATGGAAAGCTGTAACACAAAATAGTCTGAGTATCCTGTGACTGTTCTAACGTAACCAAACACGCACTTCTGACAGTACGGCAAATAGTGCCTTTATTTAGAATTTCGGCATCTCCCACGGTATATATAAAAACATGCCACTTGCAAAAAAAGTGCAGTGCCACACAGACCATCTGTGGGATGGTGAGAGCATGGCTTCGTGATGTGCGGTGCTGAATTTTTGGACCCAGCAGTCTGCAGAAATAACGGATTCCATCTCCAGAAAATCTATACCTCTCATGGAGGTACTCGTCGAGAAAAGCTAAAGGGTCGGATCTGTCCCGAAACAGCCTCTCACGTCTGAAAGCACGTCTCAATATCAGTGCTTCTTCATCCAAAAGGTCATTCAGAAATGGGCATGCCATGGAGCAGGGAGAAACACAGGGGAATGGGACTTTATATATTGTCCTCATCACTGACTTCATTGAAATCACCATTGGCAACTTAAACCACTTCAAACCATCTAAACAACTGCAGTAGTAGGATTTAAATCAAACTTGTGACAGCAATACACATTCAGTGTTTACAGAAACCTGTTTTCATCAAGTTATGCTAAAGCTGTGAAGTACTGTTAAAAAATAAATAAAACATTTAAAAAAAAAACACATTGTATCAGTCTAAAATAAATTATAAAATACTATAAATATTCTTACATTTCTTTTAGACTTAAAATATAAATTCTACATGTACGCATGTAAAAACAAAATTACATTTAATATTTACAATCTCAAACACACATTCTAACTACAACTTCCCTTTTGTTGCAGGAAGTCTCTTTCAGTCGGTTTAGTTCTGTAAAGCTATATAACATGACACATACTGTATCAAAGTTGACTTTGTTGTGAGTCAGGTCTCTCTCAGAGCTGCTGTCAGGACCTGTAAGGTCAGAAACACTGTTAGTGAGCAGCTGTGGAAAGCATTCATCCTCTTCTGGACCTTTATAAACAGTAAACACAGGAAACAGTCTTATATAAGATAATCAGCACAATAATGTCAAACCTTTTTAATCTACAACATAAAGTGTGTCAGATCGTTGAAATAGAATAAAAGTAAATTTTACTTACAAGATCAAGGACATTTAGCTGAAATCAAAATGAAAAATAATTTCAGGTACAGTTGCAAATGCCAGAATATCTTTAATCACCTTTCTCCAAATGAATATATTATTTCCTCTTCTACTCACTCAAACTGAAATAAATCCATCCCTCCCTGCTTTAAATTGTTGGATTTTTTTGGAAATTTAAAATCAAAAGTCAATTAAGCAGATGATTTTTCTATTTGTCTCTCTCACCTTTTTTCCTTTTGTAAACGATGAATCCAGTGGCAGCGATGAGGACGAGAACAAGAACAACCACTGCAGCAGTGATGGGGACGATCATGTGACTGGGCTTCTCTGTTGTAGAAAAATGGCAGACAGCAATGCACAAAAATTAATAACAAAAAAGTAACTTGAGATCCTGATATGTGTGGGTGTGGTAAAAACAATATGGTTTCTATGACTCTAAGAAAATCTAATAATCTTGTTAGGCTCAAATGATGTGACCAGTGATTCTTGCATTGGTTTAATTAAATTATTTAATTGGTTTATTATGATTTGTTTCTGAAGATGGATTACAACTAAAGTGGTAAATTACTAGTCCCTTTAATTACACTCTGATCTCATTCTCACCTCTGTTGGTCCTGATCTCTGCTTTGTCCAGTTTGGTGACGATGTCTGAAGTGTGGTTGAGACGGTTCAACAAAAATGCAAACGCTCCAACACAAATACAAAAGCTACAAAGGAATGAAAAAGCTCCAACCTACACAACCGACAGGAAGCCACAACATGATCTTCCACCAAAAGTAGTCTACTCACAATGAAGAAACAACATCCGGGGTCACAGTCAGCTGGCCGCAGGTAACTCCACTCAGCATGCTGCTCCCAACCAAGCACTGAGCCTACAGGTGCTGCATATTAGGATAATTACTGACAGTGGAATAAATTAGAGGTCCAGGAAGACCACAGCTCCCCAACATCAGTTCCACCTGGCTACAATCAGACTAGCAGATATGTAGGCTAGTAGTCTGCAATTTAAATGAGAATTTGCTTCATGAACACATACTTTCTCCGTCATGCTCTGAAAATGCTGGTGTGAACTCACTGACATCTTGCTTCTCTACAGCAAATGTTGGTTCAGTTTTTAGGTTGATGCTGCCCTCTAGGGGGAAGTTATTGAGACACACACCTGGTTGGGTGTAATGGGCTATAGGCTGATATATTTAGTGTTTTTACTAAATGTAATCGACTTTAAACATTGCTTAAATATACATATAGGCTAATCTTTGACAAGGACAGTAACCAAATGGACTATTTAAAAGATCAAAAATAAAAAATAACTTGTTCAATATCAACAATTTGGGAAAAGTAAAGGTAGGCCTACATCAATAAATATTTTAAAAAGGAAATAAAATTAAATGAAGAGAAACATATAAGTGATATATAACCAATGTAATAAAGCTAATATACTAATAATAAAACTTTTACTTTTTACATTTGAGTCCATGCCATAGCAGTTAGTAAACCTTTCACTCAGTAAGTGGCCTGCAGTGGGAAATACAGTCAAACAAGCCCAAATGGCTGATTTTAACTTAGTATCTGTGTTTTATTAAACAGAATAAAAAAAGTATTTACAATTTCAAAGGTTTGACTTTCTTGTCACTCAAAAGAAAGTGAAAAAACATCACTGTGAATATAAATAATACACATAAGTATTCAACATCTTTTGATGGGGTTTCTTACATAAAAATAAGTTATTGCATAATAACATCTTCCTCATATCATCATCCCGATCGACTGTACTGCACTACAAACAGTTTTATACTTTGAAATCAACACTGATACAATATGCTGTATAACAAATATCTGACATAAATATGGTAACTAATGAATGATATCGACACGTTGGCACATGGCAGAGACAAGGATGTGAAGGGTGGTGTTAAATCAGAGAAATGTAATCACTGTTCTGAGGAGGACCGGAGGAAAAGACAAAGAGAGGCAAAGGGTTTCAGTCACTCAGAATGTTTCAAGCAAGAAAATACTAAATTCAATCCCTCATTTTAGTTGTAACCAAACATTAAGATATTAAGTGATAAGACCGGTCAGAAAGTCACAGGATACCTTAAAATGGCCAGGTGTAAATTAAAGGTGCAATATGTAATATTGTAAGTAATACTGGCAGCTAGCGGTTAAAATAGTTACTGCACTACCAATTCAAAATACTGGAGAGTCGTCTCCCCCGCCCCCTCCTGCCCAGACTCGAAGTTCACGGAGGTTGCCAGGCTGAGACCGCAGCATTCACAACAATGTTGCTGGACGCTTTTCTCACATAGCCAGACATTACTCCACAGCACAGCAGAGTAGCTAACGTTAGATGCTAGTCTCACATAGCCAGACGTTACTCCACAGCACAGCGGAGTAGCTAACGGTAGATGCTAGTCTCACATAGCCAGACATTACTCCACCACAGCAGAGTAGCTAACGGTAGATGCTAGTCTCACATAGCCAGACGTTACTCCACAGCACAGCGGAGTAGCTAACGTTAGATGCTAGTCTCACATAGCCAGACATTACTCCACAGCACAGCGGAGTAGCTAACGGTAGATGCTAGTCTCACATAGCCAGACAATACTCCACAGCACAGCGGAGTAGCTAACGGTAGATGCTAGTCTCACATAGCCAGACATTACTCCACCACAGCAGAGTAGCTAACGGTAGATGCTAGTCTCACATAGCCAGACGTTACTCCACAGCACAGCGGAGTAGCTAACGTTAGATGCTAGTCTCACATAGCCAGACATTACTCCACAGCACAGCGGAGTAGCTAACGGTAGATGCTAGTCTCACATAGCCAGACAATACTCCACAGCACAGCGGAGTAGCTAACGGTAGATGCTAGTCTCACATAGCCAGACATTACTCCACCACAGCAGAGTAGCTAACGGTAGATGCTAGTCTCACATAGCCAGACGTTACTCCACAGCACAGCGGAGTAGCTAACGTTAGATGCTAGTCTCACATAGCCAGACATTACTCCACAGCACAGCGGAGTAGCTAACGGTAGATGCTAGTCTCACATAGCCAGACATTACTCCACAGCACAGCGGAGTAGCTAACGTTAGATGCTAGTCTCACATAGCCAGACATTACTCCACAGCACAGCGGATTAGCTAACGGTAGATGCTAGTCTCACATAGCCAGACATTACTCCACAGCACAGCGGAGTAGCTAACGTTAGATGCTGGCTATATTGACAGTCATAAAAGCCCGTGCTCACGCAGAGCTCTGTAACCAACTAACAGACACACTTTTTTGGCTTAAAATTACAGTATGAACCGCTAAAAACACAACAACCTCACTGTCCTCTCCACACGCCAGTCAGGCACACTTCCTCGGCTTAGAATTACAATACGAAACGCTAAAAATACCACTACCTTGCCGACGGAACACACTTCATTGGCTTAGAATTACGGCAACAATCGCTAAACACACTGCAAACTCAGTCCTCTCTTTCCGATTTACAGCCCCCCTCTCGTGGTTTAAAATAACTCACCGTTGTCGGCTCCAGCCGCTGAAGAGGCTAGACGCTGTAAACAGCCATGGGCTGCTTGCCTGGTCCTCCCAGTAACGTTAACAGTTAGCAGGGTTAGCATGGCGGCGTTAGCCAGGACCAGTCGGGATCACTTTACTGGCTATGTCTCAATTGTTTTTGTGAGTAATCAACTCGGGTACTCTAGCTATATAATTCAATGTGAGTACACAAATGTTGAAATGACAAAAAATGCCCGTCCCTAGTAGCTGTGATAAATTAGCCTGAAGCTAATGCTTACCGGTTCAGGAGAAAATAAGCCAACTCTGCGTCCTTTTGGGCTCTAAGCTGTCTCCATCTTTCAAATACATCTCCAATATTTACCAGGGGGTTGTTACGTCTCTGGTCACGCAACTGTTAGAAACATGCTGTTTTCTTTTTTTTTATGTCATGTAGAATCTATCTCCGTTGATCCTGTTAGTTTGTTTGCTGCTTTCATGGCTGTACTACCGTTACAGCTGTAGCGTGCTGGGTTTACGTGTTTACAGGTATATCTGGCAACCCGGCCTGCCTGTCAAACTGGGCCGTTGATAACAACACACAGATCAAAACATAAACAGACATTACGTCACGGAATGTAAATTTCAAAAAGAAAAAATACTGACATTAGCATTGTTGTCAGAAAAGATAGTATTTCACTTTAACATGTTTCCTTAATATCTGATGAGGCATTGGTGTCATTTTTGGATTTATTACAGTACAAATATTACATATTGGACCTTTAATAAATCATATTTATATGTTTCTGGATACAGTGATGATCTGATAAGCGTTGCTGAGGTAACAACATCTGGAGAGGACTTCACTCTGACCAAAAGAGATTTTAGACATGTTCTGGTTCTGTGTAAATGGTTTCATCTGAGTCTCTGTTACCTGTTCCTGCCTGCTTCCACTAAAGCTCTTTGTTTGGGCTTGTCTGCTGCTAAAGTCCAAAACACATTGGATCATGTAACACAACATGTAGCTTGCTTCTTTTACGAGTTCACTTTCATTTAGTTGTTGCTCCTGTAATAAATAAGTCTACTGTCAGACTCTAAGAGCCTCTGTGCTGCTTCCTTTCTTCTCCAGAGACCTGGGTTGGAACAAAGGTTTAGTGGACTGAAAAATCAGACAGTGAGTCCAGAAAACACCTTCTGACTTCTGCCTTTAGTTTGACTAGTAAAGTTTAAAATCTTATAAATCTGAGTCAGATGTTTTCACACTTACTCTGACAACAGAAAAAAACTGAAATTGATGCATTTTAAATGTAAGAATCATTTTATTTGACATTAATGATTCTAAAATAAAATACAAAAATATGAGAATATCAAACACATCTGACATGCTGAGTGATGGCTGAGATTCTTAAAGACCAAAACCACACTTTAAAAGAAATATATAATCAGAATATTTACACAACATTTTTCTTTTAATGAAGCTAAATAATCAGGATGTTGCTGTCAAGTTGTCAAACACCAGAGAGGACATTTTATTTACCCCTACTTCATTGAGATGGTTCCATACATGTTACAGTAGTTTATGAGTAGTTTATACAGTAGTTTATTAGTATATGAACTGAATGTTTGAGTAAATAAACCTCTACAAAATGGATATTAATTACACACACACACACACACACACACACACACAAAAAACATATCATTCACCATGAAGATTGTCAATTCCACATAGCAACAAACTCAAGATTTTGTCAACTCCTAATAAAGAAATTGAAAACTTTTTTCTTTTTTGCTTGTTGCTTTTTGCTTCATGAATATTTCATGTTATAGTTATAGTCAAGATTTCTAAAGCAAGTTGTTTTTGATGGGGCTTTAATATAACAGTTTGTTGTAGGAAGTTTATCATTTCAGGTGTTGTTTAACTGGAGATGTGAATAGTTCACATCACAGCATTTACTGCTTACTGTCCCATTTGAAGTAACTCACTGTGTGCAGGATGGGTTTGTAAATCAGAAGTCTATGCTCGTTGACATAGAGTGCATCGAGATGTTGTGAGGAGCTGTAAGGAAAAAGCCACTGTTACTGAGCTGCCTTTAATAACCAGAGGATGATGCAGCCTGTCCAGAGGCTGGTCGTTCAGATGAACTCTGCAGATCCACCAAAAGGTGTTCAGGATTTCCAGCCTCTGAAACAGGTTTAGCATCTGATGTTTGATCCAGAACCAAGAGACATGCTCCATCTGTCACAATCAATGAGCTGACTCAACAACTTGAATGTGACATTAGCAACCAGCAGCCTCCAACCCCAAGAGCTTTTTATATCTGCTTCTATACATATGTTTTCATCTTTGTGAAGCACTTTGATGCAAACTGGTTTGCTTTTAAGATGCTATATGAATGAAATAAAATTAAACTTACCCTTTCAGTTTCAGTTTAATTGGTCATTTATATTTAGTCAATTCTCTTTATTTGAGTAAAGGTTAGTGAAGTTATTTTGATCTTCCACCGAATCCACAATCCATGCAAGAAAATTCAATCAGCTATTGCTGTCACACAAATATCTAATTATTTCTAGTACTACATGTTATTTAGTACTCCCATCTACAGTAATTCCAGATCATGTCAAACAGTCATTGTTTTTGGTCTCTCTGTTAGTGGAGAAATCCCTGAGTGAGAAAATAATTTACTAATTTATAATCTTCATGTCTTTACTCAAGTCTGTTTTGCAGTAACACATCCTGGTAACAGCATGTCAGACCAGATACAATAGAATAAAAACAAGTTCTACTCACATTGTGGAGGGAGTTTGGCTGAAACAAGAAGAGACGACAAATCATTTCAGTTGTCACAGTTGGAAATTAAAGCTATAGTGTGTAGTTTCTGCTGTCCCATGAGGAATTCTAAGTAATGACAACAATACTGTCTGCGCATCCACATGATACAAGCCTTCCGTCATCGCGCACCGACCCCACCCCCTCCTCTACGCAGTTGCTAGTAGCCAAGAAGGACACGGAGTATTAAAAAAACATGATGATTCAGAAGAGGTCATTATTTTCACTCGAGTTTCTGCGCGGGAAAGTCACCGGACGACACAATCTTCTGAACATATCAGATATATAGAGAGAGAGCTTGAATTTAATGGACGTTCATTAATATCAAAAAGTTACTCACTAAAGCTATAACATAAATGATAATGAACATTTGTCACCTTCCCACTGAATCTGATCCCCTCTATTAATCATTCTCTTACTAACTTTAAATAAGTATATTTTACCCTTCTACTCTTCACCTATTACATTTATCATCATCATCATCATCATCATGCTACAGTCTCTGTTGGTTGCTTTACAATAGTTTGTTTTTAAGTTTTTAACTTAAAGTCAAAAAAAGAGAAAATCTTTTAGTTCTTTAGTATCTCACCTTTCTTCTTTTTGTAAAAAATGGATCGAGTGACAGCGACGAGGACGACGACAGCAAGAACAGCCACTCCAGCAGCGATGAGAATGAGCATGTTAGCGGTTATATCTGCCAAAATATGGCAAAAATTTAGAATACATTTTGGTTTATAAATTGATTCCATAATTTCTTTTTTAACTTAAATTGTTAATTTGTTCTATTCTTTCATTTCAGAGTACAATAAGACATTGAACTGCATGAATTTCAATTAAAACCTGGAAAAACTGGGGTGTTCTAAAACTTTTGACCGTAGTGTACATTTTCTTTTTTTACCCACCACACGGAGGAGGGGTGTGGTGGTGGGGGGTAAAAGTAATTTAAGTTACTTTTGGGTGGAATAACTTTTACATTGAATGTCAAGTCTGTGTTTTAGCAAAAAAAGGGTATGTCTCCAAAAACGCATACTGAATAGGATTTACATGACATAGGCTAAATCGTTTACATCTCTGGTTCACCCCAAAAAAGATAAAACCTTACAGTTATCTCACAAAATGTATTCCATAAGTATTTCATCATGTCACACCAAGATTACTTGGCTAGGTCCAATAATGAAGGAGTTAGGATATTTTGAGGGCTTCCTGTCCATCTTGGATGCCATCTTGAAAATTATGCTTTTATATTGGTCAAACTTTGGTAAACTTTTAGTATGTTATTAAGGACACCTAATACTACAAAAAACAGCTGAGAAACATTTTGTTAGAATTTTTTTAGGGTTAGGTGTTTTTTTTTCATATACAGTATGCAGCCGCCTATTGGCTGTTGAACAAGAAACAACGTTTACAACCATATAGACAAAGAAGTATTGAACAGATCTATCTATTTATTAACACCTGTACACACATTACTCATGAACCAATTACATGTTGGTTTGTCCTGTAACGGGTGGAGTGCATTGGTTTAAAAACTAAAAAATGACTGACTTATTCCATAATAAATATATAAAAACAAAACACTTTTATTCAGAGCCTCACTTTGGGGAGTGACATATATTTGTACCTGTTGGCCGAACCATCATGATAGTGCTGACTTGGAAGAACAGAGTCAAAAATGGAGGAAGCTTTGTAAGTCTTCTGCTAGCTGTGAGAGAAATCTCAAACATTCCGAATCTACATATATCGAAGTATTGCCAATCCATCAAAACGTTTCTAAAATATTTTGTTACGATGCTTTTCATGGACTCTCTATGGGCTTCTCCCTTGACTGTATGCCTCCACGCAGTGGCGGTTCTACACGGAGGCCTGGGGAGGCCCGGGCCTCCCTAGACATGTCCCTGGCCTCCCCTGTGCCCCCCCATGCTGACCAACTAAAAAAAATTATGAATGTATTATGGTTTTGCACGTGAGTGCCAAAAGCCGAACTAATGTGCAACGCAACGTTCTACACGGGTAAATTAGAGCAGCACACCCAAACACTAGCCTGCAGCCTGCAACGTGTGGTGCTGCTCTGTGAATGAGACAGGAACTACTCTTGGAGAGAACACAGGAGCTACGATTTCTCCTGTTGGTAAGCAAAACGATTTCATCTCATAAGTGACTTGTTGTTCTTGCACATAACCGTGT
Source organism: Perca flavescens (assembly GCF_004354835.1). Taxonomy (NCBI): domain Eukaryota; kingdom Metazoa; phylum Chordata; class Actinopteri; order Perciformes; family Percidae; genus Perca; species Perca flavescens. The sequence continues at coordinate 7,587,959 of NC_041344.1, read as the reverse complement.
TCCTATTGTTCCTCACACTGATAATGAAATCAAATTTGTAAATGACTTGTCTCGATGTGTTTAGAAACTTAATCATATCTAAACAAAATTATCAAAGCAGAAGCGAATATCCAAATGTCAGTCTCCTTGCTAGGTTTACACAATGCTGTGATGTAAACCATGTAACTTCATCCGTCTTGGCTGTTGCATTGCAATAACAAATACATTTGAGTAAAGTAATCAACAGGCTATCTGCCCGTGTTAAGCAGGGAGGGATGGTTAGCAACGAAATATAATGCATGCCCCTACATTTTTTTTCTTCTAATAGTTATGAAACGAGGAAGGGACACAGCGTCCCCAGTAAACAAAAAAGTGAGAAAAACAAATGAAGGCGTTGAGGAGCAGGAGGAGGGAGAGCCAGAGGAGTTGGTGGAGGTTGGAGAAAGGGCATGTGATGAAAGGGAGGGCTCTGACACAGAGAGGGAAATTCCAGAGGGTGCAGAGGATGAAGAAGAGGGGGAGGAGGATGAAAACATACAGGGACAGAGAGAGGAACAGCCAGAGGGACAGCAAGTGGATCCATGTGGACCAAGTAACGCACCATCAGGTTTGTGATGAAGGTTCTTACCATTTGCAAAGCAGTGAAATTACAATTTAATCATCCTTAAAATGATGCTTTCTGCTGTAAATTCTTTTTTGGGTCAATATGGCTCTATTGTTTATTTTTTTAAGTAAATACTTGGCCTACATTTTGAAATACATGCAGATATACAGTACATACATAAGTAAATAAATGTTATAGTTGTGCCCTATGTTTACTGTACATCTTTCTACAGATATCAGCAAGTCCAAGAATGATGTACCAGTCCTTGGCCCCCCTAGTAAAATTTGTCTAGACCCGCCACTGCCTCCACATCCCCCCAATTGCCTGCGAGCTTCTCCTGACTATACGGTAAATTCTCTACTTTGCGACAGAAAGTCGCGTGGTCATGACCCATTCGTTAGCCTATTTTTACAAAAACGTCTGCTACGGGGCCATAATGTGAAATACAAGGTAATGGAGCCTTTTATACATTGTTTTTTTCGGGGAGCTCTCAGCGCGATGCCTCATTCTCGGTGGAGCCATTGACATATATAAAATGGACCAACAGATCCCGTTGCTCTGGACGGAGACCAGTGAAGGCTATTAGAAGCACTTTTCCGGTGAGCGCTGAGCGTGGCCGAGGCTATTTTTACAAAAATGTCTGCTACGGAGCCATAACATCAGATACAAGGTAATGGAACCTTTTACACATTGTTGTGTTTCTTTAGAACTAAACAATGGACAAATAGAGTCTTTAAACGCTGCAGATGTAAAGTTATTCACTGTCAAAGTGACGTCAAAATGAATGCTAGTCAGCGGAATGCTAACGGGAGGTGATCGCTTTGTTGCATCAAAATGGTGCCATAGGAGGTTCGAGTTCTGAAGTGAAGCTTACCCCCTTGGGTGGAGCTACCGGAGAGAAAGCATCGTTGTCCAAGTGATCATTTCTATCTCGCATTTCCAGGTACAAAAATGAATGTTTATGTGCTTAAACTGTAAGAAATGTGTTAGCGAAATTCTTTGTGCATTTTGGTTGTTTTAAATGTGATAGAAGCTGTATATTCATGTTGCTTCAAGTGCTTAGTGAAATATTACCAGTCTAACATGACTCCTAGCAGCCATTACAGAGTGGCACAGGTGGGACATGAAAGGTAGGCTACTCGTGGTGTATGTATGCACAGACTCTAAATTACAGGTGCACACAGAGCCTGAAAGTTTAAATGAACGTGTGTAGTAAAAATGACGTATATTGTGTTGCTATTTTTGGAAACTGTTCATTGTAAGTAAGAGACTTTACAGAAAAATTAATGTTTACATTATGTTTTGTTTATTTAAAGCATATTTAAGAGTGTATATGTAAGCTTTTGTTTAAATACTATATTCTACTATATATACTATATGTTCACCTGAAAACGAGTAATTGTTGTAATTGTGCATACAAATATCAATTTGCATTTATTTTAAATACAACGATTCTCGGTGGAGCTACCGGAGAGAAAGCATCGTTGTCTGAGTGATCATTTCTATCTCGTATTTCCAGGCTGTTACATTTGCATCAGTCTTAAGACAGCAGTCGATTGTACAAATGTGTCTCTGAAATAAAGGCTGATGGAGCTAGCCCGCTAAGTGGCAGTTCAGGCTTTTTTGTGTGTATGTGGTAGTATGGCCACAGATATCAAACAGTAGTCTTACACACAGCATCAGAAAGGTGACAAATCAATAAATCATGAACTTTAGGACAACTGAAGTAAACTAAACACATCTTACAAACACTTCTTACCTCTGTGGGTCCTGATCTCTGCTTCGTCCAGTTTGGTGATGATGTCGTCCTTCACACCAGAGAGATGAAACACACAGTCGTACCTCCTCCAGTCTTCAGCTGGGACTGATGAAAGGTCCAGGTCAACACTCATCTGGAAGGATCCATCGTGGTTGGGGAGGATCTCTCCGAGGTCCACGTCCTCATGAAGCTCCTCTCCATCTTTCCTCCAGAACATCATGGCTCTGTCAGGGTAGAAACCTGTAGCGTGGCAGCTGACTGGAGAGGAGGGAGACTTCTGGAGGAGAGACACTGAGGGAAGATCTGCAGAGAGAGAGAGAGAGAGAGAGAGAGAGAGAGAGAGAGAGAGAGAGGTCAAAGGTGAAAGGAAAGAAAACAATGGAAAAATGAAAAATGAAGAAAACTACAATAGGGAATTGTTAACAGAAGGTGTGAAAATTCTTCCAAGTAAAATAAATTTGTAAATAAAACATCAAACAACAACACTAAGGGCCTTATCTTGCACCCAGTGCAATTGCCTTTGTACACCGACGCATGTATCATTCCTATTTTGCACCCGACGCACAGCAGACTTTTCCCTCCATAGACGCACGTTGGTAAATTAAGGAATGTATTTGTGCTCCCGGGGCGGTTCAGCGAAAAGAGGAGGTGTGTTCAGGTGCAAACGTTCCCTGGTGCTCTTTTGCAGTTTCAGAAAACAATTCTGCCACTGACCAGGAAAAACCTGGTCTAAAGTCAGTGGCGCTAGTCTAAAGTCAGTGGCGCTAGTCTAAAGTCAGTGGCGCGTTATTCAGATGCTATTTTAGGGGTGCATGCTTGGCCATAATGTAGCGTGTGCACAACACGCATACACGTTGCTTCTTTCATCTAAACAGACGCAGCAGTTCCCATTTTTGCAAACCATACATAATTACAAGGAAAAATATTACTGAAAATGTGCTTCATGTGTTTGGATAGGTCAGGAGGCACTTTACAGTACAGTCCTCAAAAAGTCGCAGCATTCTTTGTGGCTTGTGTTTTACACATTTCCATGAATCATGGATGTGTTGATGACATAAATGAGGAAATATTAGAGGACTTAAGGAGACGTGATGTTGAACGGTGGGATTGGTCCGGGAGTGGCATAATGAGCGATGCATTCCTGGTGGAGCGGATGGACGGAGATACCTGTAAAGACTGTATGCTGCTTTGCTAATAATAAACCTTGGATTATAACATCAAACAGCTCCTGAATCAAAAAAGCAGGCGTTCAGGGATGGAGATAGAGAGAGGCTCAGAGGAGAGCATGAGCTGAGGAGGACACTGACGCAGGCAAAGGTGGACTATAAAAACAAAGTGGAAGGGAAACTGCAGTATAACATTAAAGAGGTGTGGAAGGGGATGAGAAACATCACTGGCTTTAAAAAGAAGAATGGCCAGGCTTTTGAGGAGGATGTGGACAAAGCCAATGACTTCAACCAGTTTTACAATAACTTTGACAGGGGGGCTGGGGTCTGCCCTGACCGAGGCGGGATGGTCTCACCCACTGTCACCTCCTCCACTTCAGACACCCCTTCTGCTGCTGTTTTTTCATCTTCTCTGGTGTATCCTCTATGTAGCTGCATCCCCAAACCTGTATCTGCAGCCCCCACTACACCTTTGTTTTCGACTCTGCCTTCCTGTGCTTCTCCTTCAGGGAGCTGTCACCTGTTATCGGCAGGTGTGGATCCTACAACATCCGTCCAGCGGAGTTTCTAAAAACTCTGGCCAGAGTGGAGATTTTTGAAATCTTCGTTTGCACATTTGCATGTAAACTGAGACAAACGGAGGTTTAACAATAGATAAGGTGAGGGTGGAGCTAAGAAAACAGCGGGTCCGGAGGGTGTGTGTCCAAAATTACTGAAGGACTCAATTAGCAGATCCTCTCCAGAAGCTCTTCAACCTGAGTCTACAGACAGAGAAAGTCCCGGTGTTGTGAAAAACATCCTGTCTTGTACCAGTGCCCAGAACAGGACACCCGGTGGAGATGAATCACTACAGGCCAGTGGCGTTAACATCCCACATTATGAAGACTCTGGAGCGGCTGCTTATCCGCCACATAAAACCACAGGTTGCACAAGAATTAGACCCCCTTCAGTTTGCCTACCAGGAACATATAGGAGTGGAGGATGCGGCCCTCTTCATGTTGCACCGGGCCTATGCCTATCTGGATGTGCCTGGTTCTTATGTAAGGATCATGTTTTTTGATTTTTCAAGTGCATTTACCATCCAGCCCCTCATACTGAGAGACAAGCTCGTAACTATAGGGGTGGCCCCTTCCTTGACCACCTGGATAACGGACTACTTAACATCAAGGCTGCAGTTTGTCAAGTTGGGGAAGTGTGTTTCTGGGTCGCTAGAATGCAGTACGGGGCCTCCACAGGGGACAGTTCTGGCTCAGTTTATGTTCACTTTGTATACATCTGACTTTAAGTACAACTCTGAGTCCTGCCCAGCACCGTGGTTATCTGACTCAGTACGTGCTGAAAGATCAACTATACGGGCAGCGGAAAGAAAATGGCGGAAATCTAAACACCCAGATAATCTGCTTACCTATCCGTCTCTTCTTTCCTCCTTCGCTGCCTCTATTTCTGCAGCAAAAAGCTCTTTTTATCAAACCAAAATTGAATCCTCTTTCTCGAACCCCAAAAAACTTCTTTCCATCTTCTCTAATCTCCTAAATTCACCCAGTCCACCTCCTCCCTCCTACCAGCCCACTTTGTCAACTATTTTGTAAAAAAGATAGATGACATACGCTCTTCATTCTCCACCACACCTTCTGAAATCACCTGACCATCCATCATATCTAGTACTCTTTCCTCTTTCACCCATCTATCTCCAAATCAAATTCTTACTTTGATTACCTGTGCCCGCCCAACCACCTGCCCCCTGGATCCTTTCCCTTCTCACCTTCTCCAGTCCATTGCTCCTGACCTCCTTCCTTTCCTCACCCATCTCATCAACATCTCCTTGTCAACTGGCTGTTTCCCCGATGCCCTCAAAGAGGCAAGAGTGACCCCACTACTCAAAAAACCAACTATCAACTCCTCTGATGTAAATAACTATAGACCCATCTCCCTTCTTCCATTTCTAGCTAAAACTCTTGAGCGTGCCATTTATAATCAACTCTCTACCTACCTCCACCAGAACAACCTTCTTGATCCCCACCATTCTGGCTTCAAGGCTGGTCACTCAACAGAAACTGCCCTCCTTGCTGTCACTGAGCAGCTTCACATCGCTAGAACAACCTCTCTCTCTTCCATCATCATCCTTCTCGACCTTTCTGCTGCTTTGACACCGTGAACCACCAGATCCTCATTTCGACACTCTGGAATCTGGGTGTCTTAGGCTCTGCACTCTCTTTGCTCACATCTTACCTGGCAGACCTAACCTACCGAGTATCTTGGAGAGGATCTAGCTCAGACCCCTCCCCACTCAAAACTGGGGTTCCTCAGGGATCAGTCCTGGGTCCCCTCCTCTGGTCTCTGTACCAACTCTCTCTGGTCTGTTATTCAGTCACACAACACCCAACTAATTCTTTCCTGAGTATGAAACTCAAGTAGCAGCACGTATCTCGGCCAGTCTGACTGACATCTCTTCTTGGATGTCTACACTCCATCTGAAACTCAACCTCGACAAGCCAGAGCTACTTTTCCTTCCAGGGAAGGGCTCTCCTACCCAAGACCTGTCTATAACAATTGACAACTCTGTGGTAGTCCCCACCCTGACTGCTAGAAACCTGGGTGTGACACTTAACAACCAACTGTCCTTCACTGCTAACATTGCTGCAACCACCCGATCGTGTAGATACATGCTGCTTAACATCAGAAGGCAGAAGGCCTCTGTCCATGTGTCCCGATCTGCACCGCCACTCGTTCGCCTGCACTTCCTTCCATTCGTCACGGCTGCCGATGCTCCAGCCCGTATGCTCATCTCCATCAGTCTGTTCCTGCCTCTTCCTCCGTGTTCCTTCCACTTGTGGCCATGTTACTGTCCTGTCTTTCGGTTCCTCTCACTCTGTGGTGGGGGTGGCGCGGGACTGGACTATCCCTCACTGTCTGACCGTCTTCCCCTTCTTCCTGGTTCCCGTTCCGCTGTCGACCACACGTCTCACTGCATAGCATCCTCCTGCACGCACATAGAGCGTCAGCACAGGCCTCGCAGATCTCGACCGTCCTCTCGTCCAGCCTCACCTCCAGTCCGATCATTGGTCCTATCTGCCACCAGTCCCACGCCACCGGAGGCCCACATTTTACTATTTCTGCCTTGCGGCTCGCTTCCTCCCTCCTCCACTGCTCTCCGTGTTCCTTCCCCCTGTCTGTTCTCCGTTGTCTCTTTTCACTGCTCCCGGTCTCTCTGCCACACCTGTCTTCAATCAGTTCATTAGTTTTTACGCACCTGTCTTTACTCAGCCCATCAGTCCAGGCCAAAGTTAAAGGGAGGGGGCGTGGTCTCGCCATAGTAAACAGTTCATTCATAATTACCAGAGTTGCACATGCAGTAGATTATAAAAACACAGCAAACAGGGTTAAAATAAACATGCAATTAATGAATAAAAGAACACACCAACACGGCAATTCACATGCAACAATAAAATCAGTGGCACACAGGGATATTACTATATATTGAGATTCTTCACCTTTGACACTTACATACAGGGCCACGAACGGATCAGCCCCAGCTTATATCCAGGACATGGTCAAACCATATACCCTAACCCACCAACTCCGCTCTGCATCAGCCAAACTGCTTGCTGTCCCCTCACAGCGAGGGAGAACTAATCTCTCAACGAAATCCCGACTGTTCACTGTCCTGGCTCCAAAATGGTGGAACAAGCTCCCCATCGACATCAGGATGGCCAAAAGCCTACAAATCTTCCGCCAAAGGCTAATACACATCTCTTCCGACTACACCTCGGATAAAAAAACAAAACATGCACTTTGATATGTCTCTTTGTAGCTTTGCTTATTTAAAGCTAATGTACTTGCACTTACTACTTGTCTGGAGTTTGAACCTTCACAGTTGAAAGCACTTAATTGTAAGTCTCTTTGGATAAAAGAGTCAGCTAAATGACATGTAATTAATGTAATGTAATCCAGAAGTACTCCGATGATACGGCTGTTGTGGCATGTGTGCGAGGTGGACGGGAGAAGGAGTACAGGGACCTTGTGGAGGACTTCTGTGACTGGAGCAATAGGAACTGCCTCCTCCTGAACACCACCAAGACTAGAGATGGTGGTGGATTTTAGGAAGTCAAAGCCAACCTGCCAGTCGGTCTGCATAAAGGGGGAGGCCATTGAGGTTGTGCAGACCTACAAATACTTGAGTGTACTCCTGGACAGCAAGCTTGACTGGTCCACTAATAAAGATGCTCTGTATAAAAAGGGGAAGAGTAGTCTCTTCTTCCTCAGGAGGCTCAGATCTTTTGACATTTGTAGCGACTTGCTGCACATGTTTTATCAGACTGTGCAAGTGTCATGTTTTATGGTGCAGTTTGTTGGGGTGGCAACATGACAGACAAGAACAGCAGACGACTCGACAAGCTGGTCAAAAAGGCCAGCTGAGTGCTGGGCAGAAGACTGGACTCACTGAGAACTGTAGTAGAGGGGCGTGCATGCAACAAACTGTATGCCATAATGGGTAATGACAAGCACCCGCTCTACAAGGTCCTGGCTGGACAGAGGAGCAGTTACAGTGAGCAACTGCTCTCGCTGCACTGTAGGACAGAGAGGTTCAGGAGATCCTTTGTCCCCACAGCCATCAGGCTTTTTAACACTAACTAACCCCCAACCCAAATATAATATAATGATGCTGCTTTTATTCTGTTTTTAACTCTCTTGTGTATGCATTTGCATTGTATTTATTTCTTTATTAATTATGGGGAACTGTGTGGTGTATAGGAACGTGTATGTGTGAGCTGCTGGACACTCGAAGATCCCCATGGGGATGGATAAAGTATCTTCTATCTATCTATGTACAGCGACGCTTTGAGCTAATTTTAACAGCATGTTGATGTTTGGCAGGTTATAATCTCAGTTCTGCATGTTAGCATTCTAATATTTCCTCATTAGTGCTAAACCTAAAGTACAGCTGAGGCTGAGAGAATGTCATTAGTTTTGCAGGTATTTGGTCATAAATCAAATGTCTGGATAAACAGAAGGATTTGACCTGATGATGGCGTTAGCTGAAAAGTCAGAGGTTCAAAGTTTTTACAATTGATTCTCTGGGGACCATGAATATATGTACAGTATTTTACAGCCATCCAGTCAGTCTGTAACAAGCTGAAGGACAAACGGACCAACTGACAGACCACCTGTCAATGCAGTTAAACTTACTCACCGTATGCTAACTGTGCACTGGCTATCATTGGCTATTGATAGAAAGTAATGTCAGAGCACTCTAACTTGTCAGTCTCTACTGATTGAGGAGGGCTAGATCAAATCTTACCACCACAGAAAACAGCCAAAAAGAAGGTGATGTCAGACTGATTGGAGTGATAATAAAATGGCAGTTCAGTCTGAGCCGACTGTATGAACATTGTTGTGTTCATGAAACTACATCAGGAAATGTGATTCTACCTTTTCTCAGCAGAAAGCTCTTGCTGTAGTTCACATACATCTTCAGCCATTCAGGACACATCTGAGTGAGGAGAATCTCATTGCATTTTATTCTAGATTTGTCAGCATCCCATCTTTGTTTGATGATGACAGCCTGTGGTTTTGGAGCGATCCATGTTGATGTCTTCAGGTCGAATGCTAGGAAGTCTTCTCCATCATAACCAAACTGCATAAAACCATTGACCTCTCCAGTCTCATCGTCCCACTCACAGCCATTCATCCTCTGGAGAATGTGGACACCTGAGAGATAGACACTGTAATTATAATAATGCATACTACTACTACTACTACTAATAATAATAATAATAATAATAATAATAATAATAATAGACAGTGTCATTGTTGCCTCATTGGATTACAACAACAGGACAAAGTGGGTCAGCTGCAGTTTTTAAAGTCAGTTAGTTGCTCTCCACCGACTGCAAAACTGCAGTGCATGATGGGAAGCAGCCGGGTTTCCCCTGATCTAAAAGCTCATTGTCTCAGATGTTTGACCACAAACATTATGTGAAATACAAATTCTTATTTCATAATTAATTACTGATTACATGATGAAAACTTTAAGAACTAGACAAGCTGATAAAGTTAATTCCAAATATTCCAAGGAGATAGGGAGAAATGATCAGATATCACGATATTTTTGTCCAAATACCTCAATGTCGATATTGCGACAATATTCTAGGGTTGACAAATGGTGCAACAAAATATCTTCACACTTAGATTTTAGATAAATAATCATCAGTAATGTGGACATAATGTCTAAGTGGGGAAAAGGCAAATAATAGAAGAGCTAGAACAGTCTGGTAAGTTCAGAAAAGTACATCACTTTACAGTAAAGCAGACTTTAAAACCAGGAAAAGACAACACTTATGTCATCACGATATTACGATATCCAAAATCTAAGACGATATCTAGTCTCATATAACAATATAAATATAATATTGATATATTGCCCAGCTCGATTATACAGTAACACAAAACGACAAGAAAATGACAAGTAGGGCATTTCAAATCTTAAAATCAAACCTGTACAGACAGATGTTAGAGCCCTCAGTCTCATTATCTGACAGGTCAATGAAGGAAATAAAGGATGTCTTGTATTACTACTTTTCCTCTTCCTGTGTATGTGAAGACATTTTGACTATGTATTGAGGTTTTCAATTTCATTATCTCAAAGTGGGGATGCGTTTGGGTCACTTTAATATACAATTAAGATGTACAACAGTTTAACAGTAAATAGTGAAATATTACCTCCAGTTTGGTTGAAGCTCTGCATTATGTGATTCATCCAAGCTTTGAATAAGTTAGGCTGATCCTCAAAACACTCAGTGTACATTTCCCAATGCTGAGGATTGTTTTCTAAAAATGTTTTCCTCCAGTCCAGTTTCGGTTCTACTATCTTTTTGTTGCTGTCACAGTCCCCAATCAGAACTTCATCCACTGCTGCAGCAGTCACGAGCTCTGACAAGTTTGGGAGTCCAGAAGATGCCGTGAAGAAAAACTTAAGTGAGTGTTTCACTGCAGGACAAACAAGGTTTATACATTCAGTATAAATAGACACGTCATAATTTTATCATAAATATGATGGTGGTATGATTGAGTTAATCTAAAACATGATAGTCTCGAGTTGAAGTTAAAGTGAAACTAAACTCCAGCTGTGTTCCAGAGCTCCACAGAAACAAAACGCAGAGCTGAGTTCAAAGTAAAGTAAAGATTTAAAATGTGATCTTACCTGGAGATGAGACGTGACAGAAGAGAAGCAACAACAGGAACTTTTTCATCTTGTTTTGAGAAAGACCTGTCTGAGGACCGAGCTGGTTTAACGGTTTAAGTGTCTTTGCTCTGATGAGGCGGACTGCGGATCATACAGAAGTTGGGAAATTTGTTTCACTTCTGTGAAAATCTGCTATATATATATATATATATATATATATATATATATATATATATATATGTATGCCCCATGACTTTGACGTCATCACTGGTGTTTCAGGACATTTTTCATTCAGTTTGACAGTTCGGAAAGAATAATTGAGAAACATGGTGTTGTACACTAGAAAGACAATTATTAATTATGAAGACTGATACTAGGGGCATAAATCACATTTTATTACGAAACGATCTATCGATTCTGTGGATGATACAATATTTACTGGAGGCATCAAAACTATGAATGAACACATGTGTAATTATGTACTTAACAAAAAAGTGTGAAATAACTGAAAACATGTCTTATATTCTAGTTTCTTCAAAGTAGCCAGCCTTTCCTCTGATTACTGCTTTGCACACTCTTGATGAGCTTCAAGAGGTAGTCACCTGAAATGGTTTTCCAACAGTCTTGAAGGAGTTCCCAGAGATGCTTAGCACTTGTTGGCCCTTTTGCCTTCACTCTGCGGTCCAGCTCACCCCAAACCATCTCGATTGGGTTCAGGTCCGGTGACTTTGGAGGCCAGGTCATCTAACGCAGCACTCCGTCACTCTCCTTCTTGGTCAAATAGCCCTTACACAGCCTGGAGGTGTGTTTGGGGTCATTGTCCTGTTGAAAAATAAATGATGGTCCAACTAAACGCAAACCGGATGGGATGGCATGTCGCTGCAGGATGCTGTGGTAGCCATGCTGGTTCAGTATGCCTTCAATTTTGAATAAGTCCCCAACAGTGTCACCAGCAAAGCACCCCCACACCATCACACCTCCTCCTCCATGCTTCACGGTGGGAACCAGGCATGTAGAATCCATCCGTTCACCTTTTCTTTGCAAATGTGACACGGGAACCAAAGATCTCAAATTTTAACTCGTCAGACCAAAGCACAGATTTCCACTGGTCTAATGTCCATTCCTTGTGTTTCTTGGCCCAAACAAATCTCTTCTGCTTGTTGCCTCTCCAGCAGTGGTTTCCTAGCAGCTACTTGACCATGATGAAGGCCTGATTCGCGCAGTCTCCTCTTATCAGTTGTTCTAGAGATGTGTCTGCTGCTAGAACTCTGTGTGGCATTCATCAGAGGCCTGTACTACGAAGCAGGATTTGGTGTTAGCGAGCTAACTTCAGGTTCACCAGCATTTTCTGTATCACAAAGGTGGATCACTTGTTATCGGGTTCAATCACCGTGGTAACTCATGCTGAACACCTAACCTGATCGGGAGCAGGTTAAGTTGGAGATCAGAGATCAACCGGTGTTAAAGCACCGCCTACTGACCAATCAATACTCGATTGATAACGGCGTCACCGTTCTTAGAAGATCAGGCGGAGCTCGGTGCGCGGAGAGAGAGAGGGAAGAGAGACAAAAGTTAAAACATTTAGAGACCGACAACCCCGTTAACATTCACTGATGGGTATCTTTATGAAAGATATAGATTTTAAGAGGAGGGGATTACATATAGGCTATTTGTCGGCTTCTTCAGCCATGTGTACGCACATCGGTTAGAATTATGTTTTGATATTTTTTTATTCTCTCTCACGATCGCTTACCGCTGCCAGGGTATCAACTGAAATAAAAGGCTAAAGCAACGACAGTTCATGGAAAGCAAAAGTGTAATTATGATCAGATCTTGTGCCTGACTGATGGGGAAGTGACCAGTGTAGTCTAATGTAGGCTATTATAGTGGGTGTACTGTAGCCTACTGTATATTGGCCAGAATCTGCCTTTGGGGGAGGAGGGGGACATATCATTATGGGGGGCCTGGGTGTCCTCCCCCAGGGAAGTTTTAAGCATCAACGACTTAATTTCCTGCATTCCGATACACTTTAATGCACCAATTTACGGTAAACATACCTTTATTCAGCCTATAGATGTTAAGAAAAAAGCACAGATGACAATTCAAAATGTATCAAAAATATAATGGAAAGTAGCCTATGTTGTTACGTGTCATTGGGCATTTTTCAGTGGGTATAGCCTATACAGAAATCCTGGAGCTTACTATCATGTAGACTACACCACTGGAAGTGATATTGATAGGATAAGCGTTGTGATTTACGTAAAACAGTGTCGGCTTTTTTGCCAGCTTTCCTTCCTGCATTTTGCCTGTAAAACCGTGTTTGTGTTCTTCATATTTATGTAGAATTATAGTTTGCTCTTCTTGTTTAAAATATTCTGGTAGATGTTTGCGATTGGTATGGTTGCAAACACCGCCTCTTTTATGTGAATTTCTTTCTGTGATTGGGAAACCCTGAGTTGACTGAACTAGTTGGAATCTAGAATATAAAACATGTTTTCAGTTGTTCCACACTTTTTTGTTAAGTACATAATTCCATATGTGTTCATTCATAATTTTGATGCCTTCAGTGAGACTCTACAATGTAAAGGAAACGCATTGAATGAGGTGTTTCCAAACCTTTGGCCTGTACTATATATCAACTCACAAAAAACAACTAAAATATGATCTGACAATTTAATTACGAAGCTCTTCCAGACATTTAAATTGAAAACAAACTACTATATTTAATAAAAAGAATAAATATAAAATGGGAATTTCAAAATAAGGTGCATCTTAAAGATGATGATATGAAGTGATATTTTCACTTTGTATCAATAATATTGAACCGTTGAGGATCGAATCAATATATCGATCCAGATCAATGTATTGTTACACCCCTACCTGATACCAAGTCATATTATAATAAAAATGCTGATTTAATGAATACAATTCTCCAATCACATCACATAAAATGTTACATATATATTCACCAAACTGAAACACAGTGACCACAGTGACACTGGGCCTAAACTACATCAATAAGACACATTAATGTGACGTGTCAGCAAAAACATTTTACATGTAGGCTTTTTGGACAATGCATTCAGTATTTTAATGAAATAGGCTAAATGTATTTGATTATAATATATTGCACCATGTACATACATTCTATATTTTATACAGAACTTTTGAACAAAAGAAGACTATTTAGTTAGATCAGAGAGAGGTGTGGTAGAGCTTTGGCTTCAGTCTTCATCAGGGCTGCTCTAAGTCTGGACAGTCACCAGATGGCACTGTGCTGCTGAGTTTGAAGCCCCAAAGCTTCTCTGTTATTCTGCTTCTTCTGTTCTGATGCAGAATAAAAAAAAAGACTGTAGGCTAGAAGCTCTCTTTGCTGAAGATAAAGTTCAACCAGTAACCACTAATTACCTCCACATGGAGTGTATGTCAACAGACATATTATGGCGCGTTCATTTCCAATGTCCATGAACGCACGGTTAGTTCTACTTGCTACTTGTTTGATTGGAAGGAGGAAAATACTGCCTTCACAATCTATTCTCTTTGTGACCTTTATTTCAACAGGCCTGACTTATACACACCATTCATATTAATAATATGTTTGACAAATTTGCATTAGTTTTGACTATTTGCAAAGAGAAGCATTATTAAAATTAAGAAGGGAATAGTTTTAGGAAACATTTTCAGGAAATTAAAAGAATAAGAAGATTGTTGCCAAGGTTTTTGTTCACAAAGTACGATGTAGCTTTGTATGGGTATGTACGGAAGCTGAGAACGGCCATGTATTTTTTTTTTTATGCACTGTTATCTCGTGAGAACGACTTATTAATTCGTTATCTCGAAATAACAAAGTTTGTTTTGCCAAGATAACGAATTATTATTTATCGGTGCGTTGGCGTTGTGCGAGTGCGATTTGGGCAAAACCAGTCTATAGAGAAAGGGACTACAGTCTTTACCCTTTTTTGTTTGAGGGAGGGGGGAATAGGGCCAGCAGCAAGCAACGTCCACTCTGCTTTTCCCATTCGGGCCACAACGCCAACGCGCCGATCCGCCAAACATCCACAGCTGTCCTCCGGCTCCGCTGTCCTGCCCGTCTATCTGTGGTGTTTTGGTTTACCTGGCACAGAACTGAAGACTCCTCCCAGCGCACCTGAGGCAGATCTCATCAGGAGAGATGCTGGAGGAACACGGAACGCGCTCCAACACACCGGGAGCGCATTTTGATAATGAATGGCTGAGACATAAGGAGGGAAGAGGAGCGGACGCTACAGGAGTGCAGGACGGAGCACAGATAGACGGGCAGGACAGCAAAATGTGGAGCACGTTCCGTGTTCCTCCAGCATCAAGATACTTGTACGAGATACTATCTTGAGGCCACAAGATAGTATCTTGAGGCCACGAGATAGTATTATGAGGCCACGAAATACTATCTTCTTTTGACAAAGTGGGACCAGGGGGGCTCCGTAAAGATCACTTTATTGAGATAACAAATTCGTTAATAATGTTCTCCCTCCCCTTCTTTGTTTACGTTTATTTCACACGTCATCAATGTATCATTTAACACAATTTCATAAAGTACAATGATCATCATATACAAGGCGCGTGAAATGGGGAACCCCAAATAAGCTATTAAAAGCTTTTCGGAGGGGGCCCAATAACAATAAACAACAACAAAAACATTTAAAGAATAATTAGCAATCATATGTTATGAGCAATTTTTCCTCTAGGCTTTTCTTGAAGATGGAGACAGAATACAACACTTTCAAGTTTTCCTCAAACTCGTTCCAAATCTGCGGTCCCCTACGAACTATACTCAGGCTCGTACACTTTAACAGTCGTTTTTTGCCAGTAATTAGATATTTTTTCCTTGTGTCATAAGTGTGCAGTGGATGATTTATTGGAATAAGCTCACACAAACGGTAATTTAACCTATGGATAAACTGGAATATCATGCAGGCATTCTGATAGACATTATATATTCGGTAAACCTGAATATGCCAAGTCTTCTTCTTCAGTCGAATACTTGGAAAAAAATCCCACTAAGACACTGTTACAGGGTATCCAGTTGCACTGCTTAGGCAACAGCTCCACCCTGTGGGGAAATTGGGTATATTAAGATGTAACAGGAAGTCAGCGATGTTGTGTGCTACTCGTTGTGCAGCATGTAATATACACGGATCTTAACCCACACTTTGTATAGTGTATTTATTCACCAACGTGCAACAGACACCCTTCAATTTAACCCGGGGAAGGGGCTCCATAAGTGGATAGAGGTCTGCCGTTTCTCCCTCTATTTCTCCGGTCAAATACTTGGAGGGTATCTTAGTGGGATTTTTTCCAAGTATTCGACCGGAGAAGGGGAGGGAAAACATTAATTAATTCGTTATCTCAATCTTTGTTGTGTCGAAATAATAAAATAATTAATTTGTTATCTCGAGATAATGAATTAATAAGTCGTTATCATAACAGTGCATACAAAATAAAAATCCATGGCCGTTCTCAGCTTCCGTAGGTATGTGTACATATACTGTACAACATGTGTGCTAGCATTTGTGGCACTTCTACCTCAGCCTACTGCACACAGACAAAAGTACTTTTGCATATTTTGCTGAAATAGAGAACTGTGTGCAGTGGTGCGATGCCAACAATCTCATTCAACCATTTCACAAACTGAGGAGCTGGTCGTGACATCAGAGGTCAGAAATGATGAACCAATCAATGGGCTCTGCTCCTATATACCTTGGTGTTCATATGGACAACACCTTTGGCTGGAAGGCCCAGGTTAAAAGTGTGTGTTATCATTTAAAGCAGACACTCACGGTGAATCTGGGTTTATGTTATACAAGGCTGCATTAAAGTGCATATTAATATGTCAGAAAGCATGGCAATATCTAAAAACCTCTCATTAAAAGCTTACTTGTCAGGTGACTGTCCTGTCTTTATTCTCCATGCCAATGAGCTCTTATCCTCTGGGAGAAGATATAGGGTACCCCAATGTAAACTTAACATTTCTAAACTAGGCCGAATTAAGACCTACTTCGATTAAACTTTAAATAATGTTGCTTGAGGCTGCAGGGATGGTGGAATAGCTTCATGATATGATGCATGGTTGTGTGTTGCTCTTGTCACTGTTTGTGAAAGAAACAATATGTCAAGTGTTATGTGTGAAGCATTTGACCTCAGGGCAAATATCCCTCTGGGGACAATAAAGTATCTTCTGCAAAGTGGTCTCCATGAAATGTAAAAATGTAAACTTAGGACTACAGCAAACACATCGTTGGAAAGGTCTCAGCCTGGAGAGTAACATATCTGCCGTGAATGCCGCCGCCCAACCGAGCAAAGACAAATACATGAAACTGTATTTTATTATTATTGTTATGTTTATTGTTTAAATCCTCAAATACAACGTATTCCGTTGATTTTTTTAAACGTTACTACGGTGTTTAACTTACTGGAACAAAACTGAGCAACGTGTCGTTGCTGGTGACAAAACCACTGATTAAATATGTACATTCAAGCGATACTGACGTTAAAGACCCACTGATCGCTGTCCGATTCTCTGATATGAATGCCCGCATTGCATTGTGGGATATGAGCTTTGAATTGCCCAGCTTGGCTCATATCATAGTGTTCTGTCTTACAACATACTTTAGGTTTAAAAATACCAACTGGCAGAAAGAATCGTGCTGTGATCACAAAAAAGATGCTTCCCATTGAATGAATGAATGAATTTATTGGTCGTAACCAAGGGTAGGGTCAGAAGCTTCAGCTTATATCAGCCCCCCCTTCTCACATTTTTAAGAGTAACAAACAAATTGTCAAGGAAAAAAATTGACAAGACAAGAAACATAAAATCAGTTATACAACAAAAAAAAACTTAAGAACATATACACGGAC
The DNA here is from genome assembly GCF_004354835.1 of Perca flavescens. Classification (NCBI taxonomy): domain Eukaryota; kingdom Metazoa; phylum Chordata; class Actinopteri; order Perciformes; family Percidae; genus Perca; species Perca flavescens. The sequence continues at coordinate 7,570,374 of NC_041344.1, read as the reverse complement.
CCAGATAACGTTCTATATACATGCATACATACAGTGTGTTTGCATATAATAATGCATACACTTACATACATATACATATATATATATATATATATATATATATATATATATATATATATACACACATACATACACGCCTACATATACCCATAAGGGTCAGTACTTATATACAGTACATTGCCACCATAAGGTGAAAAATATCCTCAATAATGATGATAACCATAATGATAATAATGACGTTCATCATAATCATCACCATTATCAACATTCTCACAGAATAATACTACTCAATGTCTTTACTTATCTAGTGTCATGTCTTTGAACACGTTTTTTTAAATTTGAACACATTCCTAATATGTTTTAATTCCTCTGGTAATGTGTTCCATAACTTCACGCCACAGACAGATATGCATCTATGCATTTCATCACTGTGTTACAGGTAGGTTGTTTCCAATTCAGTTTGCCTCTGAGGGCATAACCCCTTCTCTTCCTCTAAACATGGTTTGTATGTTGGGAGGAAGAAGATTATTTCGAGCTTTATACAGAACTAACGCAGTTTTCTGGTTCACCAGGTCCATGAATTTCAGTGTTTTTTACTTAAGAAATAATGAATTAGTATGATCATTGAAGCCAACATTATTCACAATGGGTATTGCTCTTTTCTGAACTGTGCACACGGTCTGTAGAGTGGTTTTGAAGGCATTAACTCCAAATCTCAACACAGTACGTTAAATGAGGTAGAATCAGCGTGTTATAGAGAGAGTTCATAGATCTGTGGTTAAGAAAGCGTCTGACTTTACTCAACACCCCATTGAAATACATTAGTTTAAAAAAACGTGCTGACCATCACGGAAAAAACGAGATTAACATGTCTGTGTACACAAATCAATAGATTAAATTACGTGACCATTTCACAAACTGAATAAGCTATGCTGGGTCATATTTGACCCGTAACACCACATAGGCCTATGCTACTCTTTTGTTTTTATTGACATTTACAATTTACCAAAATTCTCACAACTTTGGTTGTTTTAGAATTGCCATGTCTAAGGATATCATGAAGCCTTGTTCCAATAATAACAAGTGAATGGTATTTTTTACACATCTAAACTTTAAAACGGTTCACATTTGACCCTAACACAATATAAGGGTTAAGACACCTTGTTTATCTAAAGGTGTTAATACTTCACATCACAGTATCTACTGTTGTGTTGTCCCTCAAGACGTCACAGTGCAGGTGGTTTTAGCCAATCATGTTACTGGATTCAGTTTCTCCGAGAGCTCAATGCTGTTGACAGGAGCTGGAAGGTCAGAAACACACTTAGTTGGTCTTCTTATCCTGCACTGACCTTAGCTCTCTAAAAACTTCCCTTACACAATTATCATTAAAAAGCCTTTTTAATATACAGCGAGGTTCAGATCAGATACAATAAAAAAAAGTTCTACTTACGAGGTGCAGGGCGATTGGCTGAAATGAAAATAAAATAAATGATTTCACTTGTGACTAGTGCAGTCAGTTAAACGCGCTATTAATGGCGTTAACACAAACCTTCTATCTTCTTCTAAATCTTAACTGCGTACATTTTTTATCGCGAGATTAACGTTCATTTTCGCCTAGCAAACTTTGTCGTTTTTTTCACATTCTGTTGCAACAACTAGTAACGTTAGAAAAACTACAACACCACACTGGATGTAGCTAGACCGTAAACAAAACAACAGGCACTCCGCACACACTTGTTTGGGCATGCGAACCGGCCAAAGAGTAGTAGGCTAACGTTACGTTTTGAGTGGATGGCGAGCACGAGATGCCGAAATGGATGCCAATAAGATTCTGAATGGAAAGTTTACTTTGAAAAAGTTGTCAAGGGGGACAGTAGTTTCAAGCATACACAGCCTGTACTCCACGGAGAAAGCAGCCCAACTGGAACTGCTGCAGAGTGCAAACGCTGTCGCTGTCAGTGAGTAATCAAAATTATTTAGGAGTTACTGCACACTATTTTGACTATGTATATCGGCATACAGTTTTAGGACTGTGTTGTTTGTATTGTTTTTTTGACCGTTTGTGTCATTTGGGACATTGTCCACCCACTTTTCTGTCAAATTCAGGAGAATTGTTACATTCCTTATTAGAAAAATGTAAAGGTTACAAATGTGCTGCGGCATTTGGTTTTGGACCATTTTGTTTGTACTGTATAAGCAAAGTGTTGATGTTACATCTCAGTTAGGTTAAGTACTTGGAGGAATTGTGCAATAATGACATATTCACACATTTTTCTTTGTTTACAGTAAATAAATAAACAATTACAAATCTTAAAGTCAAGTTCATAAAGTAACTTTCTTTGCTTTCATTTGATTCCCAATCAAGATAATCAGTAAGAGTTGCTTTCAATTGTTAATATGTACTTAAAAACAGTTCTGAAATGCAAAATAGAATTTTACTTAAGCGATTAACTATAGAAATTTGGCGATTAATTGCAATTAAAAAAATTAATCGTGTGACAGCCCTACTTGTGACAGTTACATTTGTTCTCATCCTGTTTATTTAACATTTATGCACACTGCTGAAACTATAAAAACATTTCAATTGTACTCTGAGGACAATATCAATAAAGATCTATCTAAAATAAATGTTGCTTCAGTTTTACAGTCTGGACAAGGGCATTAGCTCCTTTGAGTCTCTCACCTTTCTTCCTTTTGGAAACGGCAAATCCAATAGCAGCAATGAAAACAGCAGCAACCACAACAACAACCAGTGCAGAAGTAATCGGGATGGTCATGTTACTGGGCTCCTCTGCTTGGCAAAAAAAAAGCAGGTTAGAACAGAAGTACATCCATTTGTTCATCACACATACAGGTGGTGAATACAGTATACTCTATACAGTAGCCATTAGTGTGTGTGTGTGTAGAAATATGCTGTATTTAAATGGTACCACATATATATATATATATATATATATATATATATATAGGGTTGTATATATTTGATGTCCCGGTCAGGGTCACACAATCTGACCAGTGATCCTGGAAAAGGAAGATACTTCAGTTTAAAGGGGTGATAGAATTCAAAAGCGATTTTACCTTGTCATAGTTGAATAACGACTAAACTCAAAATCCCATTGACACCCCTTTACTTTGAAAATCTCATATTTTCAAAGTGCCGCTGAAAATGGGGAATCTCAACAAAGCTGGAAGTTAACGTCAACATCCCAGGACCTGTACCTTTGTCACGCCCAGTGACGGACTGGGAACAAAAAACGGCCCTGGCATTTCATTTTGGGGGTCGCAGATAGAACTTTTGACGCACGGAAAGAACACACACTTTTGATAGCCCCAGTGATGGTGAACATAAACTCCCATGCTATAAACAACTGCACCAAAACATAGACCTATAAAAAAATATATATTCTGAAGTAGCCAAACTTACTGTACCTACACTCCCTCCTGCAGCATTGGTCTCCATCTCTGTTACTTCTGGTAATCCACATTCAGACCCACGGCAGGCTTGTTGTTCTGTGTTGGTTAGTTCCATAGATTCGTTATCCATGTCTATCTCTTCATTCTCCTCTTGCTCGTTTTGTTCTACCTCTTCCTCATATTCCTCACTGTCCTGTCTTTCTCCCTGGTGTGCTGGCTCAGATGTGTTGCTAACATGCTAGCAGTATTAGCGCTAATGCTAGCTGAAGCTGCACTTGAGTTTAAAAACAAATCAGACCGTTTGCAGCATTTTTCAATGTCAGACAACAGTGCTCTCTTATTTTTCTCTGCGACCCCCCCCTTGTGTTGCTGGATGCCTCAATTCATTTTATCAAAAGTATAGGTTCCATCTTCCAATTTTCAACTTCCAACAACCATGCTGACGCAGACCATAGACAGTAAAGACGCAGACGCGGTCCACTCGATTCTGTCTTGAAATTCCCAGAAGGCATTGCTTCATTTTAACTTTTGCAAACAAATATCCAAATAAAAGAAATGCAGGTAGATTTGTTTTATTTCAAACCATGCATGTTTACGTTTTTGAACATCTGATCTGAATAAGTAATTTTGCTACAAAACAATACAGGCTAATGTAAAAGTTGCCCAAATCTGCCCAAATGCCAGATTACCAGTCCGTCACTGGTCACGCCTGTGGATGTATAGAGCTCAACAGTCCCGCCCACAGCAGGTTCCGGAAGTAAAAATACAATGCAATTTCTCCATTGACAAATTGGAGTAGAAGCCATAAAGCATACCATATTTGGAAGAAAAGCTCTTGTTACAAATATGGCCAAAACACAGGGATGCATAAGGGCCAATGTCAACCAGGCCATTTTCAGCCCAACCAATGTTACATACCCCATTAGGAGACCTTAAGGAACAATGTGAAATACCCTATATAATCATGCTATCACCCCTTTAAGACTGATCTTGTCTTCAACAAGAATGATAAATCACCAGTTTGGTACAGATGACAAAGATAAAACTGACAAGAAAGCCAAACAATGAGAGCATTCAGCATAAAAAAGAGATGTAATTTCTAAATGCATTCTCACTTCTGTTGGTCCTGATCTCTGCTTTGTCCAGTTTGGTGACGATGTCGTCCTCCACACCAGAGAGATGAAACACACAGTCGTATCTCCTCCAGTCTTCAGCTGGGACTGATGAAAGGTCCAGGTCAACACTCATCTGGAAGGATCCATCGTGGTTGGGGAGGATCTCTCCGAGGTCCACGTCCTCATGAAGCTCCTCTCCATCTTTCCTCCAGAACATCATGGCTCTGTCAGGGTAGAAACCTGTAGCGTGGCAGCTGACTGGAGAGGAGGGAGACTTCTGGAGGAGAGACACTGAGGGAAGATCTGGAGAGAGAGAGAGAGAGAGAGAGAGAGAGAGAGAGAGAGAGAGAGAGAGAGAGAGAGAGAGAGAGAGAGAGAGGTCAAACGTGAATGGGAAGAAAACAATGGAAGACAAAAATGAAGAAAAATACAATAGGGAATTGTTAACAGAAGGTGTGTAACTTCTTCCAAGTAAAATAAAGAAGTAAATAAACATCAAACAACAAGACTAAGAGTTTAAAGCCATGCTAGCAGCTCTGAGGTTGTTCTGATGGACAGCGACGCTTTGAGCTAATTTTAGCAGCATGTTGATGTTTGGCAGGTTATAATCTCAGTTCTGCATGTTAGCATTCTAATATTTCCTCATTAGTGCTAAACCTAAAGTACAGCTGAGGCTGAGAGAATGTCATTAGTTTTGCAGGTATTTGGTCATAAATCAAATGTCTGGATAAACAGAAGGATTTGACCTGATGATGGCGTTAGCTGAAAAGTCAGAGGTTCAAAGTTTTTATAATTGATTCTCTGGGGACCATGAATATATGTACAGTATTTTACAGCCATCCAGTCAGTCTGTAACAAGCTGAAGGACAAACGGACCAACTGACAGACCACCTGTCAATTAGGGCTGTGACGGTATAGTTTTTTTCTTACCACGGTGAAGAAGCAACGTATCACCGCGGTATGGCGGTTAACCGCAACCCCTTTAAGAGAGTAGCGTAAGTTAGTAAGTAGCGTTCTCTCCTTAACCTCTTCAAATAGGAGAGAATACAACAAAGTACACCGAGAGATACATAAACACACTGTGACGCGCTCACGATTGTATTGCAATGATTTATTCCTCCACACGTAAAATACAACTAGCACTGCAGTTACCAAATGTAAAGTTACTTTGTGAGTCGAAATTTGCGTGTTATTGTGGCGGAATAAATCCTTGCAATACAATCCTTGAGCGCGTCACAGTGTGTTGATGCGTCTCTCAGTGTTTAGTCCCTCGCGGCAGCACTATGTTGGACCGCTTACAGCCGCAACATTGGTCAACAGAAAGTGTTGGCTCCCAGGCTCACCAGGTGATCAGGTGAAGCAAACAAATATGTTATAACTTCCGCTCAAACCGCGATGAAAACGCCCACCACCTACAATACAAGTGCACAACACAATAATCAATAAATAATATAAATGAGACCATAAACAACCTACACTATGTGGCTCCTACACTGTCGATGAGGATAACTAATCTTGTTGCTTTCATAATATTTAATATCACACGACATGTGTTCTCCTGTAACCTTCGGCAGCAAAAAGTAAAAAAATAAAAATAAAAATGCAGTGATGGCGGTGGTGATGTCATCACCGCGGTAGTGGCACGTCACCGCTGGTATTGCGGTGATGCGGTTATCGTCACAGCCCTACTGTCAATGCAGTTAAACTTACTCACCGTATGCTAACTGTGCACTGGCTATCATTGGCTATTGATAGAAAGTAATGTCAGAGCACTCTAACTTGTCAGTCTCTACTGATTGAGGAGGGCTAGATCAAATCTTACCACCACAGAAAACAGCCAAAAAGAAGGTGATGTCAGACTGATTGGAGTGATAATAAAATGGCAGTTCAGTCTGAGCAGACTGTATGAACATTGTTGTGTTCATGAAACTACATCAGGAAATGTGATTCTACCTTTTCTCAGCAGAGAGCTCTTGGCGTAGTCCACATACATCTTCAGCCATTCAGGACAAATCTTAGTGAGGTAAATCTTATTGCGTTTTATTCTAGATATCTCAGCATCCCATCTTTGTTTGATGATGACAGCCTGTGGTTTCGGAGTGATCCATGTCAATGTCTTCAGGTCGAATGATAGGATGTCTTCTCCATCATAACCAAACTGATTAAAACCATTGACCTCTCCAGTCTCATCGTCCCACTCACAGCCAACCATCCTCTGGAGAATGTGGACACCTGAGAGACAGAGACTGGAATTATATTAATGCATGATACTACTACTACTACTACTACTACTACTACTACTACTACTACTACTAATCATAGTAGTAATAATAATAATAATAATAATAGACAGGGTCACTGCCTCATCGTTATTGCACAGCTTTTACTAATTGGATTACAACAGGACAAAGTGGGTCAGCTGCAGTTTTTAGAGGTTACGGTACAGATCCACTTGTCTGTGCGACGCTTCTGTCACGTCGCGCTCCACTCTATTCCTATGGGTGACGTCAAGCGACTTCAACGTGCACGCAAAGCATTCTGGGAAGGCGGCGCTACATTTGAGAAAATGTGGCGCATCAAAAAGCTGGCCGATGCCCAGCTTTATGCAAATGAATCCGTTGAATGCGACGCGACTATCCAATAGAAGTAGAGCACAGAGGAGACGGGGAGAACGTGGGATCCTTTTTCTGCTAGACGTTGCAAAAATTCAGGAAAAACTGATTGTACAAATGAGGGGACGCCACGAGACAGTTGTGTCGCAAAAGTGGATCTGTACCGTTAGTTGCTCTCCACTGTCTGCAAAACTCCAGTGCATGATGGGAAACAGACAGGTTTCCCCTGATCTAAAAGCTCATTGTCTCAGAGGTTTGAACACAAAGACTTGGAATTTATTAGTCTGATTTTGTGCAATGAGAGTTTTCTTTGTAAACAGAATATTTATTCTTTACATGATGAAAAGTTTAAGAACTAGACAGGCTGGAAAAGTTAATTCAAAATATTCCAGACGGTATCAAATCTTAAATTTAATATTTTAAGAATTATACAGACAGATGTTAAAGCCCTGAGTCTCATTATCTGACAGGTCAATGAAGGAAATAAAGAATGTCTTGTATTACTGTTTTTCCTCTTCCTGTGTATGTAAAGATATTTTGACTATTTGTTGATGTTTTTGATTTCATTATCTCAAAGTGGAAATTAATTTGGTCACTTTAATATACAATTAAGATGTACAACAGTTTAACAGTAAATAATGAAATGTTACCTCCAGTTTGGTTGAAGCTCTGCTTCATGTCATTCATCCAGGCTTTGAAGATAGGCAGACTCTCAAGACACTCTTTAGTGTACATTTCCCAATACTTAGGGTTGTTTTCTAAAAATGTTTTTACCCAGTCCTGTCTCGGTTCTGCTATCTTTTTGTTGCTGTCGCAGTAACCAACCAGAACTTCATCAATCATTGCAGAACCCACAAACTCTGACAAGTTTGGGACTCCAGAAGATACAGTGTAGAAAAACTTGAGTGAGTGTTTCACTGCAGGACAAACAAAGTTTAGATTCAGTATAGATGCATATCATAAATATGACGTAGGCCTAATTAATATGATTCAGTTAATCTAAAACATGATAGTCACGAGTTGAAGTAAAAGTGAAACTTAACTCCAGCTGTGTTCCAGAGCTACGCAGAAACTAAACACAGAGCTGAGTTCAAAGTAAAGTAAAGATTTAAAATGTGATCTTACCTGGAGATGAGACGTGACAGAAGAGAAGCAACAACAGGAACTTCTTCATCTTGTTTTGATAAAGACGTGTCTGAGGACCGAGCTGGTTCAGCTGTTTTGTATTCTGTGTTTTTTCTCCGAGGAGGGAGGGTCTTTGTTCTGATGAGAGATGGGCGGGTGGCGAAATTAAGAATCCCACTATGGCCACGCCAAGACCCGCCAAGGGGGTAGGGAGGGAACTTTTGACGCACGGAAAGAACACGCACTTTTGATAGCCCCAGTGATGGTGAACGTAAACTCCCATGCTATAAAAAACTAAACCAAAACATAGACATATAAAAAAAAATGAATAAATCATCAGAGCCAGCCGCTCCATAATAATATAATATTCTGAAGTAGCCAAACTTACTGTACCTACACTCCCTCCTGGTCTCCATCTCTGTTACTTCTGGTAATCCACATTCAGACCCACGGCACGCTTGTTGTTCTGTGTTGGTTAGTTCCATAGATTCATTATCCATGTCTATCTCTTCATCCTCCTTTTGCTCGTTTTGTTCTTCCTCTTCCTCATATTCCTCACTGTCCTGTCTTTCTCCCTGGTCCCTGGTGTGTCTAACTGCAGATGTATTAGCGCTAATGCTAGCTGAAGCTGCTCTTGAGTTTAAAAAAGAAATCAGACAATTTGCAGCATTTTTCAACGTCAGCCAACAGTGCTCTCTTATATTTCTATCTCTTTCTCTCTGCCCCCCCCCCCCCTTGTGTCGCTTGATGCCTCGATTAATTTTTTTGTCAACAACCTCCAACCACCACACTGACGCAGACCATAGACACATAAAGACGCAGACGCGTCTTCTCGGCTCTACTTGATTCTGTCTTGAAATTCCCAGAAAGCATTGCTTCATTTTAACTTTACCAAACAAATATTAAAATAAAAAAAATGCAGGTAGATTTGTTTATTTCAAACAATTCACGTTTACGTTTTTGAACATCTGATCTGAATAAGTAATTTTCCTACAAAACAATACAGACTGATGTAAAAGTTCGTGACTGTAGAGGGTAACCATGACTGTGATATTGAGAGACTCATATGTGGTATTCACATAAATCAGATTCCATAATTAGCAGGTGTGAAGGATTTGGATACATTTGGGTATCGTTTGGCAAAAGAACTTTGGTATTGATGCTTGAAAGGGGCCCGAGAGAAATTATATGGGCCGCTGTCAACAATTAAGCAAGTGGCAAAAAAGCGGCTCTCTGATTGGCCGGCTGGCCAAAACGGCCCATGAGGGCCCGCGGCCCCTCTGGCATCTGCCCAAATGCCAGATTACCAGTCCGTCACTGGTGAGAATCTACAATGTAAATAATCATGAAAATAAAGGAAACGCATTGAAGGAGAAGGTGTGTTCTAACTTTTGGCCTGTACTGTACATACACATTCTATATTTTATACAGCACTTCTGAACAAAAGAAAGCTATTTAGTTAGATCAGAGAGAGGTGTGGTAGAGCTTTGGCTTCAGTCTTCATCAGGGCTGCTCTAAGTCTGGACAGTCACCAGATGGCACTGTGCTGCTGAGTTTGAAGCCCCAAAGCTTCTCTGTTATTCTGCTTCTTCTGTTCCAATGCAGAGAAATAAAACACTGTAGGCTAGAAGCTCTCTTTGCTGAAGATAAAGTTCAACCAGTAACCACTAATTAACTCCACATGTGTATCTCAACACACCCCAATGTAAACTTAACATTTCGGCTAATTTGGACTCGATTAAAACTGTAAATCATGTTGAAGCTGCATGGGTTTTGCAATATCTTCATGATATAATGCATATAGGGTTGTTTTTTTTGTTTTTTTAAATTGTAATTATATGTCAGCTGTATGATTAAACAATATGTCAAGTGTTATGTGTGAAGCATTTGAACTCAATGCAAAGTGGTCTCCATGAAATGTAAAAAGTAAAACGTTGTCGTAGGACTATAGCAAACACATTGTTGGAAAGGTCTCAACCTGGAGAGTAACATATGTCAGTCTGAAGAGGATACATTACTCCTGCTTTGAAATATTGACCTCTGAACCTTGAACCCTGTCCATGTTTGAAGGCTTGTCATTTAGCAACAGAAGGTGCTCCACACATAGGACCAGCTGTTATAGAAAGCTCTGGACCTCAGCTATCATGTACATATGGTCCCCAAAGTTTACCCACTGTAAGCGCTGTCAAATATGGTAATAAGCTATTTTCACCTATTTAACGATTTAAAATCTGATGACACCGGTGTGTTCCCCATCCCAAAACGCCACAGGGTATATCTAATTATACACTGCCAACTTATAACTCTCACTAGAGACGTGCCCCATAACCTGTTACAAAGTTGGTGTACTTGTAGTTCTTCTGGGGTTGGTGGGTGGACTTGTTCGACTCCTGTTTTTCTGCTGTTGGCAGTAAATGGGACCAAGCAAACAGTACATGAGACAAATACATGAAACTGTATTTTATTATTATTGTTTAAATCCTCAAATACAACGTTAGACAAAAACATCAATGTTACGAATATTATGTATTTTTATCTTTCCTATCCGCCAAGCATTAATTACTACATCACTTCCAGACTATTCTGATGATTTTTTAAATGTTATTATGGTACATAACTTACTGGAACAAAACTGAGCAACGTGTTGTTGCTGGTGACAAAACCACTGATTAAATATGTACATTGAAGCGATACTGACGTTAAAGACCCCCTGAACGCTGTCCGATTCTCTGATATGAATGCCTGCATTGCATTGTGGGATATGGGCTTTGAATGCGCCCAGCTTGGCCCATATTGTGTTCTGTCTTACAGCGTACTGTAATAAGACCGAATTAATATGATCAAAATAAAGAAATGAATACCATGATAACATCCAAATAAATGTTGATCAGAATCAGAATCAGAAATACTTTAATAATCCCAGGGGGAAATTATTATTGATAGATGTAGCGTTATACTTTTAAAAATATCAAAAAACAACAAAGCAACCCAGCTTCCCTGGCAATAAGAACAAAATAATATTAAAAGAAATAGAAACCATGATAAGATCTCATGAATAAATGTTGATTAAAACAGATTATATATAAAAATACCAACTGGCAGAAAGAATTGTGCTGTGATCACTGAAGATGCTTCCCATTGAAATACATTAGTTTAAAACAACGTGCTGACCATCACGAAAAAAAAAAACAGGATTAACTGTCCATTGTAGGGGAAATCCTGTCCAAATGAGGCCCTAAGGCCTGTCAAATCTGATATCATTTTATTAATTCCCGCACTTTCTTTAATCAGACTTAAGTTTACCAGAAACAGAAGGATCAATCTGAGACGAAGAGTTCAGTTAAGCAAAGTTTACTGAGTCCAGCATGAAAGTTACACACAGCTGTGGGTTCACAAACAGCATTTAAGTTTCCCAGGCACTAGACACTAAACACCTCTAGCTATTTTTATGACTTGAGCTTAACTTTCTGTGCATCAGATGTCACCCAGAGTATATTTAACCACTTCCTCAATGACTAACACAGCTCTTATGCAACAAGCACACACACATTTTGTTAATAAAATATTTCTTGACCCGTAACACCACATAGGTCTATGTTACTCTTTTTTAGAGACATTTACAATTCACCAAAATTCTCACAACAACTTTGGTTGTTTTAGAATAGCCATGTCTGAGGATATCATGAAGCCTTGTTCCAATAAAAACAAGCAAATTGTATTTTTTACACATCTGAACTTGAAAATGGGTCAAATTTGACCCTAACACCATATAAGGGTTAAGGCAGCTTGTTTAACTAAAGGTGTTAATACATCACATCACAGCACCTACTGTTGTGTTGTCCCACAAGACGTCACAGGGTGCAGGGTGGTGTGTTAGCCAATCATGTTTCTGGATTCAGTTTCTCCGAGAGCTCAGCGCTGTTGACAGGAGCTGGAAGGTCAGAAACACACTTAGTTGGTCTTCTTATCCTGCACTGACCTTAGCTCTCTAAAAACTTCACTTACACAATTATCATTAAAAAGCCTTTTTAATCTACAGCGAGGTTCAGATCAGATACAATAAAAACAAGTTCTACTTACCAGGTGGAGGGCGATTGGCTGAAATGAAAATAAAATAAATTATTTCACTTGTCACATGTGTTCTAATCCTTTGTTTATTTAACATTTATGCACACGGCTGAAGATCTGCTATAAACAGATTTCAATTGTACTCTGAGCACAATGACAATAAAGATCCGTCTAAAAGAAATATTGCTGCAATTTTACAGTCTGGACAAGAGCATCAGCTCCTTTGAGTCTCTCACCTTTCTTCTTTTTGGAAATCGCAAATCCAATAGCAGCAATGAAAACAGCAGCAACCACAACAACAACCAGTGCAGAAGTAATCGGGATGGTCATGTTACTGGGCTCCTCTGCTTGCCAAAAAAAAAAAAAAACATTAACAAAGAAGTACATTGTTCATCACACATACAGGTGGTGAATACTGTATACTCTATACAGTAGCCATTAGTGTGTGTGCAGAAATATACTGTATTTAAATGGTGCCACATGGGTTAGGGTTAAGTTATGTATATACACATATATAGGGTCAGGTTGTATACACACATATATACATACACACATACATACATACATACACACACACACACACACATATATATATATATATATATATATATATATATATATATATATATATATATATATATATATATATATACACATATATATATATATATATATATATATATATATATATATATATATATACACATACATATATATATATATATATATACACATATATATACACATACACATATATATATACACACATATATATATGTATATACACACATATATATACACACACATATATATATATATATATATACATATATATATATATATATATACACATACATACATACATACATACATACATACACAGTGCTGCTCATAAGTATTCATACCCATGCTAAAGTTGACTAAAAAGAGGAATAAAAAATCATCTTTTGGAAATTGATCTTACTGCCTTAATTAAAGAAATGAGGAAAAATCTGACCTTTTAAGGACACCAATTTTTTTTTTGTGAATGAATAATGTATTGAAAATAAATAAATGTTACATACAGGGGCCATAATTATACATACCCCTATGTTAAATTCCCATAGAGGAAGGCAGATTTTTATTTTTAAAGGCCAGTTATTTCATGGATCCAGGATACTATGCATCCTGATAAAGTTCCCTTGGCCTTTGGAATTAAAATAGCCCCACATCGTCACATACCCTTCACCATATCTCACGATTGGCATGGTTTTATTTCAGTTAGCTTAATAGCTGGTTTGATTTGCATTGATATGGATCTTATCTCAGTTAGCTATTAGGCTAACTGAAATAAAATCATGCCAGTCTCTAGGTCTGATGAAGGGTATCTGATGATGTGGGGCTATTTTAATTCTTAATTGTACTTATGAGCAGCACTGATATATATATATATATATATATATATATATCCTGGAAAAGGAAGATACATCAGTTTAAGACTGATCTTGTCTTCAACAAGAATGATAAATCACCAGTTTGGTACAGATGACAAAGGTAAAACTGACAAGAATGCCAAACATTGAGAGCATTCATCATAAAAAAGGTTGTCATTTCTAAATGCATTCTCACCCCAGTTGGTCCTGATCTCTGCTTTGTCCAGTTTGGTGACGATGTCGTCCTCCACACCAGAGAGATGAAACACACAGTCGTACCTCCTCCAGTCTTCAGCTGGGACTGATGAAAGGTCCAGGTCAACACTCATCTGGAAGGATCCATCGTGGTTGGGGAGGATCTCTCCGAGGTCCACGTCCTCATGAAGCTCCTCTCCATCTTTCCTCCAGAACATCATGGCTCTGTCAGGGTAGAAACCTGCAGCGTGGCAGCTGACTGGAGAGGAGGGAGACTTCTGGAGGAGAGACACTGAGGGAAGATCTGCAGAGAGAGAGAGAGAGAGAGAGAGAGAGAGAGAGAGAGAGAGAGAGAGAGAGAGAGAGAGAGAGAGAGAGAGAGATGAGAAAGGTCAAACGTGAATGGAAAGAAAACAGAAAAAGAAAAATACAATAGGGAATTGTTAACAGAAGGTGTGAAAATTCTTCCAAGTAAAATAAATAAGTAAATAAACATCAAACAACAAGACTAAAAGTTTAAAGCCATGCTAGCAGCTCTGAGGTTGTTTTGATGTGGATTTGACCTGATGATGACGTTAGCTGAAAAGTCAGAGGTTCAAAGTTTTTACAATTGATTCTCTGGGGACCATGAATATATGTACAGTATTTTACAGCCATCCAGTCAGTCTGTAACTAGCTGAAGGACAAACAGACCAACTGACAGACCACCTGTCAATGCAGTTAAACTTACTCACCGTATGCTAACTGTGCACTGGCTATCATTGGCTATTGATAGAAAGTAATGTCAGAGCACTCTAACTTGTCAGTCTCTACTGATTGAGGAGGGCTAGATCAAATCTTACCACCACAGAAAACAGCCAAAAAGAAGGTGATGTCAGACTGATTGGAGTGATAATAAAATGGCAGTTCAGTCTGAGCAGACTGTATGAACATTGTTGTGTTCATGAAACTACATCAGGAAATGTGATTCTACCTTTTCTCAGCAGAAAGATCTTGCTGTAGTTCACAAACATCTTCAGCCATCCAGGATAAATCTCAGTGAGGAAACTCTCAATGCGTTTTATTCTAGATTTGTCAGCATTCCATATGTGTTTGATGATGACAGCCTGTGGTTTCGGAGCGATCCATGTCGATGTCTTCAGGTCAAAAGCTAGGAAGTCTTCTCCATTATAACCATACTGATTAAAACCATTGTCCTCATCAGTCTCTTCATCCCACTCACAGCCAGCCATACTCTGGAAAATGTGGACACCTGCGAGACACAGACTGGAATAATAATAATAATAATAATAATAATAATAATAATAATAATAATAATAATAATAATAATAATAATAATAGACACTGCCTCATCATTATTGCACAACTTTTACTTCTTGGATTACAACAACAGGACAAAGTGGGTCATCTGCAGTTTTTAGAGTCAGTTAGTTGCTCTCCACCTGCAAAACTCCAGTGCATGATGGGAAACAGCCGGGTTTCCCCTGATCTAAAAGCTCATTGTCTCAGATGTTTGACCACAAAAATTCTTATTTCATACTTAATCACTAATAAAGTATTTTAATTTATTAGTTTTGTGCGATGAAAGTTTTATTTGTTAACAGAATATTTATTCTTTACATGATGAAAACTTTAAGCCTAGACAGGCTGGTAAAGTTAATTCCAAATATTCCAAACAGTATCAAATCTTAGTTATTTAATATTTTAAGAATTATACAGACAGATGTTAGACCCCTCAGTATCATTATCTGACAGGTCAATGAAGGAAATAAAGGATGTCTTGTATTACTGCTTTTCCTCTTCCTGTGTATGTGAAGATATGTTGACTATGTATTGAGGTTTTGAATTTCATTATCTGAAAGTGGAAATGAGTTTGGGTCAATTTAATATACAATTAAGATGTACAACATTGTAGCAGTAAATAGTGAAATACTACCTCCAGTTTGGTTGAAGCTCTGCTTCATGCGATTAATCCAGGCTTTAAAGAAGTTAGGCTGATCCTGAAAACACTGTGCAGTGTACATTTCCCAAAGCTTAGGATTGTTTTCTAAAAATGTTTTCATCCAGTCCTGTTTTGGTTCTGCTATCTTTTTGTTGGTGTCGCAGTAACCCACCAGATGTTCATCAATCATTGCAGCAACCGCAAACTCTGGGAAGTTTGAGACTCCAGAAGATCCAGTGAAGAAAATCTTCAGTGAATGTTTCACTGAATGTTTCACTGAAGGACAAAACAGGTTTATTGATTCAGTATAAATAGACGCATATCATTATTTTATCATAAATATGATGGCATAATGAATATGATTCAGTTAATCTAAAACATGATAGTCTTGAGTTGAAATTAAAGTGAAACTTAACTCCAGCTGTGTTCCAGAGCTCCACAGAAACTAAACACAGAGCTGAGTTCAAAGTAAAGTAAAGACTTAAAATGTGATCTTACCTGGAGATGAGACGTGACAGAAGAGAAGCAACAACAGGAACTTTTTCATCTTGTTTTGATAAAGACGTGTCTGAGGACCGAGCTGGTTCAGCTGTTCTGTATTCTGTTTTTTCTCTGAGGAGGGAGGGTCTCTGTTCTGATGAGTAGTGGGCGGATGTTAAACCTCACTGGGGCTTCAGAAAATGTTACGTTCAGTTTGACAGTTCTGAAAGTTTTACAGTTAAACTTTGTGATCTGCACATCACTGGGATAAGAAGAGAGGAGAATACCTGAGACACGTGGTGATGCACACTAGAAAGACGTAAAGTAGGCTATTGTTCTATCGTATCACAGACATAATTCTTGCTACTTTTTGATTGTGAAGAGAAAAATAAAGCCTTTACAATCCATTTTCTTAATGAACTGTATTAAAGGGGGCGCGGCTTAATCATGTGGGGCGGGGCAAATTGTCACCAATGAAAAGGGAACTCTATGCTGAGTTCAATGATACCTCACACAAGACTCTACATCAAACGGATCATTAGTTATGAAAAGGGGCGTGGCTAACGCATAGGGGGCGGGTCAAACCATGACCTATCAAAAAGGAACTCTCTGCTGAGTTCAATGATACCTCACACAAGACTCTATACCTTAAACGGTTTAAAAGCCATGAAAGGGGTGTGGCCTGGGTACATGGGCGTGGTTAAAGTGTAGGGGCCGGCTCAGTATCACAAGTAGACCACACATTATAAGTTTCATGTAAATCGAATTATGTTTATCATATAATGCTGATTTCCTGTTGCCAGCGGGGGCGCTATGACCAAAAGTCAATATTGACCTATTTATGTCCTCAGGCCTGGACTCTGGTTGATTGTGGGAAATTTCAAGCAGATATGACAATGTACAGTGTAGTTACAGCCACTTTCTTGTTCATCGTTAAACACTCAAAATGGCCACCACGCCCACACCGTTTGACAAAAAGTTTTTCTTTTAATAACTTATTATCTTTAAGGTGTTGACCAGACCAAATTTGAAGTCCATTGGATTAAATCTCTAGGAGGAGTTTGTTAAAGTATAGCACCTTGACCTTTAGGCCTACTTCCTGTTGCCACTAGGGGGCGCTATGATTTTGAGCCAATATCGGCGTGTATATGTCATCAGGGTTGGACTCTTATGAATCCTGAAAAGTTTAGAGCCAATTGGACAATGTACACTCAAGTTACACCCACTTCCTGTTTCGATGGCGAAACAAAATGGCCGCCCCGCCACGGCCATGCCCTATAATGAAAAGTTTTTCTTTTAATAACTTTTCATCTTTCATGTCTTAAGATGGCACAGACCAAATTTGAAGTTGATCAGATGAAATCTCTAGGAGGAGTTCATTAAAGTACGACATGTGGAAATGGCCAAAATCGCACTAATTTCAAACTTTCAATTCAAAATGGCGGACTTCCTGTTGCGTTAATGGTATGGCTCCAATAAGATTTTTTGTACATCTTGACATGCTACAGATGTGTACCAAGTTTCGTGAGTCTACATTAAACATACTGCAGGGGGTCAATTTTTTAAATATTGTAAGGGGCGCTAGCGAGCCATTTTTGTGCGCCTATTCCCAAAACCCTTAAAATATGTACATTTCCACCAGACTTGATGTGACTTTGATGAGTTTTTCAGTATGTTAAGCCCCTCAAAAAGGCGATTCATTTGTCGGAAGAAAGGAAAGGAAAGGAAAGGAAAGGAAAGGAAAGGAAAGGAAAGGAAAGGAAAGGAAAAGAAGAATTCCTTCAGTTCCAATAGGGCCTTCGCCGTTGTCGGCGCTCGGGCCCTGATTATAAAATACAGTTTCATTTATTTGTCTCATGTACTGTTTGTTCGGTCGGGCAGCGGCAATCTGAAATGGAATGAAGCTCAAACATTCAAACAAGTCCCCCCACCCACCCCGGAAGAACTACAAGTACACTAGCTTTGTTACAGGTTCTGGGGCGCGTCTCTAGTATTAGTTATAGTTTTTAATTATATTGGTATATATCTCATAAGTAGAAGTTGGCAGTGTAGAATTTTTAGATATACCCTGGGGGTTTTTTGGTATGCGGAAAACACTGGTGTCATCAGATAAAATTGAATCGTTAAATAGGTGAAAATAGCATATTACCATATTTGACAGTGCTTACAGTAGGTAAACTGACAAAACACATGTATATTTACAAATACCCAAACAAAGCTATATACATCTTACTCTGTGAACACAAACCTCGGCAACAATTTGCTTATCCTTTTAATTTCCTGAAAATGCTTCCTAAAACTAGTCCCTTCATAATTTTGAAAAGGTAGTCTCAGTAAAAGCTACAAAGGTTAGGTTAGATTGATATGAGGATCATCTTCTGAATATTATCATTAATATGTCAGGCCTACCATAAATTGTTATTTCCAAAAAGTCATTTATTTAAAACAACTAATAATGCAGTGTGATGTTAAATCAAACTAAGTCCCACACATAAATATGCTCATGTTTTTTTTTTTTTTTTAGTCTTTGCTATTTACATTAATCAGCGATAAATGGAAAATAAAATAAATGCTTCTCTTTGTAAATAGTTCATTTTTTTGGTTTTTCACAACAGTACAAGTCAAAACAAATGCAAATGTATCTAAAATTGCAGGAACGTCTGTCTGTGTGTGTTATGAGCATATCTCTCTAACCGTTATTCTGATGGATTTCAAAAACAGATGTGTTGCTGCTGACACGAGCAAGTGCAGAGTCAAGTCTGACGTTGTTTGGATTAGAAATGCAAAAGATATCGTAAATATATTGGTAAAAGAAGCACACATTGGCTTTTTTAATGTGCTTGCCACTCCTCCTCTCACACTGCACAGTGTGAGCACAGCACAGGACCAGAGACAGAGAGAGTCGAAGAAAGCAGCTGAGCTTTGGCAGCTAAAATGTGACGTACATCTCAGACCCCCCCAAAATGTGCAAAGTAGCAAACAACAATACCGCCTTAGACTCTTTTCCTGCTTCCAACTTTAGTGATTGGATATACCTAACTTACTTTTCTTCACTTTTCTGGAGCACGGGCAGATAGGAACTGTGGTGGAAGTTTCTTTGTAGCAAAGTGAGTAAAGATGCCTTCAATAATAAAAGATGAGGAAAATCAAACTGTCTTTGTTTGTTTTACTACTTTCAAGCAGAAACACAACTTTCACAAAACATCAGAGTGCAATGTGGAAGAGTCAAATATTATTGCTTGCGAGCGGACATCTGGTTTCACCACACTTGCAGAGTGCAGAGAAAGAGCTCTCAAAATACGTGCAGAATGTTAGCATCCCTTATACACAGAAAAAAGAACACTCAAAGAGGAACACACAAATCGGTCACTGATAAGAGGAAACTTTAAGAACAGGAAACATATAAGCGCGCTTGTGTGTAAGTGTGATAAAGTCTCGTAGCCATCCAGCTCCTACAGCCTGAAAATACCGTCTTCATGACCTTAGGTCAAACCACAATACATGCAGTGTCTGTTATGCAGACACTGGCGTGATAAAATAACACGAACGTTTCCTGTTTGCTCTTAGTAACCTTCTTCAATACAGCAGTGTTCACGTGTTCGTGTTTCAAGTAAGCATAATTTGTAATAATAACATTTTTCATTACATTTCCACCCTTTTGATTAATAAAATCACAAAACATAAACATTTTAATTTTTACACCATTTAGAAAATCCCTTTTGATAAGTGGATATTGCAAAACTGTTTTTGCAAGATGTACATACCCTCTCTGAGTAAGAGCAAGCTATATAATGAATTGTAAAATTATCAGGAACACATATATGGTACACAAGGAATCATCCTCATCAGGAGAGTAAAATATCGTAACAAAATATTGCTAATTGTTTTTGCAAGGGTTTATTACCCTCTGGTTTTTAGCAAGCGCACTATTGGAATATTAACAGAGAAGAAAACATCATGAATTACACAACAGTATCACCATAATCATAATTGTCTGCATGTTTGCCACTAGTCGTGTCACTGTCATCCTATGAGGTGCGGGGTGCCGTTTGTAAAGCAGCTCACACTGAAAATAACAGCAACATTTTGTCACATTTAGCTTCAAACTATTTTCAAACTTTTTTTCCAAATATTAAATATTACACCTAAATTTTAAATGTTAAATGTTAAATCTAAATGCTAAATCTAAATCTAAATCTAAATCTAAATATTAAATTTAAATCTAAATGCTAAATCTAAATCTAATTGTTAAATCTAAATGTTAAATCTAAATGTTGAATCTAAATGTTAAATGTTTAATCTAAATGTTTCGGGTGAAACTAAATATTTAATTAATATGCAAATTCAAAATGCCGTTAACTGGAAGTACCAAAATAAAAGCTCGAGGAGGTCAGTAAGTGTTTATAGTGTCAAATAACGAATAAAAACCATCTCATCAGGGGAAATGGACTCTTGGACATGATTATCGTGATAATAACTACCTTAAATAATAAACACATTTGGAGAAACTGTATTTGAAGAGTACTTTGAGTTTTTAGTGTCACTTTTATGAAGGGTGTGGGACTTATGACCTGTAGCCACTATAGCCAGCCACGAGGGGGATCACTTTGACTGATCTGTCATGTTCACTTGCATAAAGGCCAGCAAGAGCCTATCCCCGCCCGCCCCCTACGAGGTACAGTACTGTCGGCCATGGTCGCTCTGCGAAAACATCGGCAGAGTCATCCTGGCGGCTATACAACATTTTTCAACAGCGACAGCAACCGCCTCAGGGCCACCACAGGCCACGTCGGTAAGTATGTTTTCCAAATCACATAGCATTGGATTCTTGTCAAGGCTAACCTAACTAAACTAGCTAATGGTAGCCAGTAGAGATTTGCTACTAGCACCAATGCACTTTATGTGTAGCACATTTGTTTGAAGAAGCTGGGGACCTCAGTCTCTTCTTTGAAAAAAAGATACAGCCTCTCCATGATGAAACTGATCTTAACGCCTTAAAGATGACAAGCAGAGTGCAACTGTAGACACTTAAGATGACATTTTGAAACACCAATGGAAACAACTTTAAAAAAAGGGCTGAATTACTTGGAATAATAACGCATATATTCACCAGCATTGACACAACACAGCCATGGGTGAGTGTGAGGAGTAGGACCCAATGCAGACAACTGGACAGCCCAGAGACAGTTTAGGGATTGATTGTAAAGGTGTACATACATCAGCATACTGGCCAGTCCAAACAGAGGTAGTATAGAGTCCAGAGGTAGCAGGAATGGACAGAATTTGTTTTCATATCGAGCAGGTCTACATCATACTCTTTATTAATATTAATTCTACCTGCCCACTCTGGAGTTATGGGCTTATGGCTGTTGCTTGGTACTACTTGGCTCTTTTCACAGCAAACTGACTAGTGGCTGCTGCTGAGGAGCTACAAGAAAAAGTTTGATTCATAAACATGAACGTTGTTTGCAGGAAACACTGTCCCAGTCACCTTCCTCCCACATAAACATCTGGTTTTGCATCACCGCTAGCATTCACACTGTTCCTAATAGCTTAGTTTACCCTTCTCATCTTCTTAAAGCTCCATTGTGTTTTACGTTATTTCATATTATTTATATCATCTTTCCCTCACTGAATATATGATCCCCTCTTCTGCACACTTAAACTGAAATAAATCCATCCTTCTCTTCTGTTTGGTTACTTTATTTCTTTTCATTTTTTTTCAATTTCACATCATCGTGGTATAGTCATATTATCCGGACTCGCAGGCTTTGAGTCATACAGCAATTACTGTTGCTTGCTTCAAATTGTTGGGAATTGAAGATGATTTGGGGTTCGGCTCTGGACCTTTAGGCCCAAAAACTAATCTGACTCCACTTTATTACTTTAACCTGTCCCAATTTAGCCTTTCCTCTGCATGTTCATTGATCCTCAATCAGTACACTGAAAATGACTCAAGGAGACGAGATTCTTAGTTAACAATTTAGTAAACAGTATTATAAGAAATTACATCTTATACATAAGCTTCAGAGTTCCTTCAAGACCTTGCCCCAACAGTCTCTCCAGAGTCTGACCCCCCCTCTATAGGGTCCTCTTCTTATCCTCCTCAAGTTCCTCCTTCTCGCAAACCATCTGTTTCAGAGTCTCACACCTTCAGCCAGTCCAGACATTCTTTCCCTATGCGCAGCGACGTACAAAGTTTTTATACTTCCTCTAGCAACTTCTACTTTGTTTATAGTTTGCAGATTGCACAACTTCCTCTTTATCTAGCCTTTCTAGGCAGTTTGAACCACACAGTCATCTATTCTAAACCTGTGAACTTCCTTTGACCCATTGGCTTTTAAAGGAACACGCCGACTTATTGGGAATTTATCTTATTCACCGTAACCCCCAGAGTAAGACAAGTCCATACATACCCTTCTCATCTCCGTGCGTGCTGTAACGCTGTCTGGTGGTTCCAGCATTAGCTTAGCCTAGCACAGATCCTGCAGGTAACTGGTTCCAACTAGCCTACTCCTCCCAATTGTGACAAAAGTGACAAAATAACGCCAACATGTTCCTATTTACATGTTGTGATTTGTTTACAGTTAGAAGATGGCTGTGTCTCATGTTAAGTTGTTTTTTGTACATGCTGTGACTATACAATCACAACATGTAAATAGGAACATGTTGGCATTATTCAGTCACTTATTCTGAGCAGTAGGATTGCTGGAACCATTCACCTGCATGTTCTGTGCTGGCCTGATGCCGCTGGAGCTGTCAGACAGCCTTACAGCACGCACGGAGATGAGAAGGGTATGTATCGACTTGTCTAACTCTGGGGGTTACGGTGAATAAGCTAAATTCCCAATAAGTTGGCGTGTTCCTTTAACTATGGTACTTCTATTAAAAAGACACTTCTAATATTAAAGGCATTTCCAAGTGGTAAAATATTTCTTCAGAATTCAAACGCAACATGGATTAAAGCTCCCATATTATGCTCATTTTCAGGTTCATAATTGTATTTTGAGTTTGTATCAGAATAGGTTTACATGGTTTAATTTTCAAAAAACACCATATTTTTGTTGTACTGCACATTGCTGCAGCTCCTCTTTTTACCCTGTGTTCAGTTCTCTGTTTTAGCTCCAGAGTGAGACATCGCACTTCTTTACCAGCTTTGTTGGGAGTCGCACATGCAGTACCTAGGTAAGATCACATTAGATAGCTAGCTATATAGCTATATAGTCAAACTTCCTGACCTTGAATTTGGTGGGCGGGGCTAAGTTCGGTTGGCATCCAGGCTAGTTGGTTGCTTCAAATTGTTTGGAATTCAAACGCAACCTGGATTAAAGCATCAACTCAAAGACTAAAATCAAACTACTTAAAAGTGAATTTAGCACATGTTCTTTGTATTTGTCTCTCTCACCTTTATTCCTTTTGTAAACGATGAATCCAGAGGTAGCGATGAGGACGAGAACAAGAACAAGAACAAGAACAACCACTGCAGCAGTGATGGGGACAAAGCTCTCATAAACAGCCGTACCAAGGCATCCACTGATCCCATTGATTTGGAACCACTAATCCCTAACCATCTTTTGCTGCTCAAAATCAAGCCATCTTTGCCAACGGGACAGTTCCAAAAGGAGGAAATCTATGCTCGTCGCAGATGGAAACAAGTTCAGTACATGTTCAGTACATGTTGTTCGGAAACGTTGGATTAAGGAATACTTGCCTCTTCTTCAGGAGGCTACTTATCAGATATGGTGACCTCTGTTGTACCGGCTCTGTGGTGACTCCAAATAAGAAAACATGTCCATGACTCCCAAAAATATTTTGAAGTTTCACTCCAGCCAATTTTTACCTAAATCTTAACCACTTTGCCATGGGAGACCCTACCAGGAGCACCAAGCTCCAGACAACCCAAACCTCTCCACCACGATAAGGTGATGGCTCTCGGAGATCTTGATATTAATTCATGCTTATCAATACACAGTAAAACGTGCTAAAAGTTAGATGAGAATATCTATGAGGCCTTCATTAGATCCTTCAGTTAACTGTGTCGGAGTGAGCCCTCTGACAGGTGATATTCTCTAACCCTTTCCGAAGGCATCTTTGAGCTGCCTTTAAATCCATCACTCACACAACCAAAGAGCCATTCTCTGCTGCTTATTTTCAGTAACTTGTATCCACTCAGGTTAAACTACAGTAGCTGGCCCAAACTGGTTTGATGGGCACCTTCATGAAAGATCAAATCAAATAAAGATTCAACTTTATGTGAATGCCATGGATCGCTGAGTAGTGCAACAACCATCACTGTCTCTCTGGTTCCACTAGTCTTACTGATAACCAACAGTTAGCACTTAGGAAAAGCTTTTCATGGTTTGCGTCCCTTGACCGGTCTCACCAGATAATAATATATACATCAGAGGTGATTTTGAGCATCATACTCATACTTAATCAAGTTATTCTAAAGCTGTGAAGTATTGTTAAAAAATAATCAAAATAAATAAATTTAAAACACAGGAAACACATTGTATCAGTATAAAATGAATTATAAAAGACTAAATATTCTTACATTTCTTTTAGATTTTGTGAATTAAGACTTAATATAAATTATACATATGCATGTAAAAATGAAACTATTACATTTAACATTTACAATCTCAAACACATACTAACTACAACGTCCCTTTGGTTGCAGGAAGTCTCTTTCAGTCGGTTTAGTTCTGTAAAGTTATATAACATGACACATCCTGTATCAAAGTTGACTTTTTTTGTGAGTCGGGTCTTTGGATTCAGTTTCTCAGAGAGCTCAGAGCTGCTGTCAGGACCTGTAAGGTCAGAAACACTGTTAGTAAGCAGCTGTGTAAAGCATTCATTCTCTTCTGAGCCTTTATGA
Source organism: Perca flavescens (assembly GCF_004354835.1). NCBI lineage: Eukaryota > Metazoa > Chordata > Actinopteri > Perciformes > Percidae > Perca > Perca flavescens. Next base: position 7,545,133 of record NC_041344.1, on the reverse strand, counting down.
ACAATAAATGCAGGAAACAGTCTTATATAAGATAATCCGCACAATAATCTACAACAAAGTGTGTCAGATTGTTGACAAAGAATAAAAGTAAATTTTACTACAAGATTGAGGACATTTAGCTGAAATCAAAACAAAAGATGATTTCAGTGACAGTTGGAAATGCCAGAATATCTTTCGTCACCTTTCCCCAAATTAATATATGATCCCCTCTTCTACTCACTCAAACTGAAATAAATCCATCACTCCCCGCTTTAAATTGTTGGATTTAGGGAACTGATGCTTGTTTCAATTTAATTCAAACGCAACCTGGGTTTGTTGCTGTGAACTATAAGGCTAATCAGCTATTATCATAAAAGTGTATGTCTGTTAAATTATATTGTGTTGGATTTGAAAGATCGACTCTTCATTTGGCAGACAGCAATGCACAAAAATGAATAAGTACAAAAAAAGTAACTTAAAATCCTATGTGTGGCTGTGTTAAAAACAATATGGTTTCTATGACTAAGAAAATCAAATAATCTGGTTAGGCTAACATGATGTGACTAGTGATTCTTGCATTAGTTATTTTTTAATTATTTAATTGGTTTATTATTATTTGTTTCTGAAGATGGATTACTAGCTAAAGTGGAGGGTAACAATGCAGTCCCTTTAACCCCACTCTGATCTCATTCTCACCTCTGTTGGTCCTGATCTCTGCTTTGTCCAGTTTGGTGATGATGTCTGAAGTGGGGTCGAGACGGTTCAACAAAAATGCAAACGCTACAACACAACACAATGATGACTACTTACAGAGTGCAATAAATTAGAGGTCCGGGAAGACCAGAACCCCCCCCCACCATCAGTTCCACCTGGCTACAATTAGACTAGCAGATATGTAGGCTAGTAGTCAATTTAAATGAGAATTTGCTTTATACACACACACACACACACACACACACACACACACACACACACACACACACACACACACACACACACACACACACACACACACACACACACACACACACACACACACACACACACACACACACACACACACACACACACACCTGAAAATGCTGGTGTGAAAACACTGACATCTTGCTTCTCTACAGCAAATGTTGGTTCAGTTTTTAGGTTGATGCTGCCCTCTAGGGGGAAGTTATTGAGACACACACCTGGTTGGGTGTAATGGGCTATAGGCTGATATATTTAGTGTTTTTACTAAATGTAATCGACTTTAAACATTGCTTAAATATACATAGGATAATCTTTGACAAGGACAGTAACCAAGTGGACTATTTAAAAGATAAAAAAGAGCTTGTTCAATATCAACAATTTAGGAAAAGGAAAAAAAAAAATATTTAAAAAGGAAATAAAATAAAATGAAGAGAAACATATAAGTGATATATAATAAATGTAATAAAGCTTATATACTACTACTAATAAGTTAAAAACTTTTACTTTTTACATTGTAATCCATGCCATAGCAGTTAGTAAACCTTTTGACTTGGCCCCTAAAAGGGTCATCCACTCAATAAGTGGCCTGCAGTGAGAAAATACAGTCAAACAAGCACAGATGGCTGATTTTAACTTAGTATCTGTGTTTATTAAGCAGAATAAAAACAGTATTTACAATTTCAAAGGTTTGACTTTCTTGTCGCTCAAAAGAAAGTGAAAAAACACATTATCACTGTGAATATAAATAATACACATATAAAATCAAAGTATTCAACATCTTTTGGTGGGGTTTCTTACATAGAAATAAGTTATTGCATAATAACATCTTCCTGATCGAGTATCTCGTGTCATGTTTCTTGTGTCACATTTCACAGTCTGTGATCTGACTCTGGCAAACCCTATTTATCCCGTACTGCACTACAAACAGTTTTATACTTTGAAATCAATACTGATACAATATGCTGTATCACAAATATCTGACATAAATATGGTAATTAATGAATGATAGACACGTTGGCACATGGCAGAGACAAGGATGTGAAGGGTGGTGTTAAATCAGTGTGGAGCCTCCGCTGAACTTTAAAACAGGCTTTAATGCAGCGCTTCCCAACCTTTTTGGTCTGAGGTACCCCCACAGCCCTGTCAGATGAACTAACATACCCCTTCATCAATTCCCAATGTATGTTCCAAATGTATAAATCTATTCATTACATAAAACAAGTGTTCATACAATTCAACTGTAAATATTAAGGTTGGTTTGGTCAGTAATACTACTACTAGCCTACTAGGCTCCTACTTCTTAGAGTGAAGCTGAATATTTCAACCATTTATCCACTAATGTTTCTTTTAGCTAACTATTTCAAACATGTATCCAGTACATTACTTATAACTAATCATTTGAAGTGTTTAGCCATTACTTTTAGCTATCTGTTTAAACTTTAAACTGTTTTCTCTTATCTAATTGCAACATGTTGTGTTGTTGACTTAATGTTAGTATCTGCATGTATTTTTTTTTTTTTATCAAATCATTTACAAATCATAATTTGTAAATGTTCAAATTACAACAGTAGAGCTCTACAATCTTTCCACCTACCCCCTGGCAACAGCAGAGGTCCCCCCTGGGGTCCACATACCCCAGGTTGGGAATCACTATCTTAGTGTATACCGGGAACACACTTACAAACAAATATAAATATATTTTTTAAAGTTAAGCGTCTTTAAACATATTATATGAAAAGCAGAAGCAAGTAAGATGAAATGTCAACACATAAATAATAATTGTTTAACCAAAATATAAATTTGGTTCTTCTTCATCATATTATAATTAAACTGCGGATCTGAGCATCACACCGCTTACTGCTGAAGTTTGAGGTTCACTTCACTTTTAAAGTCTGGATCAAAGCATTTATTTTAAGTCTAAAATCTAAATACTGAGAAAGAAATGAGGCAATCTTTCTGTTTGAGTGTCTCACCTTTCTTCTTTCTGTAAACTAGGACTCCGATCACAGCGAGGAGGACGAGAGCCAGAACAACCACTGCAGCCATGATGGGGATGGTCATGTTAGTTGGCTTCTCTGTTGAGCAGAAAACAACAAAATAGTCCCAACCTGAACAGATGAAGCAGGTTAGAAGAGAAGAACATCCATTTATCAACCAGACCACAAACCTGTATACAGACATTATATGTTTGTACTGCTGTTGTTGAAGTTCATTTTTAATCCTTAATCTTTAAAAACGGTATATAAAATATTAGATGAATCAACTACAGGAAAATGTGTGTTTCCTTTCTCACGTCTGATTCCAGTCTTACCTCTGTTGGTCCTGATCTCTGCTTTGTCCAGTTTGGTGATGATGTCATCCTCCACACCAGAGAGATGAAACACACAGTCGTACCTCCTCCAGTCTCCAGCTGGGACTGATGAAAGGTCCAGGTCAACACTCATCTGGAAGGATCCATCGTGGTTGGGGAGGATCTCTCCGAGGTCCACGTCCTCATGAAGCTCCTCTCCATCTTTCCTCCAGAACATCATGGCTCTGTCAGGGTAGAAACCTGTAGCGTGGCAGCTGACTGGAGAGGAGGGAGACTTCTGGAGGAGAGACACTGAGGGAAGATCTGGAGGGAGAGAGAGAGGGAGATAGAGAGAGAGAGAGAGAAAGGAAAGAAACAATGGAAGAAAAAATGAAAAAAAACAATAGGGAATTGTCAACAGAAGGTGTGAAAATTCTTCCAAGTAAAATAAAGAAGTAAATAAACATCAAACAACAAGACTAAGAGTTTAAAGCCATGCTAGCAGCTCTGAGGTTGTTCTGATGGACAGCGATGCTTTGAGCTAATTTTAGCAGCATGTTGATGTTTGGCAGGTTATAATCTCAGTTCTGCATGTTAGCATTCTAATATTTCCTCATTAGTGCTAAACCTAAAGTACAGCTGAGGCTGAGAGAATGTCATTAGTTTTGCAGGTATTTGGTCATAAATCAAATGTCTGGATAAACAGAAGGATTTGACCTGATGATGGAGTTAGCTGAAAAGTCAGAGGTTCAAAGTTTTTACAATTGATTCTCTGGGGACCATGAATATATGTACAGTATTTTACAGCCATCCAGTCAGTCTGTAACAAGCTGAAGGACAAACGGACCAACTGACAGACCACCTGTCAATTAGGGCTGTGACGGTATAGTTTTTTCTTACCGCGGTGAAGAAGCAACGTATCACCGCGGTATGGCGGTTAACCGCAACCCCCTTAAGAGAGTAGCGTAAGTTAGAGCTACCCTTTTGAAAAAGGGTAACTACTCTTTTTAAAAAGGGTAACTACCCTTCTGAAAAAGGGTAACTACCCTTTTCAAAAACTGTAACTACCCTTTTGATAAAGGGTAACTAACCATTCGTTACCCTTCTGAAAAAGGGTAAGTACCCTTCTGAAAAAGGGTAACTACCCTTTTCAAAAAGGGTAACTACCCTTCTGAAAAAGGGTAAGTAACCATTTGTTACCCTTCTGAAAAAGGGTAACTACCCTTTTCAGAAATAGTAACTACCCTTCTGAAAAAGGGTAACTACCCTTCTGAAAAAGGGTAACTACCCTTTTGAAAAAGGGTAACTAACCATTCGTTACCCTTCTGAAAAAGGGTAACTACCCTTTTGAAAAAGGGTAACTAACCATTCGTTACCCTTCTGAAAAGGGGTAACTACCCTTCTGAAAAAGGGTAACTACCCTTTTCAAAAAGGGTAACTACCCTTCTGAAAAAGGGTGACTACCCTTTCAAAAACAGTAACTAATCATTAACTACCTATTTTTTTGTGTACCTTATTGTAAAGTGTTACCCCCATCAGAACTTCATCCACCACTGCAGCACCCATAAACTCTGGGAAGTTTGGGATTCCAGAAGATGCAGTGATGAGAATCTTGAGTTTGTGTTTCACTGAAGGACAAACAAGGTTTATAGATTCAGTATAAATAGACACATATCATTATTTTATCATAAATATGATGGTAGTATGATTCAGTTCATTTAAAACACGATAGTCTCGAGTTGAAGTTAAAGTGAAACTAAACTCCATCTGTGTTCCAGAGCTCCACAGAAACTAAACGCAGAGCTGAGTTCAAAGTAAAGTAAAGATTTAAAATGTGATCTTACCTGGAGATGAGACGTGACAGAAGAGAAGCAACAACAGGAACTTTTTCATCTTGTTTTGATAAAGACGTGTCTGAGGACCGAGCTGGTTCAGCTGTTCTGTATTCTGTGTTTTTTCTCCGAGGAGGGAGGGTCTCTGGTCTGATGAGAGATGGGCGGGGGTTAAACGTCACTGGGGCTCCAGAAAATGTTCCGGTCAGTTTGACAGTTCTGAAGTTTTGCAGTTAAACTTTGTGATCGGCACATCACTGGGAGAAGAAGAGAGAATATTTGAGAAACATGGCGATGCACACTAGAAAAACAATCATGAGTCTGAGAACTTTTGCCCCCGATACTAAATAATAGGCTAATGAAGGAAATAATAGGCTAATTTAATAAGTAAACACAGTGGCCCTCATTTATCAACCTAATGTAGAAACCAGTGCAGATATGAACGCAGACAGGCTTCACGTGTGATTCATGAAACGTTCGCATCACACCAATCACAGCGTAAGAATGGTCGTACACTGATAAATGCAGCAGCTGGAAACGATCGTCATTTAAATATCACGCCCCAATATAGGCTATTCTTGGTTTTGAGGTCTTGATCGCCCCTGCAATTTACGACATGGCGAGACGTAATCCTTTTCAGAGGTGGAGATTGAAACCCTGACATCTCCGGTTCATTTGCACTAATATGTAGGCTACTATTTGGCAGCCTGAGTGTAAACTGTTGTTTAAGGCTGTAGAAAGAATGCGGAATGAAAAGAGATCACTGATGAGGTCAACAGTGTTGCCATGGTAAATCAAATTATTTAATTTATACATCCTTGACATATGTATGCTATAGTCCTAATAGTAATATAGGTTTATTGCAATCTCTTAGACCTAGCCTACATGTAGGTGTACTTCTATTTTAAACACACGGTAGCTTTATGCAGTGTTTAAGCAGTCTTTTATTTTACTCGTGTTTTTTTTCATGAGTCAGAGCCAGGCAACATCTGGCTCTGACTCCACCACCCCGACCCGGACTCCTTGCTGGAAAAACAAGCCGACGGTCAGTGGCAGAAATAAATCGTTCACTTGTGGCCATTACCGACACTTTAAAAGAGAAACGAAAACCTGAAGAATAAATAAAAATGTTGGGCATCGTCAAGTTTCCTTCATTGTCAAACATAATTTAGGCTACATCTTTTAAAAACGAGGAATAATAGCCTGTCTCATTCGTATTCAGCACCAAAGTAAGTGTAGGCTACTATAGGGCCTACTCACTTACAGAAGGAGCCTATAAGCACTTAATATGCAACTCCATTGTATACTGACTTAACCACCAGAACCGGACCGAGTAGCCTAGGATACAGAGATGGAATGGGAGTGTGTGAACTTGAGAGAGAAGAGGCAAGTTTTTCTTTTAACTAGGCTAGATACTAGATTTAGTGTCTTCTTTTTCGTCAACAATATTCCATGTTGATATCTCCAGTCAGCGTTTAATGTCGGGCGCTGCTGTCGTCATCATTATCGTTAAGGGGATTTAAGACTTCAGCAGAGGTAAGAATATCCCAACAGGCTCAGTGGTTTAGTGGCTTAATGTTAAAGAGCAACATTTAAAAAAAAAATCAGACAGGCAGGCACGTGAACAATGTTAATTAATGTTAGGCTATGTGTATGTATGTATAAGTCAGCTGTATGATAAAACAATATGTCAATGGTTATGTGTGAAGCATTTGACCTCAAGGCAAATATCCCTCTGGGGACAATAAAGTATCTCCTGCAAAGTGGTCTCCATGAAATGTAAAAATTAAAATGTTGTCGTAGGATTATAGCAAACACATTGTTGGAAAGGTCTCAGCCTGGAGAGTAACATATGTCAGTCTGAAAAGGATACATTACTCCTGCTTTGAAATATTGACCTCTGAACCTTGAACCCAGTACATGTTTGAAAGCTCGTCATTATTCATCATTAGAAGGAGCTCCACACATAGGACCAGCTGTTCTAGAAAGCTCTGGACCTCAGCTGTCATGTAGATATGGTCTCCAAAGCTTACCCACTGTAAGCACTGTCAAATATGGTAATAAGATATTTTCACCTTTAACGATTCAATTTCTAAAATCTGATGACACCAGTGTGTTCCCCATCCCAAAAAACCCCAGGGTGTATCTAAAAATTCTACACAGCCAACTTCTACTTATGAGAAATATACAAATATATTTAAAAACTACAACTCCCAGAACCTGTTACAAAGCTTGAGCACTTGTAGTTCTTCCGGGGTGGGTGGGTGGGTTGTTTGACTCCTGTGTTTCTGCTGTCTGCCGTGAATGGGCTTCATTCCATTTCAGATTGCCGCTGGCCGACCAAGCAAACAGTACTGTACATGAGACAAATACATGAAACTGTATTTTATTATTATCGTTGTTATGTTTATTGTTTAAATCCTCAAATACAATGTTGGACAAAAACATCAATATTCCTATCCACCGAGTGGTAATTACTACGTCACTTCCAGAGTATTCCGTTGATTTTTTTAAACGTTATTACGGTGTTTAACTTACTGGAACAAAACTGAGCAATGTGTTGTTGCTGGTGACAAAACCACTGATTAAATATGTACATTCAAGCGATACTGACGTTAAAGACCCGCTGATCGCTGTCCGATTCTCTGATATGAATGCCCGCATTGCATTGTGGGATATGAGCTTTGAATCGCCCAGCTTGGCCCATATCATAGTGTTCTGTCTTACAGCATACTGTAGGTTTAAAAATACCAACTGGCAGAAAGAATCGTGCTGTGATCACGAAAGATGCTTCCTATTGAATGAATGAATGAATGAATGAATGAATTTATTGGTCGTAACCAAGGGTAGGGTCAGAAGCTTCAGCTTATATCAGCCCCCCCTTCTCACATTTTTAAGAGTAACAAACAAATTGTCAAGGAAAAAAATTGACAAGACAAGAAACATTAAATAAATTATACAAAAAAAAAAAAAAATCATAAGAACATATACACGTACCCAGATAACGTTCTATATACATGCATACATACAGTGTGTTTGCATACACTTACATACATATATACACACATACATACACGCCTACATATACCCATAAGGGTCAGTACTTGTATACAGTACAATGCCACCATAAGGTGAAAAATATCCTCAATAATGATGATAACCATAATGATAATAATGACGTTCATCATAATCATCACCATTATCAACATTCTCACAGAATAATACTACTCAATGTCTTTACTTATCTAGTGTCATGTCTTTGAACACGTTTTTTAAATTTGAAGACATTCCTAATATGTTTTAATTCCTCTGGTAATGTGTTCCATAACTTCACGCCACAGACAGATATGCATCTATGCATTTCACCACTGTGTTACAGGTAGGTTGTTTCTAATTGAGGGCATAACCCCTTCTCTTCCTCTAAACATGGTTTGTATGTTGGGAGGAAGAAGGTTATTTAGAGCTTTATACAGAACTAACGCAGTTTTCTGGTTCACCAGGTCCATGAATTTCAGTGTTTTTGACTTAAGAAATAATTAATTAGTATGATCATTGAATGAAGCCAACATTAGTCACAATTCGTATTGCTCTTTTCTGTCTGTAGAGTGGTTTTGCAGGCATTACCCCGTCTCAACACAGTACGTTAAATGAGGTAGAATCAGCGTGTTATAGAGAGAGTTCATAGATCTGTGGTTAAGAAAGCGTCTGACTTTACTCAACACACCATTGAAATACATTAGTTTAAAAAAACGTGCTGACCATCACGAACAAAACGAGATTAACTTGTCCGTGTACACAAATCAATAGATTAAATTACGTGACCATTTCACGAACTGAATAATCCCTGCCGGGTCATATTTGACCCGTAACACCACATAGGCCTATGAGACATTTACAATTTACCAAAATTCTCACAACTTTGGTTGTTTTAGAATAGCCATGTCTAAGGATATCATGAAGCCTTGTTCCAATAAAAACAAGTGAATGGTATTTTTTACACATCTAAACTTTAAAACAAGTCAAATTTGACCCGAACACCATATAAGGGTTAAAAGGTGATCTAAGCGATGTTGGGTGACGTCACTTCTTGTCGACGTTCGAAGTATTGCTCGCCCCTCCCTCCTCCTCATCCCGTCCCCTCCCCCTCCCTTCCGCGCACTAACCCCCTCAAGCCCCACCCCCAAATCCTTCTTGTCGGTTATTGGCTGGAACAACATTTGTTATGTTTGGTGGTGCAGGTTGGCGCAGTATGTTTTTGTTGCCTTTTGTAGACCCTGGGCTGTCTACAGAGACCGCAGTTTTTTATAGTGTGTTCAGGGGACAGGCAGCTAGTGGATAGTGAGGAGATGTTTGCTGTATGTGATAAAAAATGTTGTAGCCTAAAAAACGCATTACATCAATTAGAGCACCTTTAAGGCAGCTTGTTTAACTAAAGGTTAATACTTCACGTCACAGCACCTACTGTTGTGTTGTCCCACAATACATTACAGGGTGCAGGGTGGTGTGTTAGCCAATCATGTTTCTGGATTCAGTTTCTCCGAGTGCTCAGCGCTGTTGACAGGAGCTGGAAGGTCAGAAACACACTTAGTTGGTCTTCTTATCCTGCACCGACCTTAGCTCTCTAAAAACTTCACTTACACAATTATCATTAAAAAGCCTTTTTAATCTACAGCGAGGTTCAGAACAGATACAATAAAAACAAGTTCTACTTACCAGGTGGAGGGAGATTGGCTGAAATGAAAATAAAATAAATGATTACACTTGTCAGTTACATTTGTTCTCATCCTCTATTTAACATTTATATGAACAATGCTGAATATCTGCTATAAACAGATTTCAATTGTACTGTGAGCACAATGACAAAAAGATCCGTCTAAAATAAATGTTTTTCAGTTTTACAGTCTGGACAAGAGCATCAGCTCCTTTGAGTCTCTCACCTTTCTTCTTTTTGGAAACGGCAAATCCAATAGCAGCAATGAAAACAGCAGCAACCACAACAACAACCAGTGCAGAAGTAATCGGGATGGTCTTGTTAGGCTCCTCTGCTTGGCAAAAAAAAAAAAAAAAAAAAAAGATCAAACATGTGAAGCAGGTTGGAACAGAAATACATCCATCCATTTGTTGATCACACATACAGGTGGTGAATACAGTATAATCTATACAGTAGCCATTGTGTGTGCAGAAATATGCTGCATTTAAATGGTACCACATGGGTTAGGGTTAGATTATATTTATAGAGAGTGAGAGAGAGAGATTTGATTTTCTACCCTCTCCAGTGATGCACTTCAGGACTCAATATACAAACACAGAAGCACAGAGAACACAGAGATGGTTAAAGTTATATGTTGCAAAAGTTTATGTAATTAATTATAGGGAAGTTACAGAGAAAAAGTGTCAAGGTCTCACCAGATCAGGTTTCCCCAATAACTCCACAGAGAAGTTTGTGCACATTGATTTTATACTGTCAAAGAACAAAATAAATCCTTTCTGATTGGAATACAGCCAAAACAAATCTCTCCTTATCCTATGGGAAATAGTCTCTACAATTCTCTATTATCATTGGACAAAAGTCCTCAAGCAACACTCCTGGTGACCTTGACAAATACATCAGTTCACACTCAGTCCACATACATGGTGTTTCCGTCCGGTCTACGAAATGCCTAGTTCCTGTCACCGGAGGTAATAAAATGGGCCTCTGACTACATTTCCATATCACAGCTCAGTGAACATTGTGAGCATTTTTTTAACATGACGCATACATAAAAATGTTCAAATGATTAACAAAAACTCAAAGGATCATAATTCCAGTCCCTGTCAGGGTCACATGATCTGACCAGTGATCCTGGAAAAGGAAGATACATCAGTTTAAGACTGATCTTGTCTTCAACAAGAATGATAAATCACCAGTTTGGTACAGATGACAAAGGTAAAACTGACAAGAAAGCCAAACAATGAGAGCATTCATCATAAAAAAAAGATCTAATTTCTAAATGCATTCTCACCTCTGTTGGTCCTGATCTCTGCTTTGTCCAGTTTGGTGACGATGTCGTCCTCCACACCAGAGAGATGAAACACACAGTCGTACCTCCTCCAGTCTTCAGCTGGGACTGATGAAAGGTCCAGGTCAACACTCATCTGGAAGGATCCATCGTGGTTGGGGAGGATCTCTCCGAGGTCCACGTCCTCATGAAGCTCCTCTCCATCTTTCCTCCAGAACATCATGGCTCTGTCAGGGTAGAAACCTGCAGCGTGGCAGCTGACTGGAGAGGAGGGAGACTTCTGGAGGAGAGACACTGAGGGAAGATCTGGAGAGAGAGAGAGGGAGATAGAGAGAGAGAGAGAAGAAAGGTCAACCGTGAAAGGAAAGAAAACAATAGGGAATTGTTAACAGAAGGTGTGAAAATTCTTCCAAGTAAAATAAATAAGTAAATAAACATCAAACAAGACTAAGGCCCTGTTTACACGATGACTCTCGCGGGTAAAAACGAAAAAATATTTTATCGGATGTGGCTTTCGTTTATACGGCAACGGCGTTTTTGGGGCTTAAAAACGCAAAAAAAAAGTGAAACCACCCTCCAGAGTGGAAATCTTAAAAACGCTCCACCGTCGCGTTACCGTCTAAAGGGTAAAAATGAAAAGTCTGAAGACAGCGGTGTGGAGAGAGACGAGAAAAAGGCGTCCAGGTAGTCCGTTGTTATGGAGTAGGCTACAGAAATTATAGCCTCCTGTTATGTAAAATAATTTCAATATAATGGCTCAATATTTAAATGATTTCGACAATGTGGATAAGGTTGTTAAAGTTCGATGACGATATGTAGGCCATTCATTTGAGCCAGAGTAGGCGACGACGTTGCGGATGAAGAGAAAGAGAGAGCGAGCGAGTGGCAGCGGCCAGCGGGCAGAGGAGGGTCTGCTTCAGCCTCCTCTGCCCGCTGCCTCTCGTTCTCAAGCAGCGGCTGAAGGGCCGCGAGGCTCAGGGTATTGGTAGTGCTCCCGTGGGTGCTGTGGCTCAGGGTATCAGTGCTCCCGTGGGTGCTGTGTTGTGTCTTATCACGGTCGACTGTGCCGGTCATCATCAGACAAACGTGCAACTCTTTCCAGATAAGCTTTTATTGTTGCTTCGACGTGTTTTGGTTTCGCGCTACAAGGAGAGAAGGTTCTACGCAGGCGCGCGGACTTTGGAGGTGAACCACCCACCCGCCGCCTGGCGTGCATACACATCGAATTTCACACACTTTTGCGTCACCATATGCACGCAGATTTCCCCCCCATAACGCTCGTCTAAACGCAGAATAAAAAGTGATAACGCAACGCCACTTTTGCGTTTTCTCTTCAGATCGTTTCCGTGTAAACATAGCCGAGTTTAAAGCCATGCTAGCAGCTCTGAGGTTGTTCTGATGGACAGCGACGCTTTGAGCTAATTTTAGCAGCATGTTGATGTTTGGCAGGTTATAATCTCAGTTCTGCATGTTAGCATTCTAATATTTCCTCATTAGTGCTAAACCTAAAGTACAGCTGAGGCTGAGAGAATGTCATTAGTTTTGCAGGTATTTGGTCATAAATCAAATGTCTGGATAAACAGAAGGATTTGACCTGATGATGGCATTAGCTGAAAAGTCAGAGGTTCAAAGTTTTTACAATTGATTCTCTGGGGACCATGAATATATGTACAGTATTTTACAGCCATCCAGTCAGTCTGTAACAAGCTGAAGGACAAACGGACCAACTGACAGACCACCTGTCAATGCAGTTAAACTTACTCACCGTATGCTAACTGTGCACTGGCTATCATTGGCTATTGATAGAAAGTAATGTCAGAGCACTCTAACTTGTCAGTCTCTACTGATTGAGGAGGGCTAGATCAAATCTTACCACCACAGAAAACAGCCAAAAAGAAGGTGATGTCAGACTGATTGGAGTGATAATAAAATGGCAGTTCAGTCTGAGGAGACTGTATGAACATTGTTGTGTTCATGAAACTACATCAGGAAATGTGATTCTACCTTTTCTCAGCAGAAAGATCTTGCTGTAGTCCACATACATCTTCAGCCAATCAGGACAAATCTGAGTGAGCTGATTCTCAATGTATTTTTTTCTAGATATATCAGCATCCCAACTTTGTTTGATGATGACAGCTTGTGGTTTTGCAGCGATCCATGTCTTTGTCTTCAGGTTGAATGCTAGGAAGTCTTCTCCATCATAACCATACTGAGTAAATCCATTGACCTCTCCAGTCTCATTGTCCCACTCACAGCCAGCCATCCTCTGGAGAATGTGGACACCTGAGAGACAGAGACTGGAATTATAATAATGCATAAAACTACTACTACTACAACAACAACAACAATAATAATAATAAGAGACAGTGTCACTGCCTCATTGTTATTTACTTCTTGGATTACAACAGGACAAAGTGGGTCAGCTGCAGTTTTTAGAGTCAGTTAGTTGCTCACCACCAACTGCAAAACTCCAACTTCCCCTGATATAAAAGCTCATTGTCTCAGATGTTTTTAAAAATTCTCATTTCATAATTAATTACTTATAAATACTTTGAATTTATTAGTCTGATTTTGTGCGATGAAAGTTTTATTTGTTAACAGAATATTTATTCTTTACATGACGAAAACTTTAAGCCTAGACAGGCTGGTAAAGTTAATTCCAAATATTCAAGACAGTATCAAATCTTAGTTATTTAATATTTTAAGAATTATACAGACAGATGTTAGACCCCTCAGCCTCATTATCTGACAGGTCAATGAAGGAAATAAAGGATGTCTTGTATTACTGCTTTTCCTCTTCCTGTGTATGTGAAGATATTTTAACTATGTGTTGATGTTTAGAATTTCATTATCTGAAAGTGGAAATGAGTTTGGGTCACTTTAATATACAATGAAGATATACAACAGTGTAGCAGTAAATAGTGAAATATTACCTCCAGTTTGGTTGAAGCTCTGCTTCATGTCATTCATCCAGGCTTTGAATAAGTTAGGCAGAACCTCAAAACAATCTTTAGTGTAAATTTCCCAAATCTGAGGATTGTTTTCGAAAAATGTTTTCACCCAGTCCTGTTTTGGTTCTACTATCTTTTTGTTGGTGTCGCAGTAACCAACCAGAACTTCATCCACCGCTGCAGCACCCACACACTCTGGGAGGTTTGGGACTCCAGAAGATGCAGTGTAGAAATACTTGAGTGAGTGTTTCACTGCAGGACAAAACAGGTTTAGATTCAGTATTTATAGACGCATATCATTATTTTATCATAAATACGATGGCCTAATTAATATGAGTCAGTTAATCTAAAACATGATAGTCTTGAGGTGAAGTTAAAGTGAAACTAAACTCCAGCTGTGTTCCAGAGCTCCACAGAAACTAAACACTGAAATGAGTTCAAAGTAAAGTAAAGATTTAAAATGTGATCTTACCTGGAGATGAGACGTGACAGAAGAGAAGCAACAACAGGAACTTTTTCATCTTGTTTTGATAAAGACGTGTCTGAGGACCGAGCTGGTTCTGTTTTGTATTCTGTGTTTTTTCTCCGAGTAGGGAGGGTCTCTGCGCTGATGTTGGGCGGATGTTAAACCTGACTGGTGTTTCAGGAAATGTTCCGGTCAGTTTGATAGTTCAGAACGTTTTGCAGTTAAACTTTGTGATCGGCACATCACTGGGATAAGAAGAGAGGAGAATAACTGAGACACGTGGTGATGCACAGTAGAAAGACGTAAAGTAGGCTATCGTATTGTATCTCAACACAGACACAATAGCCTATTTGCTACGTGTTTGATTGTAAAGAGAGAAAAAAAAAAAAAGTCTTTATAAAGACTTATTTTTTTGTATACGATCCATTTTCTTCATGAACTTTATTTAAACAGACCTAACACCATTCATAATAGCACATCCAAAAAATTATAGCCTATTACATTTCATGAACAGATGGAAATAAATACATTATACTTACCTCAATTATAACTTGTCTCCTGCTGGTTGAACTACAGCACTTACTTTTAAAAAATAAGTATATTCCTAATTTTGGGGAAATGTTTTTGCCAAAAACATTTTATATTTTAATAATTAAAACGAGTGGTGTCTCTAAACTTACCTCACACATAATTAGTTTCCTGCTGGTTGTACTACACCACTTACTTTCCAAAAATAGGCATATGCATAATTTTGGGGAATATGTTTTGACTTAATTACAAAGAGTCATGTCTCCAAAACTACTCCACACATAGAAGGCCCCCTGCTGGTTGTTAAACATAGTTTAAAAAAATAAGCATCATAATTTTGGGGAATATGTTTTGCCAAAAACATTAAATATTTTAATATTTAAAAGGAGTGGCTTCTCTCACTTATCAAAAATAGGCATATGCATAATTTTGGGGAATATTTACAGAAAGTCATGTCAAAAATTAATTCGTCTTCTGCTGGTTGTACTACATAGCTTATAGCAATGTTTCTCTATTAGCTGTGTGTTACAAAACTGTTGTGATAAGTAGGTTTGTAGAGAAGAGTTTTTCTGTTCTAATCTTGTGGGAAAAAACAAAAGCATTTAGTCATTTATATACCTCCAGTTTGGTTTAAGTGCTGCTTGAAACTCACTTTCTGCTTTGAAAAGATGCTGATGACCAATGGCCTCATGAGCCCTGCTTTTCCAGTTATTTGGCTCATCTTCTATTCATTTTCTGACCCAGTCTTCTCTGGGTTCTGGCGTTGTCATGGTGCTGTCATAGTTAACTATACTCATTTGTTTGATAACGCTTGCGACGGCCACATAAGGTGGGATGTTTGGGACTCCAACAAAGTTAAATGAAAACACAGAAGAAAAAAAAACACCAAGGCAACAAAACAAAACTCCCACAAAACCCTCATCATCAGAATCAAACTGTTATGCCGAGTTTTGCAACCCTGCCGAGAATTGCTTCCACCTCGCAGGCCTATGCTAATACAAACCTTCTCACTCTCCTACTCAACTACAGGATTTATTGGACACCTATGGTACTGTCTCAGGACATAAAGTAATACAAGTGAAATAATTCCATTAACAACATTCAACTACTCTGTGTGTCAAAGGGCATCTGCATTCAAATGGGCCCCAACTGGAATAAAATATCTTGGTATAGTTGTGGACAATAACTTAAAAAATCTTTATGAATTAAATTATAGTCCAATACTTTAAACAATTGAGGAAGATCTACACAGATGGATTAGCCTCCCCATCACTTTGATCAGGAGGATTAATTGCATTCAAATGAACATTTTGCTGATTTTGCAGTACCTCTTTCAATCACTGCCTACTCCATTACCCCAAACCTTTTTTAAAACTCTTAATACAAATGTAAGACAGTTCATTTGGAATAACAAGGTACCAAGAATATCTTTGAGAAATTGACGTGGGACTATAAGTCAGGGGGACTTCAACTAACCAAATTTAAAAAAATATTACGTTGGAGCCCAAATGCGATTTCTTTTTTCTCTCTGTTTGAGAATGACACAATTCCATCCTGGGTTCATATTGCATTTTATTCTTTGAAAGACAATTTTTTCAGTGATTTTGTTTACAAATACAACTACCGAATTTTGTCAAAAAAAGACTGGTAACCCAATTTTATTATATCTCATTAAACTTTGGTATGATAAGCCATTGGCATGGAGATAGGACTGTCACCAAAATCACCTTTAAAGCAAAACAAACTTATCCCTCTGACATAATGGCATTTGTAACTTGGAGGATTGTTATGAGAACGGATTTTCATGACTTTTGAACAATTAAGAGGAAAACATAAATTTGTCTAACAATACTTTCTTTTGTTACCTTCAACTGCGGTCATTTCTGAGAAGCACTTTGAACAATACTATGGCTTTACCCAAACTCACTGAAATGGAAAAATTGATGATGGTGGACCATATAAGCTTATTTCTAAAGTATATTCTTTGTTAATGAATGAATTAACTGAATGTCCTAAACCGGTTCTGTATAGGTCTAAGGAAAGATTTAAATATCACATTTGAAGACCAACTTTGGTCAGAGTTGTGTCAAGACAGTTTATCTGCCACTATTAATGCACTATTAATGCACTATAATTTCCTTTATCAGTCTAGTGTCTAAGTCTAAGCCTGATCTATCTGATACATGTTTCCGATGTGCTGCAGATGTGGGCTCTTTCCTACACTGTACTTGGTTGTGTGTGAAGGTGAAAGATTTCTGGATTGACTTTTGTGACGTCTTGACTAAGATTACTCAAATTTCATTACCTGTCGACCCAGAATTGTGCTTGCTGGGGAACTTTATGAAAATTGATAAATCACTTAAGAAATTTCAAATAACATTTTTGGAAATAGACCTGGCAGTGGCCAGGAAGTGTAATGCTGTCACATGGAAGTCTGATTCCCCTCTATCCATGACTAAATGGTATTTAGAAATTAATAACTGTGTGCCTTTAGAAAAAATAACACATACTTAGAAAGGGATACAACACCTTTATTAAAATGTGGCAGCCCTATCTGGATTATGTGGATAATGTGATATTGGAATGTGACTGACCTTGAAACGTTGTATACCTACTTTAGAATATTGGAGCATCCTTTTGGGGATGGGGGGGTTGTTTGTTTGTGTTTGTTCTTGTTCTTGTAAACTGAAAAATGAAAATAAAGTATTCCAAATAAAAAAAAGCACCAACCTACATGACCGACAGGAAGCCACAAAATTATCTTACACCAAAAGTAGTCTACTCACAATGAAGAAACAACATCCACGGTCACAGTCAGCTGCCTGAAGGTAACTCCACTCAGCATGCTGCTCCCAACCAAGCACTGAGCCTACAGGTGCCGCATATTAGGATAATTACTGACAGTTAATTAGAAAGACCACCCCAATATCAGTTCCACCTGGCTACAATTAGACTAGCAGATATGTAGGCTAGTAGTCTCACACACACACACACACACACACACACACACACACACACACACACACACACACACACACACACACAGATTCAATGCAATGCTCTCAAAATGCTGGTGTGAAAACACTATGTTTGGTGTTTTTTTGCCCCCAACGGCGCCTTCCAGGCAGCGAGGAAATGGTTATGTTTAGGGTTACGGTTAGGGTTAGCTGCCTGGAAGGCGCCGTTGGAGGCAAAAAACACCTTTGACTGAAAACACTGACATCTTGCTTCTCTACAGCAAATGTTGGTTCAGTTTTTAGGTTGATGCTGCCCTCTAGGGGGAAGTTATTGAGACACACACCTGGTTGGGTGTAATGGGCTATAGGCTGATATATTTAGTGTTTTTACTAAATGTAATCGACTTTAAACATTGCTTAAATATACATAGGCTATTCTTTGACAAGGACAGTAACCAAGTGGAACTATTTAAAAGATCAAAAATAAAAAGGACCTTGTTCAATATCAACAATTTGGGAAAAGGAAAATGTACATCAATAAATATATATAGTATAGGACATAAAAGTAAATAAAATTAAATGAAGAGAAACATATACGCGATATATAATAAATGTAATAAAGCTAATATGCAACTACCAATAATTAGTTAAAAACTTTTACTTTTTACATTGTAATCCATGCCATAGCAGTTAGTAAACCTTTTGACTTGGCCCCTAAAAGGGTCATCCACTTAATAAGTGGCCTGCAGTGAGAAAATACAGTCAAACAAGCACAGATGGCTGATTTTAACTTAGTATCTGTGTTTATTAAGCAGAATAAAAGCATATTTATAATTTCAAAGGTTTGACTTTCTTGTTGTGTAACCTTAAAGCTATCAGGGAGAAAACTGAGACAACTTTTTATTGAAGGATTAAAACCTTAAATAGTTTTTTTTAAAAAACATTTCTGTCTGACAATAACACAAACATGGTACTTTGTATGTAAGCTATATGATTGATAATATGCCTATCATGTTGTACATACATACAGTGTCTTGTCCCTTTATATTGACATGTGCAAGGAGCCAAGGGGAACCAAATAAACCTGCTGGTGTTTCTGCATACTTTGGGACCTTGGCTAAAATTTGAAATACAGTTTGAACAATACTTACCTTAGCAAGAATGGGTTTGCAATGGATGATACATCTGTCGGTAACATTTGTTTTGAAGAGGTTTGTTGATTGTTCTGAAAGAACATATTCAATAACATCTTATCGTGTAATGTAATGTTATTTTATCTTGTATAAATACATTAAATTAATTTCTTATTTTATCCCACTTGGGGGCACTCAAGATCTTTTATTCATTTCTTTTGCAAAAGAGCCAGATCACCAGACTCCACCAGACTGAGGAGTTCCAGGAAATCACATGGTTGTCTGGTTGCATGGTGAAAGTGCCTGAGATAAGCACTTGGGGTGCTGTTGCTCTTACTAATGCTGTTCATCAAAACTCTGTTTGTAGTAAATGATCTCACCCTCCCACCATATTGCTCCTGACACACTGAGAATTTGACTGTCCCGGTGTAAGCGTAAACCTCTGAATCACTGTTCAATTATTAATTTATTCATAACACAGTGTGGGGTTAGAAAGACTGTCTTGTAGCTGAAATTCAGCTGCTTCAATCCATACAATCCCCTCAAGCTGACAGTTTTCTGTCCCTGTGGAAGAGTCTAAGAACAAGATGAGAACGGCTCTGTATTTTAAACCTTTTGATAAAATATACAGATCTTATCCAGTATGTCTGGTGACCCGTACAAGCTAAAATAAACCACAAATGCTGAGTCTTTAACCAGAGAAATTGATCTCTGTCAACATCCATGTGGCTCTTCACTGTCACCTATCTGTTACAAGCTGAAGCTTGTGGTTTCCTGTGAATCTGCACACATCACAAGATCTCCCACAACACAAAACCTATAAAGAACTGAAAATACAGCTACATGACACTGATAACCACTTCACAACCCATAGTGGTTTATGTGTTAGGGGTGCTTTTTAATATTAGTGTTTTGTTGCTGTCACTAGATGGCAGCCAAGATCAATGGTTCCACCTTTTGCTGCCTTCTCAGACTCCCCTAACTTTTACCAATCTACCAAACAGACCGTTTCCAAGAAATCACATGGCTGTTGGTAAAAGTGCCGACTACAACCACTGGAGCGCTGTTACTCTGCTTTAAAGGATTAATCACAGCTCAGGGTTGAGATGTTTTTTTATTAGCTGACAGACGATCAGTTTCTGCCCATATTTGTTCTCCGAAGTCTAAAACTGACACCAGATCAGTGTTTTAGTATTACCTTTGTTCATAAGGCGGGACTTCCCTCAACTGATCATGTGATGTGTGTTTGATTGAATGCTTTGTCTTTATCATTAACTGAGGAAACCGCAGTCATTTGTCCTGCAATATGTTGCACTTGCCCAACTCCCCAGGGGAAGTTAGGGGATTTACAAAAAGAAAGTGGGGTTTACCTGACTGTAAAGTAATACAAAGATCTCTCTGCACAGTTTAAAATGGCCGCACACTGTTGATGAATAGTTATTTTTACCTCAAACTAAACAGTATATCAAGAATATAACTTATCTGAATGGCTTTATTCTCCAAGATCAATAATTGCACATGACTTTTCGAGACTTTATTTAGCAATATGGGTACCCTGTCTATTTTCTTCTATTCTAAGCTATTTAAACTCATCTGTCAAACTAAATGAGATGAAGTGTGGGAAAAGAAGCTACATCGGTATCATTTCTGTTTTGCTTCATGCTGCATCAGTTCCTTCATTACTTTTGATTTAAGGAGGAGAAGCGAAGCAAGTATTATGTTACAGTGAAGCGAATCTCTCAAATGGCTCTTTCTCTTCTTAAAATGATTTTCACTTTAGTTCTTTTGTGTTGGTGATTGTACCAATCAACCAAAGTGTGTCAGGGACAGAAAATACAATACTAAATATACAATAGGTTTAAAATGAAAAGTTGTTTATGCTGCTTTATACTTCTACTACACTACATTTTTGAGATAAATATTGCACTTTTTACTACATTACAGCTACAGATATAGTTACTAGTTACTTAACAGATACAAATATTGTACATAAAAAACAAATAATCAGTTCATAAATTATTATAAAAATTAGACTAGTGATTTCCAACCTTTTTGCCTGTGACCCCTTGGAGTATTTCCACACTGTTGTATCAGTACTATTGCTTAAGTAAAGGATCTGAATACTTCTCCCACCACTAGGATAAAAACCTGTTCTAAAATATTTTACAGGACCTGTTGGAAGGAAAAGATATCGTGTAATAAGGGCACAAGTTTGATTAACACAAACGTCATTAAATCTTCATCCACAGCCAACTGTTCTGTTAAAGTATCCTCAGTGAAGACTACCAAACCAAAACCAAACTACAAACTGTTGCTCTGGATGGGGTCATCAGTCAAATGCCTAAATGGTAACAAAGTCATTACAGAGGAACATGCATATACGGCCCAGTTTTTGCCCATACGTCAGGCTGTGTGGCAGGTGTTTTGTATCATATCAACTATATCACTGTGACAACTGCTGAAAAATAATGGTTTGGCCGAGCCCGGGCCGCCTCTGATTATTCAATACAGTGAAGAAAGAAAGTGAAAGAAAGATAGAAGGGACTTTCCAGCTTGGCAGATATGGTGCTGAACTGGTTTGACAAAAGCTTCTCGCCACATATGCACATCCAAATTCACATACACACACATAAATGTATAGCTGCACACTGAGGTTTGAGGATGCACATGTCATTTCTATTATACCACATACAGCCACAGTGTCATTTGAATGATCTTTTATTTGCTTTATTGCCTTACATTTTCTAACTTTCTATGCACGCTGTCAGCCATTTTGTGTTCAGGTTTTTAAAGTTCTCACCCTAAGATGGCGGCAACTGTTGGCTTATGCCTTTGAAACCTGCAGTCGGCACACAATTGCTGATAGAAAGCAAGCTAACAAGTTTCCTGATGAGTCACTGTGCCGGATTCTATCTCCGAACTGTCAGTTTTTTTAAGAACAATGATGAATACATTTGTTTTAGTTTTTTTCGGCTGCACCACCACACATTTTTATTAATCCATCCAGGCGATTTTATAAACTTTAAAAGTACCAACAGTAAACATTTTACCCATAGAGAAGCATGTACTCCTTCATTAAATGTTAAAACATGAAAACAAATTAATCTAAAGTTAGGAGACATAGGACATGCAAGCAAAGTATAGGGACAAACATTTCTTGAAATTGAAATGTTTTAAATATTGTATTGATAAATAATACATGGAGCTGTTTTAGTGTAACATACTAATGCCAAAGTGTCCTGCAGTTTGGGTCTACTTTTCACGTCTCCATATTTCCAACTCTAACTAACTCGTCTGTGTCACGTGACTTCAGTCACCATTTTGTGGCTGCACAGACATCTTGACAAAATCGTGACATACTGTGTGTTGTATAAGCCAAGCCTGATCTTTCTCGATAGAGGGAGTTGGTGTTTTGACATAATGCCGCATATTACTCCACTGTACCTTTGGTGTTTGGCAACTTTCCATAAAGCCTCACTGACAGAAAGAAAACATGTTGGTAGTCAGGGACTTTACAGGACGGCTCAAACAATAAAAACCAACCCCCACACACCAAGCTTTGATGTACTGCATCCCACAGTAATGTATGAATCTCACCAAGCCAACTGGGCCTGTATAAAACTCACACTGAATTCCCACAGTGGAAATAAAAGCTAAACTACATGCAAATTCTTGCATACAACATAAAATATTGCTCTTTAATTGCATTTTAATTTGTCCTATGAATGTGTTTGGTGAATAGAATTAATACATACAGTATGTGGCACAAGGCTTGAAAAACATAATCGAAAACATTCAGATATGGTTTTCACGTTCTAGCAGGGATCAACTGAGGTCACTGACTATGACATACCCATGAGGCAACCTTTGACCCCTCTGGTAATAAATGAAGGTTTACGGCGTCAACTGTGTGCTGTCAAACTTTTATTCATTGTTACCAAAAACAAGGACATATAAAAAAAAAAAAAAAATATATATATATATATATATATATATATATATATATATATAGAGAGAGAAGAAGTGCTTTTTATATCCATCCATCATCATGTCAGTTGTACAGAATACATACATTTTCTGGAAAAAATAACATTCATCCATATTCTTTCATTTTCAATATACCTATTTATAAAAATAAATATTTACATAAACTCCAGGTTCCATTTGTATCAGGTTAGCTGCTGTTGGTCCTGCTGTCCAACACGTGCAGCACAGCAGAACATTTCTCTCACAGAAAACATGGCGCTGCAGCATCAGCTCAGTGACAGCAGCGTGTCACTGTGGTGACTTTCCCTCGGTGAAGAGCTGCTCTCTCAGTTTGTAGTAGCTCCCCTTCCTGTCCATCAGCTGCTGGTGAGTCCCTCGCTCCTCAACTCTGCCGTCTCCGATCACAACAATCTGATCTGCCCTCTCGATGGTCTTCAGCTTGTGAGCGATCACCAGCAGGGTCTGGTTGGGACAACTAGCCAGGGCCTGCTGAATCTGTGCGGAGTCAAATTTACAGAAATATATATTATTTCAGAAGAATCATTAAGATTTCATTTTTATAGGCTACGTAAAGGGATATATAAAAGAAGAAAAGAGTAAATAAGGAGTTACATAATTTCACCAGACCTACATATTGTCACCTTCCTAAAA
Source organism: Perca flavescens (assembly GCF_004354835.1). Taxonomy (NCBI): domain Eukaryota; kingdom Metazoa; phylum Chordata; class Actinopteri; order Perciformes; family Percidae; genus Perca; species Perca flavescens. The sequence continues at coordinate 7,521,397 of NC_041344.1, read as the reverse complement.
TAATGGCCTAAGTCATTTTTTCAGGTTTTTCAGAAAACACAAAAAACTGAACAGCCTAAATCACACGCTTGACATTGGCCGTTATAATAAAGGTGTAGAATCACATGACCTGTTCAACTGAGGATGTAGGGAATTTTATCAGTGGTGATTTAGGCAAAAAATGTCATTTTTGTCAAAATATGACTTAGGCCATTATTTTAGGAAGGTGACGATATGCAGCTTTGCACTTCAGTAGCTCGTTCAGAAACATATAAATACTATAGAGCTCGTTTGAAGGACTAAAATTGCAAAAATGAAGGACGCAACACATTTACTGAGAATGAATATGACTGTCAGTACACAGAGTATGCATGCAAGACTAGTGACCACGAAGTCAACAAACAGGCTTAATTATGTTACTTCAGATGGATTATATCACATTTCTTCAATATTGGTCATAAAATACTGTATATAGTTTGTTGTTCGACTTTTCTAGGTGGATACACTTTTAAAGGAAGCACAGCACATTAATCTTTTCCGAAGCAAGTTTTCTTCCTTCTCGAGCTTTGAGCTCTAAGCAATAAAAACGTGATAAGTTAATTTGTGTTCATCAGGTCTTGATTATCCTCCTGGAAACTCTAAGGAAGGCATGTACTTTATATTGCTTGGTTTTATTACGGCAATTCTCAATTCTTGATTAACTGGACAAAGAAGGATATGTGAGCAAATTTTTACACACACTTCCTGTATCTATGAAATACTAGCACCTATTTTTGAGGCCACAGGTGAACACCTGCAGACAACCCTTCAGAATGTATTCCCCTCTGGTGATGAAGAGTCTTCAGGTCATCATCCACATTTAACTCACTATTCCACTGTCTTAAAAGTTGTGACTTTATTACCTTGTTTTCACTCTCTGCATCCAGAGAGCTGGTTATTTCATCCAGAATGAGGACCTGTGGTTGTCTGACCAGAGCTCGAGCAATGGCGATCCTCTGCTTCTCGCTCTCGGACAACTGGCCGCCACGCTCACCCACCTCTGAGAAATGGATATTATAAAATCATAACGTCCTAGAGGTATGCTGAGCACCAACCCCCCAAAAGACCCCAAGTCCTATTTTTAGCCTTTATTATGCACAAATTAAATCTACATACATGTTTAAGATAACTAAATAAAAAGTAAAACATCTTGCAAAGCAGGTTTCTATACAGGCATTCAGACATGTAAAACAGCACAACAGGTAAAAACGTTACCTGTATCGTAGCCTTTTTCCAGCTGATTAATAAAGTTATGGGCGTTGGCTTTGCGTGCCGCTTCCTGGATCTCATCCAATGAGCATTCATCAAGCCCGTAGGCGATGTTGTCTCTGATGGAGCCGGAGAAGAGCACAGGCCCCTGGCTCACCACTGAAATCTGTTAAAAACACTCTCATCAGCTTGACTGAATGAATAACTCATGTTATACATATAAAAGCAAAATTCACACTCAAATCTTCGGACACATTTAGATATATAATGAATATAATACAACTACTACTAATAGCTTGATGGTTTTAATTAAATAATAGTATTATCTCACTGATTAGCTCCCAAAGAGAGGCCATGAACATTATGCATTTATCTAGTGTGTTTACCCCACACTGTAAGAAAAACATCTGTAGAAAAAACAAATAAATAAGTTTATGGACATTCTTGTTAAAAAATCTAAATATGCATTCTTAACACAGTCTAAATTGTCTAAAATTGTTATCTATGCATTAGGCCCATTATTCAATATGTAATCGAAACTTTCTCCCTATGCTGCTTTCAGGACTGTTTGACTATTTGAAAAACAATTTAAACACAGATAACAGACGAGAGAGGAAGAAGAGAGTGGTGTGCATCATCCGAAAAAGCAGTAATGATGAATTACCTTCTTGTGAAGGAAACGGTGGTCATAGGATTTCAGTGGTTTATTGTCCAATAGGATTTCTCCACTCTGCTGCTCATAGAATCGCTCAAGCAGACTCGCACAGGTGCTTTTTCCTTTTCCAGATGGACCCACCAGTGCCGTCATCTGACCTGACTTCAGCTCCAAAGAAAAGTCCTGAAACAAGAAGATAACCATGAACACAGAAAATCAAGTGTCTGTGGTTTACTATACATATATAGTTTATAGGTAGCTGTATATACTTGGGAGGGAAAACCTGTTAAATAATGCCCTTTTGTTTGTCACTTTCTATAGTTTGCAATATTCTTTTCAAACTTTGTTTCATGAAATGTCCAAATTCAAACAGAGAATTACTCTTGTCTACCTGCCGGTCAGACCTCACCTGCAGCACTGTTTTGTTTGGGGATGCAGGATAGGCAAAATTGAGATGGCGGAAGCTGATGTTTCCCGTCAGTTGATCAGGTTTGAGTGTTCCCTCCGTGCTAACCTGAGGTTTTCGGTCCAGGTACTCAAACACTTTCCCAGCAGCCCCTACCGAGTTCAGCATGTCGCCAAAGATGTAGGCAATTGTCTGGAAGATGGCAAACATAAAACTGATTACTTAATAACACATGTTTTCATTTATAGAGTCAGAGGTGCAGTATGTTAAATGAAAATATTTTTGCAAGCACTCATGTGTTTAGAAAAGTGTAGGATAGGCACGGTTTGCTTAAAAGCTAAATGAGCCAATGGGATATCCTTCCTGAGAACATGAAAGCTCCATTCTTTACTCTTCTTTTGAAAGCAATCTCAAAATATTTCTTTCTTCTTTATATTATATTTTAACAATGAGTAAAGTGTACGTGTGTACTTATTAAAACAGAGCAGTAGTATACCCTGATGTTTTTTCCGAGGTCTGATTGGTAGAGGATGAAGGAAACCAGGTTGCCAGTTGTCATCTGTCCACTCCGGATGAACAGCCTGCCGTAGTATAACATAAAGACCTGCATGCCCAACCCTGTCATCTATAGACACACATGCACACACCGGGGAACAACAACTGTTAAATGGGATTATAAACAATGATATGATCAACACTAGGCTCCATGAATTAAAAAATAAAAAATCTAATAAAATTACAAACTTCTCACCCTCCGTGCGAGTAGGTAAACAGCCCTGACAGTGTCCCGACGGGTCTTGATATTGTGTGTGTCCATCAAGCGGTCATCATAGCGACGGGCCTCATGTTTCTCTGTGTTGAAGCTCCGGACAACATGAATACCAGACAATACCTCATTCGCGACTTCATTAGCCAGGGCCATTGATTCCTGCATTGCCAGTGTTAGCCGCTAAGGACGGAATAAAAAAGACAATTCTTTTATTTTTCTATCTTACTCCATCCATCCATCCATCTTCGTCCGCTTATCCGGTGTCGGGTCGCGGGGGGAGCAGCTCCAGCAGGGGACCCCAAACTTCCCTTTCCCGAGCCACATTAACCAGCTCCGACTGGGGGATCCCGAGACGTTCCCAGGCCAGGTTGGAGATATAATCCCTCCACCTAGTCCTGGGTCTTCCCCGAGGCCTCCTCCCAGCTGGACGTGCCTGGAACACCTCCCTAGGGAGGCGCCCAGGGGGCATCCTTACCAGATGCCCGAACCACCTCAACTGTCTCCTTTCGATGCAAAGGAGCAGCGGCTCTACTCCGAGCTCCTCACGGATGACTGAGCTTCTCACCCTATCTCTAAGGGAGACGCCAGCCACCCTCCTGAGGAAACCCATTTCAGCCGCTTGTACCCTGGATCTCGTTCTTTCGGTCATGACCCAGCCTTCATGACCATAGGTGAGGGTAGGAATGAAAACTGACCGATAGATCGAGAGCTTTGCCTTCTGGCTCAGCTCTCTTTTTGTCACAACGGTGCGATAGATTGAATGTAATACCGCACCCGCTGCGCCGATTCTCCGACCAATCTCCCGCTCCATTGTCCACTCACTCGCGAACAAAACCCCAAGGTACTTGAACTCCTTCACTTGGGGTAAGGACTCATTCCCTACCTGGAGAAGGCACTCCATCGGTTTCCTGCTGAGAACCATGGCCTCAGATTTAGAGGTGCTGATCCTCATCCCAACCGCTTCACACTCGGCTGCGAACCGATCCAGTGAGTGCTGAAGGTCACAGGCCGATGATGCCATCAGGACCACATCATCTGCAAAGAGCAGCGATGAGATCCCCAGCCCACCGAACTGCAACCACTCCCCACCCCGACTACGCCTCGATATCCTGTCCATAAATACTACAAACAGGATTGGTGACAAAGCGCAGCCCTGGCGGAGGCCAGCCCTCACCTGAAACGAGTCTGACTTACTGCCGAGAACCCGGACACAGCTCTCACTTTGGTTGTACAGAGATTGGATGGCCCTGAGAAGAGACCCCCTCACCCCATACTCCCGCAGCACCTCCCACAGTATCTCCCGGGGGACCCGGTCATACGCCTTCTCCAAATCCACAAAACACATGTAGACCGGTTGGGCATACTCCCAGGCTCCCTCCAGGATTCTTGCGAGAGTGAAGAGCTGGTCCGTTGTTCCACGACCAGGACGGAAACCGCATTGTTCCTCCTCAACCCGAGGTTCGACTATCGGCCGAACCCTCCTTTCCAGCACCTTGGAGTAGACTTTACCAGAGAGGCTGAGAAGTGTGATACCCCTGTAATTGGCACACACACTCTGGTCCCCCTTTTTAAAAAGGGGAACCACCACCCCAGTCTGCCACTCCTTTGGCACTGCTCCAGACTTCCACGCAATGTTGAAGAGTCGTGTCAACCAGGACAGCCCCTCCACACCCAGAGCCTTGAGCATTTCTGGACGGATCTCATCAATCCCCGGGGCTTTGCCACTGTGGAGTTGTTTGACTACATCAGTGACTTCCGCCTGGGAAATCGACGACAATCCCCCGTTATGCTCCAGCTCTGCCTCTAACATAGAGGGCGTATTAGTCGGATTCAGGAGTTCCTCAAAGTGCTCCTTCCACCGCCCTATTACCTCCTCAGTTGAGGTCAACAGTGTCCCATCCTTACTGTACACAGCTTGGATGGTTCCCCGCTTCCCCCTCCTGAGGTGGCGAACAGTTTTCCAGAAGCACTTTAGTGCCGACCGAAAGTCCTTCTCCATGTCTTCTCCAAACTTCTCCCACACCCGCTGCTTTGCCTCTTTCACGGCAGAGGCTGCAGCCCTTCGGGCCCTTCGGTACCCTGCAACTGCCTCCGAAGTCCTCTGGGATAACATATCCTGGAAAGACTCCTTCAGTCGGACGGCTTCCCTGACCACCGGTGTCCACCACGGTGTTCGTGGGTTACCGCCCCTTGAGGCACCTAAGACCCTAAGACCACAGCTCCTCGCCGCAGCTTCAGCAATGGAAACTTTGAACATTGTCCACTCGGGTTCAATGCCCCCAGCCTCCACAGGGATGCACGAAAAGCTCCGCCGGAGGTGTGAGTTGAAAGTCTGTCGGACAGGGCCTCCTCCAGACGTTCCCAATTTACCCGCACTACACGCTTTGGGCTTACCAGGTCTGTCCAGAGTCTTCCCCACCCCTGACCCAACTCACCACCAGATGGTGATCGGTTGACAGCTCTGCCCCTCTCTTCACCCGAAAGTGTCCAAAACATACGGCCTCAGATCAGATGAAACGATTATGAAATCGATCATTGACCTTGGCCTAGGGTGCTCTGGTACCAGGTACACTTATGAGCATCCCTATGTTCGAACATGGTGTTCGTTATAGACAATCCATGACTAGCACAGAAGTCCAACAACAAACAACCACTCTGGTTTAGATCAGGGAGGCCGTTCCTCCCAATCACGCCTCTCCAGGTGTCTCCATCATTGCTCACGTGTGCGTTGAAGTCCCCCAGCAGAACAATGGAGTCCCCCACTGGAGCCCCATGCAGGACTCCACTCAAGGTCTCCAAGAAGGCCGAATACTCCGAACTCCTGTTTGGTGCATATGCACAAACAACAGTCAGAGTTTTCCCCCCCACAACCCGCAGGCGTAGGGAGGCGACCCTCTCGTCCACCGGGGTAAACTTCAACGTAGCGGCGCTCAGCCGGGGGCTTGTTAGTATCCCCACACCCGCCCGGCGCCTCACACCCTGGGCAACTCCGGAGAAGAAAAGAGTCCAAATCCTATCCAGGAGTACGGTTCCAGAACCAAGACTGTGCGTAGAGGTATACCCCACCAGATCTAACCGGTAGCGCTCCACCTCCCGCACCAGTTCCGGCTCCTTCCCCCACAGAGAGGTGACGTTCCACATCCCCAGAGCCAGCATCTGCTGCCCGGGTCTGGTCCGTCGAGGCCCCTGACCTTCACTGCCACCCATGTGGCAGCGCACCCGACCCCAGCGGTTCCTCCCACAGGTGGTGGGCCCATGGGCTGGAGAGATGGGAGCCACGTAGCTTGTTCGGGCTGTGCCCGGCCGGGCTCCGTGGCAAACCCGGCACCAGGCGCTCGCCCGACGAGCCCACCGTCTGGGCCTGGCTCCAGACGGGGCCCCGGGCTTCCTCCGGGCAGGGTCACTCCATCTCTACCTTGTTTTTCCATAGGGGTTTTTGAACCATTCTTTGTCTGGCCCCTCACCTGAGACCACTTTGCCTTGGGAGACCCTACAAGGAGCACAAAGCTCCAGACAACACAGCCCTCAGGTTCACAGAGACACACAAACCTCTCCACCACGATAAGGTGATGGTTCACGGAGAAGTTTCTATCTTACTAACTCAGCTAATTTTTTATATAAGTAAGGGCAAACCCGAGCCCTGTACATTGGGGGCAGGAATAGGGTTAGGTATCGTTTGGATTTTTACGATTCCGATGCTGAACCGGTACTTTTATAATGATTCCGGTTCCTGAACCGATTCTTTTAAATTATTTAAATTTAACAATATATTAACACTTTAAAGTACTTAAATATATAATAAGAAACCCTAAGTCACCTAAGTCACCTAACCCAAAACTACAATAATTTAACAATAAATAACAGTTACACTATTAACAAGTAACAACAAACACTTTCGACCGCTTCGCTTTAGGCATTTTAAATGCACTAAAAGCTAGCTAGCTAACGATAGACTAGCAGAGCAAGTGTAATATGTTTACTAGCGATCATGTGCAGTGAATGGTTAATATGCTTTTACGTCTGTTTTGGTGAGCCCAGAGGGAAAATATGGCATTTTAAAAGTAGACTACATTTACGGTAGCTAGCTAACGGTAGACTATAAAGAAAGTGTGATATTTTTACGTCCGTTTCGAAGCGACAGAGGGAAAATATTTCAGTCTACACATTAAGTGGAACCGAAACGAGGAACCAAAATTTGCGTTGTAATCCGATCCGAATACTATCGGTTGCATAGAACCGGTTCCATAGTGGAACCGGGTTTCGGTACCCAATCCTAGGCAGGAAAAAAAACATTTTAATCTGATTAAACATCTAAAAAAACTATTGGCATTAGAGTCACAGAAGATAGGCACAACAATTGTTTAAATATTAGTTTTCTCGAGCGCCATTTGACTTTTGAAAGACATAAGGATCTATATGCAAAATCACAATTGTTTAATCAGTTAAAATGCCTAAAATAGTTTATTGGTAATGGATATCATAAACATATGAATCTGCCTTTTACCTGGTAGTGTGTGTCATAGATGTTCTGAATGAGGCCAGTGATAGGCGTCTCCATTAATACGAGGAATGTGAGCTTCCATGAAAAATTCATCATCAGGGAGATCATGCCCAGTGTCTTGATGAATGTCCTCAGCAGCACATTGACGTTCAGAGCCACTGTTCTTCCCATCAAGGTGGTGTCTTTAGACAACCTGGACGTGATTTCACCTACACAAAAAAAATGAATAGAAATTATCATCTGTCCAGTATGTCTTGTCCTGTTACATCCCCTTTTTTAGTTTATCTTGTCTTGTCTGGTTCTGTATTGTTGTTTAGTTGGATTTACTATATTGTCCAATCTGACCTTCCTTGTCATTATTAATACAGTGTATTTGCATGTTATATAATAAGAGCCTTACCTGTCTTTGTGGTCTCAAAGAATCCAATTTCCTGTTTGGTCAAAGCCCCAAACAGCTTGACTTTCACTCTGCATGTGTATCCATTGATGGCACAAAGTAGGAGCCCCCCTCTGCAGCCTGCACTTACAGAGCTGATATATATCAATCAAAGAGAGAGTCAGTTAGATAGGCCTAGTAACTTTCAGCCACAGACACATGCTGGAGGATGAATGCGAAGGTAAAAGACATTACCCCATACCTTCCCAGAGAGTACAGGCCCATGAAGAGGAGTGCAGATATGAATTCATTTGGTTGGTACTGACTGCTGAGGATGTCAATGACTCTCCCAGTGTAGAACGGGATGAACATTTCACCTGAGAAGAGACACACAGGTAATACATAATCAGACACACACAGAGAGATGAAAATACATCAGCCATGAATATCAACATAAGGTTGTCATCATTGTGAGTGTGGTCCTGTGTATCCCAAGAGATAGATAGATAGATAGATAGATTGATAGATAGATAGATAGATAGATAGATAGATAGATAGATAGATAGATAGATAGATAGATAGATAGATAGATAGATCTTTATTGTCAATGACAATCTGTTTAACAGCTCTTCAGCAGTGTGCATAAAAAAATGATAAATAAAACAAAGTAAACAGAACAAAGACAAATAGAGAAAATATGAATAAAAGCAAAATATGTACACGTTTCTTAAATAGTAAAACACAAGTAAAGCAACTCTTTTAAGGCTGGAGTTTGTATTCCAACATTGAGACTCAAATGTAAAAAGAAAAATGTAAATAATGACCTTGACAGTGCTTTCAAATGTGTTGTTGATAATTGACCATTATCAATCTTCAATTTTCATAGCATCTATTTAATATTGAATTCATCATCATCATCATCATCATCATCATCATCATCATCATCATCATCTTCATCCTCTGCTGTACTTACACAAAACAGCCAGCGTCAGGAACACAAGCCCTCCAAGCAGCAGCAGATAGTCGGGTTTGTACAGGTGGAGGACTCTCATAAACAGCACTCTGGCTTTCTGCTTCTTCTCTTTACCGGCGGCAGCATCGTCGGTGTCCGGGATGATGACTTCCCAAAACAGTGCACCGGCCAGCGACGCTCCGGTACACATCAGCCAGCAGCGCATATCCGCCAACATGCCACATTGTGTCTCCTCATGGTAGAGAGCGTTGGCTCCGGTCTCAAACACCGCGGGCAGCAGACTGTGCGCCGTTATAACACGAACCAGCAACGGACTGAGGTCTCCGAGGATGAGCAGAGTTACAGCAATGAGTGCCAAACACCGGAGAGCCGCAGAAACCCAGAGACGCACAAGGTGTCCAAACACGCTATGCGTCACTACACATCCCGATGCGTAAAACAAGGAGAGGTCGACGCAAACTGCTAAAATTAAAGCAGCTGTTCTGCGGGTTACTGAAGTTGTATTGTCTGCCATTTCACAGCAACACTCGTCCTCGTATGACCTGCTCTGTCGCAGACCAGTGTTCTAGTTTTTATCCACTTTCAGTTTCATTTTCTGGCAAAACCAGGGGCTTCCCTGAACCAAACCAAAGGATTCCTAAACTATGTGAATCCCTCAGTTTAAGAATTATTTGTAACGTCATCATCTTCTTCTTCCTCCTAACTAACCACCTGGATGAAAACTGCATTCATAACATCAAGTGTCAGCATTCTCATAAAAAACAGCATAGTAAAGTGAGAAACCAAAAAGTTAATCTTTCAACACATGGCCTTTAATTATTTTTAAATTTCCCACAATTGACATTAAATCATGTTTTGCTATGCCATGTTAGTGTATTTTCACAATGTATGTCAATTTAATCATGCTTTTAATTATGTTCAGACAAATCCTGTAGGCAGGTGACAAACCATCAATAAGTATCTTAATCTAAAAACACTCTGACATTGTCAGAATAAAAGGGAGACATAATCTTCTGGTTGTGCACCAAATTTGACTTTCACTTTTTGCTGATAGGGTGTCAGACTGAATACCTGACAGACAACTGCTGCTGCTGTTGGAGAAAGTGTGGGCGTGTTTCTGTGGGACTAGTGAGGATAAAGGAATGTCAGGGGTTCTCCTAGACTGTTAATATACAGACTATGGGGGGTTCTTCAGGTTTTGTGAAACGAAGGTGCATTTACTTCCATTTGCTTTGCCACTCAGGACAATTAAAACACAAACTGGAGCCATATGGACTAAAAAATTGGTCTAGCAACAAGTTTAAGAGAAGGAAGTGACCTGATGGCTAGAGACCATTTGATAGACACATGGGCAATTTCCACATATACCTCTGTAAAGCTGTCCTGAACTTGGTGAAGGGACAGAGCTCACAAAATGTTTTCTGTCATCCTTCTGGTGAGATAACCTTCTTCTTTGTTATATTTCAAAGTCCCTAATGAGAAGCCACCAACTTAATCAGCTTTATCTTTTAAATGGGAATAATAGAACAATGCATTTTCATAAGTATAATTATTAGTCAAAGTATTCTTAATTTTTAGGTTATAAGCTGTATTAGTTGACAGATGAACCAAAAAGTGTGTGCAATAATGACTATTGGGAGCAAAACAAATACCTAATTGTAACCTGCACTACAGTGGCTCAGCAAAATATGGATGAACAAAAAACGACATATGTATCACTGATCGAAGAAGGTTGGTAAGTCATTCCCTAGAATAACTTTCTCTTCTGTGCCGTGTTCATCAATGGAGACAATATAGGCCACGCCGCCACTGGAGCCATCACGGTTCATTGCCAAAGAGAGAGCTACAAGAGAAAGACAAAGAGAGAAGGGGTGAAAAAGGTGAGGAACGATTTCCATCCATCCATCCATCTTCGTCCGCTTATCCGGTGTCGGGTCGCGGGGGGAGCAGCTCCAGCAGGGGACCCCAAACTTCCCTTTCCCGAGCAACATTAACCAGCTCCGACTGGGGATCCTGAGCGTTCCCAGGCCAGGTTGGAGATATAATCCCTCCACCTAGTCCTGGGTCTTCCCCGAGGCCTCCTCCCAGCTGGACGTGCCTGGAACACCTCCCTAGGGAGGCGCCCAGGGGGCATCCTTACCAGATGCCCGAACCACCTCAACTGGATCCTTTCGCGGTTCTACTCCCGAGCTCCTCACGGATGACTGAGCTTCTCACCCTATCTCTAAGGGAGACGCCAGCCACCCTCCTGAGGAAACCCATTTCGGCCGCTTGTACCCTGGATCTCGTTCTTTCGGTCATGACCCAGCCTTCATGACCATAGGTGAGGGTAGGAACGAAAACTGACCGGTAGATCGAGAGCTTTGCCTTCTGGCTCAGCTCTCTTTTCGTCACAACGGTGCGATAGATTGAATGCAATACCGCACCCGCTGCGCCGATTCTCCGACCAATCTCCCGCTCCATTGTCCCCTCACTCGCGAACAAAACCCCAAGGTAGTTGAACTCCTTCACTTGGGGTGAGGAACGATTTAATAGGAAAAAATACTTTATATAACATGACATTTTGTAGCTCTTTTCAGCAGCCAGTACAAGAGTCAGCAAAGGGCTGGTTTCTCTTTCATCATCACACAATATGTCTGACAAAAAAAACACTTACTGTTGACAACAAACTGCTGGCACTCCTCCTTGTTCATGCCCTTACGATATTCAGCATCAACAAACCCATAAACATATGAGCTGCCAGAGCCACCGACTGCAAAAGGTTGCCTCGTCAGGAGACCATTCAGGGTTGCAAACACCTGGGAGAGGTCAAAGGGCACGGGACAGATCAGACAGACAGACCATAATGTCATTCATTCTGTATGAACACCAATAACATCAGGTGTGTTTGTTGGATAAGATCTTTTATTCAAAGCCTCCAGCAGCAACAAGAACACGTTTACAATCTTTTATCAACATCAAGGGCACTTTAGCAGAAGTTAAATACATTCATTATGAACATTATTTTTCTAATAATCTTTCAGATGACATAAACCAAAAAAAAAGAGACGTTCAAGATGCCAGCACTGTCATCTTTAATCCGATTAGGAGCAGTTGTTCTCAAAACATCACCTAGGTGTAATAAATAAGTGGATATTGGTTTTTTTCATGATCTTCTCATTTTTGGCTCAGCGCCTGTCCTTTTTGGTTTGAATGCTCATGCATACTCCTACTTGTAACATTATTTTTCATTCCAGTCTGCAGCCAACAACATGTGTACTGACCTGTCCTTTATCTTTCCTGTCCCAGCCGTCCTTGAGATCTTTCCTTGGGAGATGTTCCTCACCAGAGTGGCAGCTGAGCGGACCTGGGGATCCTCGTCTATCTCAAGACTGACGGAGGAAAACAGAAAAAAATAGACTTACCACCATAGTTTGTATGCCTCTGCCAACATGGGCGATTTTAGACCCTATTTAGGGAGGCTCAAGCCCCAAATAGGAAACGTAGTGTTGGCCAATTGGAGGTGGTTACACCGAGGCATAAAAACATATTGTAACAGTAACAGGATACAGTGTCTCCCATAAAAATAGAAAAAAAAACTTGTGCATTGTAGTTTCCCTTGCACAACAATAATCTATAACATTATTGATAACTTTACGTTTAAGCTGCCAGTAGTTGAAACCTGTTGATGAAAGCCAAAACATTTCACTCAGTGGAGTTTTTATATTGTATTCAGAATTTCTCAGGAACCATCTTTACACCATTAAGGGACACTATTAGCTGAGCAATTATATGAATGCATAAACTGTGTAAAATAGTCCTTGCTCACTGTATGGGCTCTTCTTTGAGTGTGTATTTACCTGTGGACGTGGAGCTGGTAGTTGACCATCTCAGCGATGGTCTGAGCGTCTGCTGCAGAGCCCGACAGAGCACAGTAGATCTTGTCATGGAGGGGAGACAGCTTGTTCATCACCCTGTTCACCACTGAGTCCCTGGATGGAGGAATGGAGAGGGAGAGCATGTGTGACTGTGGGTTTTTCATTCTTTATATATCTTAGTGTTACATCTTAGCATATTCATTTTTAGTTTATTTATATATATTATCACTATGCTTATTTCTCTACCCTTCTCGTAAAATGATTAACTATGTAATCGTTTATCTGTCCAATAAATCTAATCTAATCCAAAAAAGCAAAAATGTAAGGAAAGATGAAGAGGTGGGAGGATATCGGGGTCATTATGAATGAGAAGCTAAAGAATTCCTGGTGTCATCTATGCAGATAGAAGTGGACACTGCAGTGCATTAATGCACACACACACACAAACTTACCCTGCAGACACTCGAGAATCAGACCCTAGCACGACCCCTCCATTAAACTCTATGGCTATGATGGTCGTCTACGGACACAGATAAAAATAATGGCTATTTATCATTCATTTTACGCACACACGCAACCACGCAACCACACACACACACACACACACACACACACACACACACACACACACACACACACACACACCTACCTGTCAATTCTGCATTTAATTTAGCCCAATCCACAGGTTTTCAGAACTGCGAACATACAGACCATCAACTGTCTCATCCATTTGAAATTATACTTACTCCAGTTTTCACTTCCTCAGACAACCACTCGGGCCCTGTTTCTTCCAACATGCTGATGAATATGGGTCCCCTGTCTATTTTATTTTATAAGCTATTTAAACTCATCTGCCAATCATCTGACAAACTAAATGAGATGAAGTGTGGAAAAGAAGCTACATTGGTGTCATTTCTGTTGTGCTTTATGCTGCATCAGTTCCTTCATCACTTTTGATTTAAGGAGGAGAAGCGAAGCAAGTATTATGTTACAGTGATCTCTCAAGTGACTCTTTCTCTTCTTAAAATGACTCACTTTTGATTTTCACTTTAGTTCTTCTGTGTTGGTGATTGTACCAATCAACCAAAGTGTTTCAGGGACAGAAAATACAATACTAAATATACAATAGGTTTAAAAAAAAAAAAGAAGTAAATTTTATTCTGTTGCAGTGGGAGAAAATAAGTACATTTACTCAAATACAGTATTTAAGTACATTTTTAATGCACTTACTTGACTATGTGTCATGATATGTAGTTTTATACATCCAGCCCATTTCAGAGACAAACACTTTTTACTCCATTAGAGCTTTAGTTTTGAGTTACTTTACACATTTATAAATAAAATATATAATACGTTTATAAAATACAATACATGGTTAAATATTAAACTAGCAGTTTGCAACCTTTTTTTGTATTTTCACACTGTTTTATCAGTACTTAACTAAAGGATCTGAATATATTTTTCCACCACGGATTAGTTGCTAGATAGCTGGCCCTTTGCCACTGATTTAACTTGATCTAGAATATTCTACAGGACTGGTTGGAAGGAAAAGATATCCTGTAAAAAGGGCACAAGTTTGATTAACACAAACGTCATTAAATCTTCATCCACAGCCAACTGTTCTGTTAAAGTATCCTCAGTGAAGACTACCAAACAGAGCAAACCGACTGCCAACATCAGAAATGCCCCTTCAATTGTGATATTCAAACCAGTTCATCTTTTTACATTGGCCTTCCCGGTATCTTAATTGTCTTATCCTGGATGGGTTTGTCTTTTATTTTATTTTTCTTATTTTAATTACCCTGTGGCTAATGGTATGTACAAACTTTGATCATTAAATGTGGAAATAAACTGGAAACTACAAACTGTTTTGGGGTCATCAGTCAAATGCATAAATGTAACAAAGCTGTGAGGAACATGGATCAGTTTTTGCCATATGTCAGGCTGTGTGGCAGGTGTTTTTATCATATCAACTATATCACTGTGACAACTGCTGAAAATAATCACCAGAAGCTGCAGAAAGGTAGAGAGGTAAAACCAGAAAGCTTTCAGTCACAAGACCTTGGGCCTTGCCATGGTTTGGCTGAGTCAAACCACCACTGATTACACAATACAGTGAAGAAAGAAAGTGAAAGAAAGATAGAAGGGACTTTCCAGCTTGGCAGATATGGTGCTGAACTGGTTAGGCAAAAGCTCCTCGCCACATACACACACATCCAAAGACACAAACACACACACACACACACACACACACACACACACACAGGTTTGAGGTTTGAGGTGGCACGAGTTGTTTCTATTACACCACAGAGATACAGCCACAGGGTCATATCGTCTTTTATTACCTTACATGTACTTACGTTCTATGCACGATGTCAGCCATTTTGTGTTTGTGGGTGTTTTTGAAAGTCTTCGCCTAATGGCGGCAACCTTTGTAACCCGCAGGCAGCACGTAGTTGCTGACAGAAAACAAGCAGACATCTTTGCTGATGAGTCACCGTGCCGGATTCTATCTCCAAACTGTCAGGTTTTCACGAAAAATAAGTTTTCAGCTGGAACATGTGGTTGGTTGGTTGTAAGTTTATTTGACAATGCACATTAATCAACATTTCTGTAAATGCGCCAGTGTTAGCCAGTTGGCTAATTTTCAACTGTAGTCACAGCATGCATGTCTTTATGGTGGGAAGAAACCGGAACACCTGGAGGAAACCCACGCAAACATGGGGAGAACATGCAAACTCCACACAGAAAGGCCCGGGATGACCTGGATTCGAAACCATGACCTCCTCTTTTACTGAGCCACCCTGCTGCATCCTGTGGAAATTGCCTGCAAACACTCAGCACTCACAACCATTTTATGAATCCATCCAGGAGATTTTAAAAAGTACCAGCATCAAACAAACAGCAGACCAATCATCATTCAGTAAATTTTAAATCATGATAATAAGTTCATCTAAAGTTAGGAGACAGCAAGCAAGTATAGAGACATGCAATTCTTAATGTTGTGACATGTTTTAAATGATTGAAAACTGATACATAAAGCTTTTTAGTGTAACATCCTAAAGCCAAAGTGTCCATGAATCTTCATAATACCTTCTCAGGAGATATGAGGTTTTAAAAATCACGTAGTCATCAAACTCTAGGAGAAACAAATGTCTAACTCGTCTGTGTCACGTGACTTCAGTCACCATTTTGTGGCTGCACAGACATCTTGACTAAAATCGTGACATACTGTGTGTTGTATAAGCCGAGCCTGATCTTTCTCGATAGAGGGGGTTGGTGTTTTGACATAATGCTGTATATCACTCCACTGTACCTTTGGTGTTTATGACACATATCACCAGGCAACTTTCCATAAAGCCTCACTGACAGAAAGAAAACATGTTGGTAGTCAGGGACTTTCCAGGACGGCTCAAACAATAAAAACCAACCCCCACCACACCAAGCTTTGATGCACTGCATCAACAGGCAGTCAAGTTCTGCATGTCCTGTCTATCCACCACCTGTCTATACTCTGTATATCGCATTGCATTGCAAACTGCATTTCGTTGTCTTTGTATTTGTACTCTGCACAACGACAATAAAGTTAAACTAATCTAATCTAAAAGTGGCTTCAAACCAGAATATAATAGACACAACAGACATGGATATGTGATTTGAAAAACTCAAAGGCCTCTGACATCTAACCAGTTTAACAAATTCACAACTAACATGCTCAGTAATACTTAAATAGTTTAATTTTAGTAATTTTTAAGTGAAATCTTTGCATCCCACAGTACTGTATGAATCTCACCGAGCCAACTGGGCCTGTACCAAACTCACACACTCGGAATTCTTGCTATGGAACTACAAGTTCAACTAAACTACATGCGCATTCTTGCATAGAACATAAATCGTTCTTGAATTGCCCAAAAAAGAAAAACATTCACATATAGTTTAACTGATGATCTAGCAGGGATCAACTGAGGTCATTGACTTTGATCCAAAATGTCTGATGCTGTTGGTCAATCTACTTCAACTATTCCTTTAGCTACATATGAATCTAAACTGTTAACTAAATCAACTTCATCTGCACAGGTGTGAGGATGTTTGTTTTCTCTGTGAAGCTCACAGGATGCTAGCAGTTAATTACATAACCATAAAAAAAACACCCAAAATGTATAACCACAATATTAAAAGATATATTGTATGTATTTGGGGTATTTTATACTGTAGGTGGTATAACCTACAGCACATTACATCTAAACAGAGTTGATTTGGAGGAGCCACTGAACGTTTTTTTTTTCAGTCAGCTGTAATGTCATTGGTTGCCGGGCAGATTTCAGTGCAACAGGTTTCTACAGAGGGAAACCAAAGCTGCACATGGTGCAGCCTGAAGAACAGCTGAGTGGATCTGACAAGTCTTATACATAAATAATACAAATAAACACAATTGCAAATAACAGTATGGCATTACAGTTACATTATTTGACTTATAAAAAAAAAAAAAATATGCCTATATGCCTTCTATGAGAAACACATTTTAATTTTGTGTCAAGACCTTTCTGATCAGAGAAAGGAGATAGGAGAGAGAACACAAAACAGTTTCACAAAAAAAGTTCTAAAACAAACCAAATCATCTTTTGTTTTTCTTGTCATGTGAAAAGTCAAATCCCCCCGAAAGTTATCTGTGGAGATTTATTTTTGTTCTTCCGGCTCTTTAGTTGAACTAGTTAGTTAGTTGAATCACAAAAAGACATAAATGTGGATTATTGGGTACTTTATTGAAAAGCAAAAACACCAATAGAAAATGAATAAAATAGCAAGGAAACTTAATCTACTTAAACAAAACATATTTTTTTTTTTTTTTGAATCACTCTTCAACTTATTTCTGTTATAAAACTAAGACAGAAAACATCCCTCGTCCCAAAATACTAGCACAAGATATTGAAACAAACATTTTTATCAGTGAGCTGAGAAGCTGAAAACATCCCACAACCCTTTTATAATCAAAACAGATCAAAAGACAGATATTATGAAACAAAAAAACAACAACGCACTCCTGATTAATTAAGAAACAACTGAAAGAAATAATTTCTTACTTCAGCCTGGTTGGAATCAAAATATGATTTTCAGTTTTAAAGAAATATACAAACTAAATATTTACACAACTGGAAAATAACTGTTGAATTGAAGCTAACATTGTGTGTGTGTGTGTGTGTGTGTGTGTGTGTGTGTGTGTGTGTGTGTGTGTGTGTGTGTGTGTGTGCAGAGGGGTGGGCAACATTGATCCAACCTATCATTGTATCTCTGATTTCAGATAGAGAACATTTACACCTCCGGGACATTTTGGGTGTCTAATCTGTGCAGCATGTTTCAGCATGTTTCTGGATGTTTCTGGATGTTGCCGACTGATGTTGCTGACTGATGCTGCTGACTGATGCTGCCGACTGATGTTGCCGACTGATGTTTCTGGATGTTGCTGACTGATTTGATCTGATCCAACCAGAGAACCAAAGGATGACTTTCTCACTAGAAATAGTAAAGAAAACTCTACTGGCTGACAAATATCTCTTATCTCAAGGTTTATATCATCATATCGCTGCCACACCCTAGGAGTGGATGTATGGAGATGGGATGGATGTATACGTGTGTTTATGTGTAACAATGTGTTAACATGTTATCAATATTGATTTAACCAGAAAAGCCCGACAGCAGAAGTATCAAACTGTAACTATGGATAATTAAATTTAATTTAGATAGACACACAGATCTTTATCATGTATGAAGAGAGCTGGGATGCTTTCATTGATTTGAATCTCGTTTTTTACTTCTCTCCTAAAATAATCATCCTCATTTTAATTAATCAACATTTAAACTAATATTTTATCATATTTGGAAAATATTTGTCAACCTTTTTTTTCAAACTAGTTTTCTTTGTATTCCAATCAATGAGCATCTCCAACTAGATCCCAGCCCTGATTCTACCAGTTTATGATATGATGATGAAGAACTGATGAGTTCAGTTTATGGAAGAGAACGTGGCTCCGCTGATTGGTCCACTGCTAAATGTATCCATAAACCTAAAGACACACAAAAAAAAAAAAAAAAAAATTACATAAAATAGAATACAAATAATTTACCAAAAATATCTGGAGTTTAATTCCACAAAGCCTCATAAATATAGTTTCATTTAGACCCAATATAGCAACAATTCAGTCATTTAAGTTTTAACAGTTTATAAGTATTTATATATTTTTTAGAAGTACAATTGTTTAATTTGGTTTGACACCATTTCAATAAACTGGTCTCACTGTTTATCTTAAGGTTCATATTTGAGTTTTTAATATTAGACTTTATCTGCTGATGTGAAGGGTTCTGAAAGCATCGGTGCCTTTCTCTTAATAATCTCACTTCACTTCTTATTAAACAGTTTGACCTTTGTTGTGGAGAATCAACAGAAAGTCAGAGATGTTCTTTACAGCTCCAATGTGTCCCAGAGGTTTCCCAGTGGATAGAGAACCAATCCCAGAAGGTTTCACAGAGTTTAAGGCAGCTCTGTTTAACAACAGCTGATAATAGTTCATGTCCCGTATGAAGCTACTCACTGTGTGCAGGGTGATGGGTTTAGGATGAGTTAGACTCTGGTTTCAGTTTCTCCACCTCAGAGAGCTCAGAGCCGTTGTCAGATGGAGGGCATTTGTGAGAGCATTTGGCTGGAACACAAATCAAAGACAAGTCATTTTTTATTTTTTTATTTTTGGCAAAGTATCTTCTAAAACCTTTCCACTGGATATGATCCCCTCTTCTAGTCACTCAAATTCTACCTTTCTGTTTTTATCTTACTTAACTTCTTTTCCTATCACTTCTCTCTTCCAGAAGGAGAGGAACATGCAGAGACTGACTGTAGTGTATAATGATGGTATGAGACAACCAGGGTGGTGTAGTGCTAGTCACATGTTAGTGGTAGTGTTGGTGTGCCTACCTGTTCTGCCTTAATAAGAATCCTTATTTATTAATACATGTTTAGAATGTCAGTCTCAGAAAACAGAATGATACAAGCTTTAGCCCACATGGATTTTAGCTACTGTTAATTACATAACCATAAAAAAACACCCAAAATGTTACAACGGCAATATTAATGATATATAGTATGTATTTGGGGTATTTGATACTGTAGGTGGTATAACCTACAGCACATTACATCTAAACAGAGTTAATTTGGAGGAGCCACAGAACAGTTTTTTTTTTTCAGTCGGCTGTGATGTCATCGGTTGCCGGGCAGATTTCAGTGCAACAGGTTTCTACAGGGGGAAACCAAAGCAGCACATGGTGCAGCCTGAAGAACAGCTGAGTGGATCTGCTGAGTCTTATACATAAATAATCAGGTAAACATCTAGACTGTGGAGACATTGGAGCTCCTGTTTGGATATTACAGGTGAAGGTTGTTGACCTTTTATTAATGTATATGAATTGTACTTTATATTTATTGCTATATTTTTGTAAATATTGTCCTTTTTTATTGTACTATGGACCTTCCATTTGTGTCCTGAATTAAGTCATTATTATTATTATTATTATTATTATTACTACATCATCATGCTATTGTCATTGTAGGATCCAAAAGCATCTCCAGAGTGTTATCCTTTAAGGGGATACGTGATGGTGATAAGGTGATACATGTAAAAAATAAATTCTTTTATTTCTTTTTTGTATTTCCAATTCTTTTTATTTATTTTCTTTTAGCCCATTTCTCTTTATGTTTCAACATTTTTGTTTTTAATTATTTATTATTTTATTTCTTACTCTTTATATTTCCACAATTTTAGTATCTTTTTCTTTTACATATTTCTTCTTCTTTATGACACTCCTAAAGTTCCAAAACCAAACCAAACACTATCCACACTCAGCTGTTGGTTGAGGGCCATCAAACTGCCGATCAGCCTTAAAGGGACAGAAATGTCTCGGAGTTATCAGGATTATCAAAAGTAAAACATAATAAAAGAATCAAATACAACTGGATTATCGTTTGGGTTTTTTTTTTTTAATATTAATTTAAATGGCTTTAAACACACATAAAACATAATATATGAAGAATAGAAGCAAATATGATATATAAATATTGAAGTTTGCTTTACTTTCACAATCTGGTGAAAAGCATCAACTCAAAGTCTAAAATCTAAATACTGAAACATGAGAAAATCTTTCTGTTTGAGTGTCTCACCTTTCTTCTTTCTGTAAACCAGGACTCCGATCACAGCGAGGAGGACGAGAGCCAGAACAACCACTGCAGCGATGATGTAAATGTACATAGTATTCTCTGTTGAGCAGAAAACAACAAAAAATAGTCCCAACCTGAACAGATGAAGCAGGTTAGAAGAGAAGAACATCCATTTATCAACCAGACCATAAACCTGTATACAGACACTTTATGTTACATTTATGAAAGATGTTAAAAAAGAAGTGTTTTGTATGTTTCATTATTGAAATGTTTCTTTTTCATTAAATCAAAGCTATATAACCGGTGGGCAGACAGCACAAACATCATGGTGGTGGACAACAATCATTTCTCCAAAGCAGTTTAAAACTTTTAGTTTACATTACTGTAAAAGTAAAGATTGGTTCTATTTCATATATGCTTCGCCCTCTAAGAGCTGTTGCTATTGGGTTATCCCTTCGACTGCACAGTCGAAGGGATAACCCAATAGCAACAGCTCTTAGAGAGCGAAGCCTATACTCATAGAATCTGGAGTTACAACAACATAACTATCATTTAATGATCTAATCCTTAAAGTTATATATTAAAAAAACTAGATAAAAGAAACTGACAACAAAACCATTTAAGGAAATAAATCTTCCCATCCAACACATAAAACACATGAACTACAGGACTGTTAGAGTAAACTAAATGTGTGTTTCCTTCCTCACGTCTGATTCCAGTCTTACCTCTGTTGGTCCTGATCTCTGCTTTGTCCAGTTTGGTGATGATGTCATCCTTCACACCAGAGAGCTGAAACATACAGTCGTACCTCCTCCAGTCTTCAGCTGGGACTGATGAAAGGTCCAGGTCAACACTCATCTGGAAGGATCCATCGTGGTTGGGGAGGGTCTCTCCGTGGTCCACATGCTCACTAAGCTCCACTCCATCTTTCCTCCAGAACATCATGGCTCTGTCAGGGTAGAAACCTGTAGCGTGGCAGCTGACTGGAGAGGAGGGAGACTTCTGGAGGAGAGACACTGAGGGAACCTCTGCACAGTGAAGACAAAGACTTTATTGTTATTTACTGGAGATTAATATTCTCATTAATGTTTGATGTCATGTATTTCAAATGCAATGTTTATGAAATGCAAATAAACCTCACTGAAGTGTAAAAAAGGGAGGTGAGATAGATTAAAAAGGGAGGACAGGGAGTGCGAGAAAGACAGAAAGAGACAGAGAGACAAACTGAGACAAACAGAAACAAAGCAGAAAGAGAGAGAGAAAAAAGTGAGGAAAAGAGAGGTGATAAATGAAAAGAGGTGAGGGAGTCAGAGAGATGAAGAGAAGTGAGAACATGAGAGAAAGAGAAAATGTGTGTAAACTGAGACAAAGTGGGTCTCTGTTGTTTAATATTTATTGTAATGTTACTGTTGGTTAGAAACACAAGAAGAAATGTTGACATTGTTGGGTCCATTAAACTCCATCAGGTCATGTGATTCTACCTGTTCTCAGCAGAGAGCTCCTCCCATAGTTCACATACTTCTTCACCCACTCAGGACATTTCTGGGTCAGGTAGTTTTTATCCTGAGCTATCAAAGCTTTGTTATTGTCCCACTTGTGTTTGGTGATGACAGCCTGTTGTTTTGGAGCGATCCATGACTCTGTCTTCAGGTCAAATACTATGAAGTCTTCTCCATCATAACCATCCTGAGCGAATCCATTAACCTCTCCAGTCTCATCATCCCACTCACAGCCGTACATCCTCTGGACAATGTGAGCACCTGAGAGAGAGAGAGAGTCAGTCAGCTGTTAACAGTTGATAACTCAAACTAATAATTATTTTCATTATCAATTACACTGTGGTCCGTTCAGTCTGATCTGATCAGGAGTTCTGATCAATATTTAGGGTTTAACCCTCCTGGTGTCCTCGGCTCTAATCTGACCCATTTTCTAAAAGTTTCTACATCAGAAATTTGGGTTTCTTTCAAACAAATTTTAAAACTAAATAACGTGGATGGTTCCAGACGACGCTCTTCACACGTTAAATAAATGATCACTTCACTACTTTCACTGAATTTGGGTGATTTAGTCAATGTTATAGCATGTAAATAAAAACTGATAATAGAACGTTGAAAAACAGGAAACAAATGTCAAAAAAGCGCAGAAAAATATTGACAGAAACTTCGAAAAATAAAAAAGTGACCAAAGTTTGGAACAAGACGACCAAAAGGTTGGAATTATTTTGAACATTTTGAGCCAGAAAAAGTAAAAGTTGCTGCAGGTCGACAGGAAGACAACACAAGAGTTCTAACTAGTTCTTCTTGTTATTATTGATTATGGAAGGAGGATTTGTTGATACATCTAAATTATTGTTTACAATGTCAAATGAAATGTTGAAAACTGTTGATCAGAAGTTGTGAGAGTGTGAGATGAAATCTTCTAATAGTTTCTTCTGTCTGATCAACACTCAACACTATTTATTATTAAATGATATTAATAACCCTCGTCTTGTCCTCGGGTCTAATCTGACCCATTTTCTAAAGATTGTTGAGAACAGAAATATGACTTTCTTTCAACCAAACTGCCCCAAATGTGGGAGTTTTATTCAATTTTTTTTTATAGCATTTTGAAAAAAAATAATTGAAATGGTTTCAAAACAGAATCCTGAAACTAAACTTTGAAATTCTGTGATCCGCTCCACATCCTCTGATCTTTACTATTAGTCCAAATCATTCAGCAGATCTGCTTTTTTTTTTAAAAAAAAAGAAAAAAAAAAAAAGTGGTATAATGTCATATAAATTAGGTTTATTGTCCATGAATTTAAAAAAAAAAATTGTGCCGAAAAAAGCGACAAAAACTTTTTTTTTAAAAGCGTCAGAAGCATCGAAAAAGGAGTCAAAAAAATATTTAAAAAAATATAAATAAAGGGTTGACATTTTTTTTTTGGACCCTGAAGGACAACAAGTTGTTGGTGGACAGGAAGACAACACGAGGGTTAAACAGAGAGAAGAAGAACATGATCAGATCTGAGAAACTGAAACTACTAAATATTTGGACTTTGTTTCTTAAAATGTTCCAAACACTTCTGTCCCCTACAAAAAAGTCTCGTTGGAACTGCAGCGTACGCTGCAGTTCCAACGAGACAACCTGTAATGACAGAAAGCTGAAAAGTTGCATTATATACCTTTAATAAAAGACTAAAATGATGATCTGATTCTAATGATCTTGTTGATGATCGATCAGCATTCTGTAATCACCAGATGTAGTAACTGACTGATTGCTTGCACTAGAAATGTTTATTAGACACAGACACACTGTGGTCCAGTAAAATAGGATCTAATCTGGAGTTCTCCTAAATATTTAGTGTTTTAAACTAATCATCCTCGTCATTATTGATTATGTAAGTATTATTTTCATACACATTTAAATAAATGTTTTACGTTTCAAATGAAATGTTGAAAACCGTTGATCGGAAGTTGGGAGAGTTAGGGTTGGGTACCAACCCGGCACTTTTACCGGTACCGACCGAATCACGCCGGTACTACCGAGTATTGGTTCACGATGGAATCAAAACCTGCCAAAATTTCGGTACCTGAGAGTAAATGCGAGCTTATCTGTCCTCTCCGCACGTAGACAGAGAAGCAGAGGTTTCCGACACACACACACACACACACACACAAACACACACACACACACACACACACACACACACACACACACACACACACACACACACACACACACACACACACAGAGGTGCGGACCGAGCAACGTGGGCTCTGCAGTTTGGTTGAAGTCACAGAGAGTCACGGCGATGCCGATAAAGGTTCCAAGTGTGGTTACAGTTGTTCAGAACTTCCCCCAGACACCTTTCACCGTGACAGGAGATTAACGGCGAGCCGAAAGAGGTCGCGGTGCCGCTGACGTTACACTTCCTGTGACACGAGCAGGAACAACGGTGGTGTCTGTGCCCTGGGGACTGACTGACAGGCTGAGGTCGGAAGGCGCGACGCAACTTTATTTCTACAGCAGCTTTCAGCAACAAGGCAACTCAAAGTGCTTCACATGAATCATTAAAGAGCAGTTAAAGACGGCCGTGATTAAAATAAAACAGGCTAAAATATAATAATATACAAATACAACAATAAAAGTTACAGTGGGTAAGAAATTCATTATTATTCAATTTTATAGGTTGTAGGGACGGGTTTGGGAGGAGAGAAGGAGGGGTTTTATTTTTGTTTTTGTTTAAATAACAATTTTTTATTTATTTTTATTAATTACAGAGGGAAAGTACCGAAAAAAAGTACCGTTGGGTACCGGAACCGAATTCCAGGTACCGGTGTCGGTAGTGGTTCAGATGAGAAAGGTACCCAACCCTAGTGAGAGTCTGAGATGAAATCTTCTAATAGTTTCTTCTGTCTGATCAACACTCAACACTATTTATTATTAAATGATATTAAACAGAGAGAAGCAGAACATTATCAGATTTGAGAAACTGAAGCTAGAAAATATTTGACTTTTTTTCTTAATAAAAGACTAAAATAATGATCTGATTATCAAAGTTTTTGTCAATTAATTTCCTGTAATCAACGAATAGATTATTGACTAATAGTTTGATCCCTTTCTCTGTTTATTCTGGTCCAGACCAGGGCTGAACCATTCATGGTGTTCACATAGATCAGCTAATGGTGAAGAGAGAGATGAATCACATGTTTGGTGATACATTTGATTTAACATGTTTTATTCCTCTTTTTATTATTAAATTCATCTTTTTTAGAAGATAAATGCTGGAATCATGTTCCACGTCACAGATTCTTTACAGAAATGTCCTATTTACAGTGGATTTCTCATTTCTCTTTCATTACTTTATTTATCTAAAAAAAAAAAAATCACAAATCGAATCATAATCATAATATCTGGCAGGAAAATTCGATTCGATTTTTTTTCTCCAAATGGTTGAGCCCAGACCCACTGTGGTGGAGTAAAGTTCATCTAATCTGGAGTTCTGCTCCATATTTAGGGTTTAAACTAATCATTCTTTTCATTATTCATTCTTTCATTTATTCATCAATTAACCATTTACTTCATTTACAATATTAAACTAAGAAAAGCATTCTCATATTTGCATTATATCTCTGCTTAATAAAAGACTTAAATAATTGTTTATACATTTTTTGTGTCAATTCATTTCTGAACTCTCTGATTAGACTAATAGTTTCATCCCTTTCTCTGTTTATTAGAGCCAGACCCACTGTGGTCCGTTCAGTCTGATCTGATCAGGAGTTCTGATCAATATTTAGGGTTTAACCCTCCTGGTGTCCTCGGCTCTAATCTGACCCATTTTCTAAAAAAGTTTCTACATCAGAAATTTGGGTTTCTTTCAACCAAATTTTAAAACTAAATAACGTGGATGGTTCCAGACGACGCTCTTCACACGTTAAATAAATGATCACTTCACTACTTTCACTGAATTTGGGTGTTTTAGTCAATGTTATAGCATGTAAAGAAAAACTAATATTAGAACGTTGAAAAACAGGGAAAGAAATGTCAAAAAAAGCAGAATAAAGTGACAAAACCATCGGAAAAAGTGCCAAAAACTTGGAAAAAAAAATGACAAAAATGTCAGGAAAATCTTCCAAACCGTTCAGGAAAAGTGAAAAAAACATGGGGAAGCTTCAAAAAAATAAAAAAAAATAAAAACTCTTATAAAGGTATAATGTCATATAAATTAGGTTTATTGACCATGAATTTAAAAAAAAAAAAGTGTTGGAAAAAAAAGAAAACTTTTTAAAAAGCGTCAGAAGCATCGAAAAAGGAGTCAAAAACATATATATAAAAAAAAAAAAGGGTTGACATTTTTTTTTGACCCTGAAGGACAACAAGTTGTTGGTGGACAGGAAGACAACACGAGGGTTAAACAGAGAGAAGAAGAACATGATCAGATCTGAGAAACTGAAACTACTAAATATTTGGACTTTTTTTCTTAAAATGTTCCAGCTTCTGTCGCTGCAGTTCCAACGAGACAACCTGTAGGGGGACAGAAGCTGGAAAAGTTGAATAGTATATCTTTAATAAAAGACTAAAATAATGATCTTATTATAATGATCTTGTTGATGATCGATCAGCATTCTGTAATCACCAGATGTAGTAACTGACTGATTGTTTCAGCACTAGAAATGTTTATTAGACACAGACACACTGTGGTCCAGTAAAGTTCATCTAATCTGGAGTTCTTCTATATTTCTATATATATATATATATTATGGGATGTCCAGACTGAGGTCAGTACAGTGGAGTGGTGCCTGTTGAACCTTTTAAAGCTGAGATGTGAAGGAGACATTCAGCATGCGCTCCTGTCAGCAGCTTCATTAAAACCTCCTGCTCCTCCTCTCATATGAGGACCCAGCAGAAGCAGCCTATGGCCCGTTTACAGGCCCCTGCTCCGTAGTTTAAGAAACCAGGCAGTAATGGTCCTCTATCAAACTGTTGGGATGAACTGGTTCCTGCAGGAGAGTTCTTCTGGACCAGCTCACTGTGGCCCGCTCCGCTCCACTTATTCTGATCTAATCTAGTGGAGATAAAGTGGTAATGGTCTCTGCTGCTTATTATGGGATGGACAGAAACACTGGATCAGTGGAGTATAGCAGCATCCAGTCCACTCAGTCTCAGTAATGTTAATGTTGAGTCGGACTGTGTTTCAGCCACGAAAATACATCAAACTGTTTAATCTGTGTGTGTGTGTGTGTGTGTGTGTGTGTGTGTGTGTGTGTGTTAACGTGTTTACTAAAATAAAAGGATGAAAATATAAACAACATTTTATCAGTAGAAAGTGAAACATAAACAAACCTCCAGTTTGGTTGAAGCGCTGCTTTACAATTTCAATGTTGGCTTTGAAGGTCTGCTGGTCACCCCTCAAGTACTCAGTGTTCCTCTGCCAGTACTGAGGATCATCTGCTGTGAGTCTGCTCATCCAGTCCTGTTTGAGTTCGTATCTCATGGTGTTACTGTCATAGTGAACAAACTCAACGCCATCAACCAATCCAACAGCCACAAACTCTGGGAAGTTTGGGACTCCAGAAGACGCAGTGTAGAAATACTTCATAGAGCGAATCACTGTAAGAAAATATGAATGTAATAATGTCAGTTTTTATATAACTAGAGATGTAACGATGCACTAAACTCACGATCTGATTCACCATTTTAAGATCAGGAGACGATATTCTCCCGCTGTGTTAACAGAACGAGCTGCAGATAAATGACTGGGAAATATTCCTTTATATAAACTACTAAACAACAGATGTGTCCTCTTATCAAAAATAGAACTGAAATATTATTTTATCTCAAATAACAAAAATTCAAATAAAAATAATAAATGAAATAAAAAAAAATAAACAATGTAATAATTAGATTTTTAAAACAAATCCCATCTCAAAATAACTAGAAAAAAAAAGTTCAAATAAAACTAAAATCTCTTCCCATAAATAAAGTAAAACCACGTAGTAACGTGTGAAGTCCAAGAAGTGAAATGTAAAGTAGACGAGGACCTTTAGGACATTTAGAGAAGAATCTCAACCAGCTGTAATCTTGAGCCAGTTCTATGATCTTTAACAGATTGACGCTGCATCGTTACGTCTCTACACACTTCTAGAAATCACTCGACTATCTGATTTTCCTGCTCACAGAATCAAAAAGAAGAAGATTCCATTCAAGACCTCCTAATAATCTCTGTGGTGAAGTCAATAAATACACAAATACATTTACTTCAGAAACTCTTCACTTTAATATTTCTGATGATTTGGTCTTGAAAATGTTTTTCATTCAGAAATCAAACTTGGACTAAGTCCCATATTTAGGTCCAGCAGTTGAGTTCCTGCCTTTCATTGGTAGAAAGCAGTTTGTAAAAACATGTCAGTGTGAAGTGAAACTAGTTTAGTTTCCAGTTAGTGGAGTCATTTCTTCATCAGGAAGCATCTTTAGTAGTTTACACTCCTCATCATCTGACATCACAAACCTCGGAGCACAATACAAACGCTGCATTTTATTTTCTATATTCAACACATTAAAAACATTTTCTATTTGATGATATAAAGTCTCTCATGGTCTCTATTTGATTCTATAAATTGTGACCAATGACGACTTCTGTTCCTTCTTCTGAGGTTTAAACCAAATATGAACTCTGAGAGTTTCTGGAAGGTAAAACTTGCAGCACTTCTCTTTATACGCTTCAGAAAATGGCTTCTTTAACTGTTTTATTATTATTTATTTATTCTTTCACTATTTTAATTATTGTGTCAACTTGTATAACCAAGTTCTTTTTTCTTTCTTTATATATTTATTTTTATTTATTTTTTTCGAATTTTTATTTTTCCTTTCACTTTTATTTTCTCTGGATTTTCAATTATGTTTAAGTATTTCGTTGCATTCTTTTCTACGTATATATTATTTATTTATTTTATTTTTTCTTTAACTCAGAAAAAGATGCATATTTGTTGTGCTGTATTATGGACATGTTTAAAATCCATAACTTTTGAACCATTGTTTTATTGTTTATTTTATTATGCATTATCATTGGTTGTTTTATTTCATGTCTTAACAATTTTAACTTTAATTTGGTATTTGATTTTATATTTTATATTTAATTCCGCCTTTTATATTGGCTAAATTGTAAATTTTCAATTTTTGTTGTGAAGTGTTCTGAGACCATGGTCCATGGTGATAAGTCACTATAAATAACAATAAATTGAAATTGAATTGAATGTGTTCCTAATAAAAATGTTGAATTAAAAAAGAAAAAAATGGCTTTCTTTGCTCTTTTCTTGCCGTTTTAATTTTTCATATTCCAGTAAGAATGGATTCTACATTTTGGATGTTTTTGTTGTCAGAGGGTTTGGGAATTTTAGATGTAGGAATAACAACAAGAAATAAATATCTGACTCAGTTTCTTATTTTAATCTTTATGTTTATATATTAACTTTAGAATTATATTTAAATTTAACTCTAAAAATCTCTGATAACCAATTATGAGTAAAAATCTTCTGAATTTGAAGACAATCTCATAAAAATGTGAACGGACACAACTTGATATCTGAGAAAGTTCTCTTTGTAGAAAGTAATAGATCTTTCTATTCCTCATGTAGTCATTGTGTTCAGTTTCTATTAGTATCAGTTCTAGACTGGATTCATCTCCAGCGTTTCCTCCACCATCAACTGATGTTTGTTCTCTCTCAGTCCTGACTCTCAAACTTTATTCGACATTATTCTCAGGATCAACAGAGTCAACTTTCTGCAGGTGTCTGTCTGGGAGTTTTGGATGGTCTGTTTCAGAATCCTCCACTGTCCTCTGCTCTCTCAATCAACACACAGATCACATTTCTGGCTGAAGCTGCACTTTACAATTCTCCACTAGTCACCTAAACATCTCTTACAAATCTGTCCCAGAATCAATAAATGAACAGATCAAATATTTAAACAACAGTAGAGATCAGTGATGCTGGATCTTTGAGGCTGATACTGATATCAATACTTTTAGTTTGGTTTTAAAATTCGATATAACAGTTGATAGACTTTAAAATATAGATATGGACACATGACATAAATAATGAGTCTGACCCAGATCCACACTGATCAGAACATTTCCCAGTTAAAAGATCAACTTGTGCTCTCTGGTGGACAAACTATGTAATGATGACTCGGTTTCTAAATGAGCTCAGACCTAGTTTACTGTTTCCTGTTATCAGCCAACATATCCACTGATACCAATATATATCTGCTATAAGATGATATCAGCTAATATGGATGGAGGATTTATCTTCAAACTCAGTCAACTATATTCATGTTTCAGTTTGTGGAGTCAAACTGTGGAATTATCTGATGAATGGCTTCACATATTTATTTTTTTACGAATTGCAATTTTTATTTTATAGTGAGCAAAACAATCAGTGTAACAATCTAATGTACAAATAGCTATTCTATCTATTCTATCCTTCCCTATCACCCCCCCACACACACAAACACACACACACACACACCACCCAGTAACCTCGACAGCAAGAGGGATCAACATCAACTCAATCAATCAACACAATCTATGAACTATAAATTAAATCACAAATAAATACATCAATCCTCAGCACACATGAAGACGTTTAATCTTAAAATAGATCTTAAAGATGATAGAATTAGATCATTAGGTCAGACAGCAGGTGATATGAACTTCATATTTATGTTTAAAAGGTTGTTATTGATTATGTATTTAGGTTTTTCTGTGCTAACATTTTGTCAAATTATTCTTTAAATATTTGTTTTAATTTATTATGAGAGGGTTATATAATATATTATTAATATTTTCTTCTACCTGTTTTATTTGGTGCCAGATGACAGTTGATATTTCTGGTGTGAAGTGACTGAGATAATTAATGAGTCCTGTATCCTGTTCCAATGTCACTAATGTAGTTTACATTAGAGGAAGATGGAAATATTGGACCAACGAAGCAGTAAGCTGACTGGTGTCGCTGTCCTCGACTCAGAGGTCAAGGGTTCGAATCCGACCTGTGACGATTTCCTGCATGTCTTCCCCCTCTCTCACCTAGCTGTCCTATCGATTAAAGGCGGAAAAGCCCAAAAAATAACATTAAAAAAAATAAAATTCTAAACCTACACGGACTGCTGTTCTGCGGAGTCATGCTGCCATTTTAACATTAAGATCGATCAGACAGTTTCGGTCTTAATGCTCCGGATATTATCAAATAATGGCTCAAAAACACACTTCTGTCACAATTTCACTAAAGGCTGGTATATTTAAAAAAAAAAAAAATGGAGGGATCAACCAAAAAGACCCGATTTACTGACGTTAACGTCAACTTTAAGAAAAAACTAATGCGTTTGTTACTTTTCTTTCTTTCTTTCTTTTTTTTCTTTTTTGGGGGCATTTCTGCCTTTATTGGATAGGAAAGTTAAGACATGAAAGGAGAGATAGAGGGTGAAGACATGCAGGAAAACCGTCGCAGGTCGGATTCGAACACCCGACCTTCTGCGTCGAGGAATAAACCTCCCCATAAGCGCGCCCGCCCCACCACCCGAGCCAAACGGCCACGGTTTGTTACTTTTCACATATTTTTTTAACGCTTCAAGTCCCGGAACTAAACATCAAAGATAGAACCTTAAACAGTGTATGTAATAAAACAAGACCTATTTTCTTTTCTTTTACATTCTACTAATAAATAATAATAAACATCTGAACTAACCTGCCGCGGCGTCCTGGACCATGGGTCCCAGGAGGACCAGAACAAGCCAGGTCTTCATTGTGAACATTTAATCAACAACTTGTATGTTTTTTTATCCAGAGAAACAGACACTGTCCTTCCAGCTCGAGCACCAGAGGTAAAATAAGGATAAAACCAGGAGGAGCGCTGTCATCAACCTTCATCTGAGCCAATGAGAATTTAGACTGAGCATCAACGTCACTTGTTACTCAGTAAAACTGACCCACTGAGGTTATGAACGAAAGAGAAAGTAAAATGATGATATTTCAGCCTGTGTGAGAGGAGGAGGAGACATGCGAGGCTTTATTTTTTTTGTTTAGTTTATTACGATCCACATAGATACACAACGTAGCTTACATAACATAAATAGTAAAAATTAAAGAAAATGTGTCACCTTTATTCATACAGTGTCGTCTTAAGGAGAGACACCCCAGGCAAAACCATCATTTTTAAATTTTGAGTTTTTGGGTTATTTTGCTTCCATAGCATGTCTTCTTTCAGACTATTGGGGGAAAAACATATAAAATACACATTTAGGTGTTTATTATACTACATGTTGTCTATTTGCACCTACACATTTCTCCTAAATTCACCAAAAATTAGCATTAGATAATGCCTCATTTGCATATTTAAACATAACATTTCAGAAAACTTGTAATACAAAACATATATGTTTCAATGTAAGTAATTAAGTGGGGAAGTTTCATGTTGCCATCTGTTAGTTATTTTATTTATTTTATTTATTATTTTGTCCTATTCACCTGGGGTGTCTCCCCTTATCTTGTTTATAATCTAATATACTAATATAATATTAATATTAAAAATAATTTCAGCCTGTGTGAGAGGATGGGGAGACATGTAGGGCTTTATTTCTTAGCTGTGTTCACATATGAAAGGAGTATTCTACCTTCTGCTGCTCAGATCTTCTAGAATGATCTGTAGGCTCATGTAATATAATGTAATGTAATATAATATAATATAATATAATGTAATGTAACGTAATGTAACGAAATATAATATAATGTAACATAATGTAATGTAATGTAATATAATATAATATAATATAATGTAATGTAATGTAATATAATATAATATAATATAATGTAATGTAATGTAATGTAATATAATATAATGTAATGTAATATAATGTAATGTAATGTAATGTAATATAATGTAATGTAATGTAATGTAATATAATATAATGTAATGTAATGTAATGTAATGTAATGTAATGTGCAGACGTATTAAATCTTGTGGGAGGTCAGAGGTCACTGTCAGCTACAGATCAGATACTCTGCAGTTTGTGGGGGTGACAAAGGGGCGGTGAAAGGTCTCGGCAGGGTGGCGTTGGAAGACGGCACACGGAAACCCCCCCATATGTAAATGGCTGTCACAATGGGGCTGCGATGCTTGGACCCAAATGTTGAGCTTGATAATTTATTAAGCAAAAAATAAAGTGCAAACAAACAAAAGGTGTCCTGGGGTCCGTTCCAGGAAGGAGGTTTAACAAACTCTGAGTCTAACCCTGAACTCTGAGTTGATTTACCCTGCGATGGGAAACTCTGAGTTTTCGGTTCCAGAACAGCTGATTTTAGTTGGTTCAACCAACTCGAAGTAGTTTCACTCACGGTTACGCGCGTGCACCACCACTATAAAAAGGCAGCATGAATGGAGCCATGATTCTACGATTCACCATGGTAACAGCCAACAAAACTCGGTCGGCATACTTCACGCTTCACTCTTGAACTGGAAATACTCATGCAGGCGTACAGCGAGTATGAACATAGATTTCGTAAAAAGAGCAACACAGCTGCTGCGGCAAAAGAGAGAGAAACGGCGTGGGAGAAAATTGCTGCTCGGGTCAATGCGTAAGTTCCAACATAGTGTTGTCATTTCATATTTAATTTACACAATCATTTTAATTTATACTTTTCATTAATGCCCAGTGGGGAAATTATATTTTTTACACTGTTTGTTAGAACACATACTAGGCCTTCACACAGGCCTGAAATACACACCCATGGTCATATTTAATCACAAATATAACATTACTGGTAAAACTGGTGGAATGGTATTGAACCTAGCCTATCATCTATTTCATTTAGGTGCAATCCTGCAGGTGAAAAACGCTCTTGGAAGCAGCTGAAAATGAAATATAAGAACATAGTTCAAACAGGTAAGACTTAAGTGTAGTAGGATCATGGCTGTACCTCATTTTAATCACATTTTAAATATAAGAGTAAATATTCATTGGCAATTTGAATGTGCTGTACTTCATCCCCAACTAATGTTCACATACATAGATGTACTCTCGCCCATCCTCTTTTGTTAATTAAAAGGGCCCGTTTAAATTCTACTAAGCCAACAGAAAGAAGGCAGAGGCCAGGAGAACTGGTGGAGGACCAGCACCACCACCTCTGACAGAGGAAGAGGAGCTGGCCCTGAGCCAAAATGCAGGAAGGCCAGTGGCAGAAGGAATCCCTGGAGGGAGCTCTTCCTCTGAGCCAGCCACATCACAGGACACAAGTGCCTTCATAAGATGTAATAGGCTTACATTTATCTTCTTTTATGCATATTTATATTTAGATATATTATTCCCCCCTTCATGGGTTTGTCATTTATTCCAACAGATTCTGATTGTGTTCTCACACTCGTGGACCCTCATGTCACAGCAGAAGTCCTTGAAGCTGTAAGTAGACAACTAAATACTCCAGACATGACGCAAGTAGTTTAAAGTCTAACGAAACAATACTCCTCTTCACAGGAGGAAACGTGTGACAGTATCACGTGTGACATGTATGACAGGATATTCTATTTTTTTTAACAGAACATGGCTGGGCAACAGGAGGAGGGTCCATCAACTTCCACAGCACAGATGAACACAGTGAGATGTGCAGCAACTGCCAGAGGTTCTTTCTGTGGAAATAATGTTCAACTGTACGACTTCTTTTTTAATGTCATGATTTTATGTATTCACAGTTACCTGCGAAGGACCTTTACAAGATTCATCTGAAACAGGAAATAAAAAAAACCCGACCTTGAAATGGCATTGTTGGACCACCAAATTAAAAAGACAGATCTGGAAATCAAAATCCTCAAACACAAGTTAGAGGTGGGTGCATGGTCACAGGTGACTTGTGTTAGTTATTGGAACAATATATAAAAAAAACCTAACTGTTGCTTTTGTGTTTTTAGGAAATAAAGAAGACAAAATAACATTTTAATTATTTCGTCTTTATTTGGATGGTGCTTGTGTTTCAGTTGATGAAGTGATTCCTACATATAATGTCCCTGACATCCTGGACATC